>NW_011888880.1:2117204-2132968 GCF_000151845.1 Pteropus vampyrus | reverse complement strand
ACATTGGAAAAACAAAGTAGTTGTTTTGCTTCTTTTTTCCTGTCTACTTTTTTTTTTAGTGCTACTTGAATCTTTATAAGATAAAAATCTGAGTATTGATAAAGACTTTTCTTGGTGAGGATAATGACAATAAAGTAGTAAAAAAGCTAGTATTTTTGGTAGAAAGAAGGGACCAAGAGTAATCTTATTTAGCTTTCTAAGCAGATCTGGGTCCTGAGCCGCCAGTCATACTCCTTTGTCCTAGGCACCTTAGCAGGCCTGAAGGTAAAGGTGGTTTTTTTTCTCAAATTTGTTGGTACACAAGCGTTGGTCCCAGTGCAACTTGGAGTTTCTCACAGTTGGTGCAGCTCTGAGTACTCACTCAGAGCCAGACCTGATCAATATTTGCCTGATATAAGGTGGCTAGCACTTTAGAAATATACAGGTCCACTTGATTTATACCTAAGAGTGTAACACCATCAGCGTTGTTGGTAAATGATAATTTTGGTTATAGAGAAAACTTTACATACCTGTTCCCCTCCCTAAGCTCTTCATAGAAACGCATGAATGTGGCTGCTAGTTTATGGAGTGGGGAATATCCATTAGTCTCTGGTGGCTTGAGCTAACATAAATGATTCCTTAGAGCAGTGAGATGGAAAACTAGAAATCTAACTAGCTGTATGGCAGGCAAAGACTAGACTTCCTCTTATAATTAACGTGCAAGATGGGAGCATTGCTCCTTGTGAGGCTTGATGGCCTCTCTGCCTCAAGTACTTTACTGGGTATGAATGATATCTGCTTGTTTATCTGGAACTCTGAATGTTTGCCTTTGTCTTATCTTTACACCTCATTGCTCCTCCCTCTCCTTTTCAAATCTCATTTAAAAGGTATTTAGATATTTTCTCCCTGCCAATCTGTCTTAATTTTACTCTGCCTCTCTTGATGGCCTTGTGATTCCAATGTCTAACATTATTTTTTTTTCAGGGTGTTTGCTAATCTTCTTCAACTCAAATGTATATTTGGCTTATGAAGCTCAGACTAATACACATGAAAATATAGTTGTCTAGATTAGTGCAGGACAGTAAATAATTTCTAAAATATAAGTCGGTCACTTGTAAAATAGTATTAACTCAGCCACTAATAGTTTCATAAGCCAAATTATCATTAGTACAGTGTGCCAAAACACTTATTATTTTGAGACTATAGATTAAAATATACAGATGTTCTGAAATAAAATTATTCTTTTAAGAGAGTGGTCCTTCTTTTTTTTTTTTTTTTTTACAGTCAGGCATTCTAGCCAGAAGGGGGTGGGCACTAATGAGTTTCTGAAGATTCTAGGTGGGTTGGTAGTTACTGAGAAGTGTGGAAATGAGTTTAGAAAGTTCCGACCAGAATTTCCTGCCGTTAAATTGAAGGGACTGTATTGCAATGGTGCCTGCCAAAATTTAAATCTCTTGTAGCTTCTGCACATTTGCTCTTCCTTGTTGAAGAAGCTGAAGGCCAGAGGACCAGGTAGAGATGTTAACCACCTGTGGTCCCACTGTGATAGCCTGCTGAAATGTGTAAGGGTTAAAGGATAATTAAAACCTGAAACTGGACAAAGGAAGTCTATACCTTAGGCCTAGTTTCTAGAACCCCTAACCGCATTCTGTTAATCAGGAAACTTGTAACAATGAGCTCATACGCTAACTGCCAATTTTAGCCTGTGTAACCCTGCTTGCTTGTGTGGCATGAAAAATAATTAATTATATATAAGCTGAAAATTACTGTTTGGCCATCACCCATGGGAACACTGGCTATTGCCCATGGGAACATAGGCAATCACCCATAGGAACATAACATTCTAACAACAAGCTTTCTGCTTCTGTACTCCCCGCTTGCACACTTGACCAGTGGGTTGACAGGTAGTGAATAGGAGAGAAATAGACCTTTGTGTTTAAGATAGAATGAAGAATGGGATTTAGGGCTTAACAACCTTGTATCTTGGCATTTCGGGGCTGCTCCTTTGTACAGGACAGCCGCCGGCTAATAAACAGCCTTTGAGAGCATACTTGGTTTGGTCTATTCTATACAGGCCACAACACCACCCCTACTGTCTCTAGCTTAAGGACATTGGAAAGGTTGGCGATCAAACTTTGAGTTAGCTTTACCAAATGTATGCTTTCTACTGGATCAAGACTGAGGTCAATTAATTAGTTTTAGTTGACTTAATGGGGTCCCTTGTCCTTAGCACCTAACTCCACTCATGAAGTTAAATAGAAACACTGACTAGATCTGGTCCAATACCACCGGGAGGTACTGTTCTAAAGAATCAGATTTTGCCTAAATCTCCGACTCTCGAGCATCAGCTGCTTTTTTCAAAGACCTGTTATTCCTTGAGCTAGTCTTTGCTTGCTAGTAGTGGGCTAGCTAAATCTTTCAAGTATTGGATAGGTAATCCAGACAAAGAAGTGGAGGCGTATGTCTTTCTCTGCTGTGAGTGGGTTGAGCATCTCAGTTTCTGGGCTACCTTCAAAGTTTGTGAATGCCAACATGTTTGTCTGTATTATTCTTGGCAATATTGGTCCTGGATAGACTTTTCTTGGATGGATGCTGCACTGCAGGAAATAAGGGTTTCTGGCCAATGTGGTATCATTCCAAGGAGCTCTGCCTTCCAGAAAGAGGCTTTCTGTGAAATACACCGGGCCACTGCTTTGAGAGACGTCAACCAGCATCTCAAGGAACCAGCTGTGACCAAGTGGCTGGAGGCACAGCTCTAAGGGTAGCTGAGAAAGCCCAGTAGATTTTCCTTCATACCCACACTATTTGCAAAGGCATTTCAGAACTTAAGATCTGAGAGCTTGTCTATCAGTTTTCTCCAGGGAAAGAAAGCACAGCTTTAATTTATGTTTGCTTCAAAGTGTTATTTATGTGATGCATAGGTTTTCTCTTTTAGATTTTTGTGGGAGACCTAAGGCATAGGATTTAATTTGCTTACTTGCAGTGGGTCTTTTGGTCAACATTTCGATGTCTGCAGTGTGAAAACAGAAGTACGTAAAATTTTCCTCTGCCTCAGTGTTAGAGCGTTTTGTGCTTTTAATAAGTTATTCACCCATTGGTACCTGGGCCTCTTCAGAAAGTGGAAGGTCACTTTGCTCACAGCAACAGCATGAGGGCTAATTTTTTTCAAAGAATCTGATTGGTAGGCCATAGGTTCTTTTTCATGCTGCTTCATCTGGGGTATTTTTTCTTGTTCAGAATAAGCTTTCGTTAAAACGATTTCCCAATAGTCCGTCTTGTCTTCTCAGAGTATCTTTCAGTTCAGTGCCCTCGATGATGATGAGTATGCCTAGATGTAAAAGCTTTTGGCTGAGGCTGAATAAGCTCACTCTAAGACAGATGTTCGGTCTGTAGAAATGTAATAGAAAATCCACTCAGTGTCTCATCAGCCCCAGGTTGATGATGTGATTCAACTTCAGGTGCTTTGTCTCCAGTGTAAACTTTTTCATCTATTTCTTTGAAGATGAAATGATGGTTTCAAATTGGATTTAGGATGCTGATGGAAACCAGTGCCTACCTCATTGCTCCTGGTGGCCTGCACACTTGTCATTCTTGTCAGCCAGAGAAAAGGCTACATTTTACCTTCTTAAGCCTTTTTTTATTTCAAGTTTCCTTTCTAGCCAATATTGCTTCCCTTTCCTTAAGGTGCACAGTCCTAAATCCTTTAGTTGCTGTGATAGGTTATGCTTATCCCCGAACTCATCCTTCCTTCTTTCCTTCCTTTCCCTCCCACCTGCCCCATTGTGTTCCGATGGGAGGATCTCAGGTGCATCTGATCATCATCTACATTTTCAATGCAAATTACCAGGAGCATTGTTTTAAAATGCTTCTTCTCTAGGTCTACCCAGTGTGATGGATGTTTCACATAGGTAGGAGCAAAGTTGATGTGAGTTAATGTGCACAGGTGTATTTACACTAATTGTTAAAATATTGAAATATGTCTGAACTGGTCAGTAAGTGGCTGCTTTCTTGAGACCCTGTCTTCCTTGGTTCCTCTCTTGGAACCCTCTGCCTAGGGGCCTTTCAGACCCCTCCCCTGGGCAATGGATCCAAGAATCCATTCTGTTCACCTACTGCCCATGCCAACCAGTTATAAATATTTTGAGCATTGCCCCCGGTTATGAGTCAAATCAAATTTATTGGCAGAGCTTTTCAGACCTTAATGTGTATACCTTTTCTGGAGAGAGACTAAAATTTTCTGTTGAGAAGGTTGACTTCTAGGATTAGGTATTAATAACCTTCTGGGATTGACGGTGAATGTCATTTTACAAAATTAAACATTGTATTCGCGTAAATCCAATTGTAGCTTAAAACATTTTCTCACACCTAGGCTAAAGTCTTCATGGTTTGCTTGATATTGTTCCGTCAACCCTCTTCCCAAGACAGTACTTGGAGCCAACTTGCCTTTTGAAGTTTTGGGCAGCGGGAGGTTGTACGTTTAAAAATAGTCTTCTCCATGTCATTAAGTAAAAGTTTGAATCTTCCTGAGTGATTTTCAGAAAGCTTTTTAGTTATCACCTCTTTGTTTTGTGGTTTGGCAGGAGGAGATATGCACTTAACCAGCTTCCAAGAATTAAGATTTGCCTTTTCAAGTAAAAAAGAAATTTGTCCTCTGTTTGGCATTTAAATAAATGTGATTCAATTTGCACTGTACACATAAGCTCTAGAGTTACATTTCAGAAACCTGCAAACAAATGGAATGAAGTCGCTTTTGTGTGTCAATATGTGGTTTTATGGATAGAAATGGATGGGCACGTGCCCGTTGCAGGCCCATTCGTTCCTCTCATGTTTGAAAGCTTCACTCCAAAATGCCTTTAATGGAAGATGTTTGTGTAATATAGAGGTGGCTGTTCACTGTACCATCACTGATGTGCTGCATTTTGACCAAATGACTAACTTTGCAAATAGACTGTTTATGTCGAGTAGGAGTAAAGCTTCTCCACCGAAGTGCATTTTTAATGATCTACTTTAAGAGTAAGTGGGTTTCGAAGTAGCTGCCCAGGAGTCTGATTGGCTGGCACCAATGCTACTTCCCATAATTACCCAATAAACCATAAGGGCTTTGTTGGCACATTTATTCATGCCTGTCATGTCAGACCAGCTGCCACCCAGCATCCTAAGTCCACTTCTAGTGTCCTCTTTAAAATCTTTGTGGAGAAATTTGGTGCTTACATACCTTTGAAAAATCTTTGTGGAGAAATTTGGTATCCATGCACTGCAAATTTCATGATGTAATATTGTTCTGTTTTTAAAAAAATGTTAATGTTTTCCCTAAATAGCTAAAATTATGAAAATCATGCTCTGGACTAAGCTGTTATACCGAGTCTTAAAAAATGTTTCACTTCTTAGTACATTTAGGATACGCACTAAAAAATGTAGATGTAATCTAACCTAAAAGATGCAAATTGTAAACTCCATCTTTAAACCAGCTCTTGAAACTTGTGGAAACAATGCACTTAAAAAATTAAAGGAATAAAAAAGAAATTTAAATTGTACCCTGGAGGGAAAAAGTAACCCGCTCAGTTTCTATGGTTAAAAAAAAAAGAAGAAACTAATGTGAAATAGAGCTCAGAAAAGCTTCCTGCACGCTAAGTATAATCATAATATTTTCTAATTTCTATATGAAGTATTTCAACTGTATTGAAACTATAGCAAATACAGTACATTTAGAGGAAAAACATTTCATTTCATGGGAGTGTAGAGATTTTGGATCTTTCGTTTCTATCTTCAGATCTTTCTACTAAGATCTCAGTTGTGTTTTTTTTATTGACCAGAGGGTGAGTAAGTGGCAATCTGCGGGCTCTGCCATTTGTTGTTGAATCCGGAGTAATTCGACTCATTTTCTCAGACTACTGTAGCACTCTCCACATTATCACATAATTAAGTGGAGCATGGGAAGAGTGACATACCAAATAAAGAATGTGGACATACACTGAGAGGCTAAAAGAATCCAGCTCTTACAATGGCGGTCTAGACCTTCCAGAAAAGAATAGCTTCCCTTTCAAGAAACTATTATAGAGTGACTCTGTATCAGTGTAAAAGAAAAACCCAGTATTTCTCCAGCGGAATTTCGGCTCTATTGGGGATGAGAATGTTGGCAATGGGCTAACATGAAATAGAAGAAATTAAATGCACTTGACAGTAATTGACTGAAGAAAATTCAGGAGATGCGATAGCAGCAGAGCACAACAAAATAACACAATTAAGGACGCATTAGCCATATGTCTGTGTTACACTGAGAACACGGCAATATAAATGACCAGGTGACGACCTTCACCCCACACTGGAAGGTGGATGACAAAGTCCACGTTGGTTTGGAAACTAAAGGTAGAAAAAGAGATTAAAAACAAGTGCAGGAATGGCAGTGGTCTGCAGCTTGGAGCTGATAAGGACTTGATAAATAAAGGTTTATTAGGATTCAATACTGGAAAATGTTGTGTCAGTATATTCTATGGATTAAGTGAAATTAGAAATAGTTTTTGTTAGATCTCAGCATGATCCCTTGCAATCCGTACTTTCTGTCGGCAGATATTTATTTATATGTGGCACATGTTAAGACGTCGGAATAAGCCTGTCCTTAGTGTTTGAGGATAAATACACTTCCGCTGCCACTCATCTTGTGCACGCTGCAGTTAGAGCTCTGGCCAAATGGTTCTGCAGTTGATGGTTTACATGTCTTTCTCCTACAAGGAGAAAGATCTTCTCTTAGGCGGGCAGTGTGTCCTCAGAATCTAGCTTGTGCCACGCACAAGGTGGTTGGTCATTCAATAAATAAACAGTCACTGAACGAATGGTTCTTAACACGAATTCAGTTGTGAGTCTGGGTGTG
Source organism: Pteropus vampyrus (assembly GCF_000151845.1). Lineage (NCBI taxonomy): Eukaryota > Metazoa > Chordata > Mammalia > Chiroptera > Pteropodidae > Pteropus > Pteropus vampyrus. The sequence goes on along the minus strand of NW_011888880.1, from coordinate 2,126,121 downwards.
TCTGAAGGCTGATGGCTGGCTCTTTAGGAGCCTCACAGGCGTTTTGTTTCTTTTTTTAAATGGGCTTCTTATAAGGTGGGGCTTGATCTTAATGCTGCATGGTTTCGTCATTTTCATTCTATGGTTGTTGCCAAACTATGCATGCAGCTAAAGTAAATATGTGGTATAAAGAGGTAAAGGAAGGGGGGAAGCAGTTTAATTTTAAGAAATTCAGTTTCAAAATGTTCTATTAGTAGTGGCAGGGTGAAGAACTTAATTGATGCTACTTACATTCCATCAATTCAGACTTTTGCTCTAGCTCATCCATCCCTTGAACATTGTCCTGGATGACTGAAGGGAAGTTTCTAGGTCATCAAGTTGTAATGAAATTCTGATTTAGGACATTACTCTGGATGTAACTACCTTGTAAGGACTATGCCTCAGATGTCACTCATCTTCATGGCTTTCCTGACTTCACCAGCCAAGCTCAGCCCCCAGTACCTGGCAGTAGTTCGCCTGGCAAGCTCATATTGATCACCTAACCCATCATTCTTCTTTGCTGTGTGCTGTAATCCAGCAATCTGGAATCTTGCTCCAGGTTCCCAGCCCTAGACGGATCCTATTCTTCACCTTTTAACTTCTGGTCAATATATTGACATATTTTTGATCAATTACTATATTGTTTTCTCATTTATCAGCATAAATTCTTACTCCTCTGCTCATATCAGAACAATTAGCAGCTGAACGTAGCCCCGTTGCCAAGGTCCTGGTTCTGGTGCAATGATGATGATGATGATGATGATGATGATGATGATGATGATAATGATGATAATGATGATGATGATGATGATGATACCACCACCACCACCACTACCACCACCACCACCACCACCTTTTTTCTCCCTTATTTTTCTCATTTCTTTTTAGGACAAAAGCACTCATTAAGTTCTATTAGAATAAAAATACAGAAGTTTTCTCTTAGTCTCTTTACCCAGGAGGGACTGGAGAAAGGAATGTCACCACTTAGAATCTATTTCAAGAAAAAGAAGCCTACGGCCATGCTACCCTGACACAGGCCTGATCCTGTCTGATCTTGGGAGCTAAGCAGGGTCGGGCCAGGTTAGTACTTGGATGGGAGACCATCCAGGAAGACCAGGTGCTGTAGGCATAATAAGTAAAAAAAATAAGGGATTGTAAGCTGACAAGGTCCTTGCAATCTGTGAGGTCAACCAAGGGTTGCCTCTCCTAAAAAAAAAAAGTGCATTTTTAATGATCTCATTGTCCTTGTGACTACTTAGGATCTTTCCGCTGTCTGGCAGCACTCTCTGGTATTGAATTTCAGCATTGGATATCAGTTTCTGTTTCATGTATAGATTTCTAGGTAGGCTGCTGCTTTTGGTTTTTAGTTCCTGAAGTTAGGTTAAAATAAATACTGGAGATCAAAAGGAATAAAAAAGCTATTTTCCTTGTCCGTTTTCCCCACATAACTTCAAGTCCATGGAGGCCAGGTATGGGGGTGAATTGGAAAAACCTACAGTTCTCCTGTGTCTTTCTCTTTTGCTTTCACACAGAACAATTCACTGTGACACTTCTGGTCACCAAATGTGCTGGTTATTGTCCCATATTAAGCAATTCCAAGATACTAGGTGGGTGTTCTATAATTTAACTCAATTCTGATGTTTTCTACCTGGAGATAGCATCAGATTCCACAGCTTAAGGGCTCAGTCACACAAGATCGCGCCCCTTGCCCCACTTCAGATGCCAATCACAAGTAGTAGGTCCCCAGGTTACCGACAACTTCTGTCCAACTTGGCTGCCAATTAGAGGTTGCCATGACCTTCTCCCCTTTGGATTTGATTATATGCTAGAGTGGCTCATAGAACTCAGGGAAACACTTACGTTTACCAGTTTATTAAAGGACATGATAAAGGATACAGATGAACAGTCACATAAAGAGATACATAGCTGAGTAATATTCCATCGTGTATATGTACCACCTCTTCTTAATCCATTCACCCATCGATGGACTTCCAGGTTGCATCCATATCTTGGCTTTTGTAAATAATTCTGCAATGAACATATGAATTCACATGTCCCTTCAAAGTAGTGTTTTGAATTTCTTTGGATAAATATCCAGCAGGGGAATTACTGGGTCTTTTCTTTGTCTCTTGTTATAGCCTTTGTTTTGAAATCTATTTTGTCTGGTTTAAGTATTGCTACCCCGGCTTTTTGTTTGTTTGTTTCCATTTTCATGAAATATCTTTTTCCATCCTTTTACTTTCAGTCTGTGTATGTCTTTGGATCCGAAGTGAGTCTCTTGTAGGTAGCATTTGTAAAGGTCTCGTTTTCTTATTCATTTAGCCGCCCTATCTTTTGATTGGAGCATTTAATCAATTTACATTTAAAGTAATTGTTGATAAAGAAAAGGTGGTACATATATACAATGGAATATTACTCAGTCATAAAAAAGAATGCAGTCTTGCCATCTGCAACAACATGGATGGATTTAGAGGGTATTATGCTGAGTGGAGTAAGTCAGATAGAAAGACAGGTGCCATATAATTTCACTTATATGTGGAATCTAAAAAACAAAATAGATAAATAAAACAGAAACAAACTTGTAGATGCAGAGAACATTTTGATGGTTGCCAGATAGAAGTGAGATTGGGGAGTGGGTGAAACAGGGAAAGGGATTAAGAAGGACAAATTAGTAGTTAGAAAATAGTTATGGGGATGTAAAATACATGAGGAATATAGTTAGTAATATTGTAATAACCGTATATGGTGTCAGGACCAGATTTATCAGGGTAATCACTTTATAAATTATATAAATGTGTAATCACTATGTTGTATACCTGAAACTAATATAAGAGTATATGCCAACTATAATTAAGAAACAAAAAATTATTATAAAAAAGAGAATTATTATAAAAAAATTATTATAAAAAAGAGCAAGGTCTGGGAGGGTCCCAAGCCCAGCAGGTTCTGTCCCTATGGAGTTGGAGTGCCTCGCCCTTCTGGTATATGGAAGTGTTCACCAACCTGGAAGCTCTGCAAACCCCATACTTTTGGGATTTTTATGGAGGCTTCCTCATGGAGGCATGATCAGCTAGTAACTCCACTTCTAGCCTCTCTCCCCAATCCAGAGAAGTGAGGGGTGGGACTGAACATTCCAAGCTTCTAATCATGGCTTAGTCTTTCCGGTGACCATCCCCCATCCAGGAGTCCACCCAGAGTCACCTCATTAGAACAAAAAATGCTCCCAGTGCTCTTAGGAATTTACAAGTGTTTTAGGAACCCGGTGTCCAGGATGAGGTCAAAGGTCAAATACTAGAGCAAGAGATGCTCTCAGTGCTCTTATCACTTAGGAAATCACAAGGGCTTTAGGAACTCTGTGCCAGGAACCCAGGGCAAAGACCAATACATGCGTTTTTCTATTATTTCACAGAGGAGTGGGTGTGAAAGACAGTAATAGTAAGTCCACATGATTTACTCTGGTTGGAGTGTGGCTGAGAATTTGGGCTACTTTTCAACTGGGTGTGTAGAAAGGCTGATCTGTTGTCTCAGACTGAAGACCAGGGTGAGGTAATTACACCTGCGTGGTCTACAACCCTGGGATGTGATCTGCCACTCATGCGAGGCTGGAAGGGGATCTGCTGTGCGTTTGTCCCAGCTCTTGTCCATCTACACAAAATATCTTTCCTAACTAAATTAAGTCTGGGTTAATGAATGAAAATTGATTCTCGTTTTGTGCTGAATGTAAGGGTTTGAAAGTAGAATTTCATATATAGTAGAGGAGTTTAATTTTTCTACTAACTTACACTTCATATAAATGTATATATATTATATATTTTGCCTCTGAAAGAATTCAGGCCAGATTGGGGCATTCTGATGCTTAGAATTTATCCATTAAATTAGGGGGAAGGGTTGTACAGCATTCTGTAGAAGCAGCACTGATGTATCACTCTTGAAAGGTGTTAATTTGGTTCTCCAGTTCTGATTTGTTTAGTAGAACATATTAATTGCTTGGTGGACAGAACTAAACCATTTTAGGCTTCAAAAAATTGGAAGCTCTGAAAATAAATAGCTTGATCGTCGCCGAACATTTATTCTGATTACAACAGCTTATTCGATCAAAGACAGTGTAAGTTTATTCTCAGAATTCTTAACAATTGCTTTGAAAATGGAATTTAATATTGATAGAGTGGTTCAAATGAAGAAAAGTTTCCTTCAACAGCTAAATCAAAATGGTAGGAATGAAAATATTGTCACTCTCCTCTTAAAAGCATTATCACATGAAAGTGTAACAGTCAGGAAGAAGGAAGATGTTTTGGCTCAAACGGACTATACTTGGACTGAATATTAAAATGATTAATTCTTAATATTGACACCTGCCATTTGCTGAGTTTTTATTTGGCACCTTGCAAGTCTTTATGTGCATTAACTCGTTTAATTCCCATAAGGCTCACCTACAGAGATAATATTATTTTCATAATACAAGTGAAGGTACTACAGGCCCTGCAGGGAGGTGTGCCTTGCCAAATGTCAAATATAGCCAGTGGCAGGTCCTTCTGACTCCCAAACCTGTACTTTCAGCTCCTTCACCTCCCCATCTTTCTTCCTCCACTTTCCCAGATCTCTCTGACTCACTGTTTAATATAAGAATACAATTTCTGTCATCTCACATTCTTTTGACAAAATTTTAAAATAAAAGTATTAGCAGAAATATAAGCAATGGTTCTATATCTTTTTTTCAGCTTTACCGAGGTATAATCGACAAATAAAATTGTTATGTATTTCAAGTGTACATGATGATTTACATTGTGAAGGGATTCCCACCATCAAGTTAATTAACACATCCATCACCTCACATATTTCCTTGTTTATTGGTGAGAACACTTAAATTCTACTCTCCGCAAATTTTAATTATGCAGCACAATATTATCCACTATAGTCACCATATTAGACCCTCAGATAACTGGAAGTTTGTACCTTTCACCAACCTCCCCAGCACCTGGTAACCGCCATTCTCTTCTCTATTTCTGTGAGTCTGACTTTTTAAAAATTTTATTTTAGATTCCATGTATAAGTGATAACATGAGTTTGTCTTTCTGGCTTATTTCACTGAGTGTGATGTCCTCCACATTCATCCATGCTGCAAATGGCAAGATTTCCTTATTTTTAAACATTGAATCATATTCCATTGTGTGTGTGTATCACATTTTCTTTATTCATTCATCTGTCTGCAAATACTCAGGTTGTCTCCTTGCCTTGGCTGTAGTAAATAACACTGCAGTGAAAACGGGAGCACCAACATCGCATATCTCTTTGAGAAAGTCATTTTGTTTCCTGGTATATTTTGCATATTAACCCCTTATTGGATATGTGGTTTACAAATATTTCCTCCCATTATTCATTTTGTTGATGATTTCCTCTGCTGTGCTTGATGTAGTTCTACTTGTTTATTTTTGCTTTTGTTGCCTCGCCTCTGATGTCAAATCCCTAAAATCTAGGGGCTTCAATGTTATTCTTTTGCATAGGGCTATTCAGCTTTCCTAATACAATTGATTGAAGAGACTATTGTATAGTAGAGTATCTTGGTTGGCAGTTTCTGTCTTTCAGTACTTAATATTTCCTTCCACTCTCATCTCACCTCCAAAGTTTCTGCTGAAAAATCTACTGTGGGTTCCCTTGTTTGTAACAAGTTGCTTTTCTCCTACTGCTTTTAAGATTTTTTTTGATCATTTAATTATAATGTGTCTCAGTGCGGGTCTCTGGATTTATCTTTTTTTGGTACTCTTTGGGTTCCTCGCTCTGGATGGCTATTTCTTTTTTCCAGTTAAAGAAGTTTACAGCCATTTTTTATTTGAATAAGCTTTCTGTCCCTTTCTCTCTCTTCTCCTTCTGGGACCCCTATACTGTATATATTTGTCTGTCTGATGATGTCTCGTAAGTCCCTTAAGCTATCTTCAGTCTTTTTCATTCTTTTTAATTTTGCTACTCAGATGGAATGAATTCCATTGCCTTGTTTTTGAGTCCACTAATCCTTTCTTCTGCTTGTTTTAGTCTACTGTAGAACCCCTCTATTGAATGTTTGTGTTCAGTTATTATACTTTATAGCTTTATGAGTTTCATTTTATACTTTTAAATATTTTTTTCTTTGTTGAAATTCTCACTTTGTTCATGCATTGATCTCTTGACCTTGATGAGTATCTTTAATATAACACTTTCAACTCTATTGGGTAAATCATTTATCTATGTTTCATTAAGATCAGTTTCTGGAAATTTATTTTGTTCTATTGTTTGGAACATATTCCCCTCTTTTCTCATTTTCTTTGACTCTCTGTTGGGTTATGCACATTAGATAAAATAGCCTCCTCTCCCAGTCTTGATGAATTGGTCTTATGTAGGAGATGAAACTTGTCAACTAACATGGCCTGAGCTCCTGGTTGTCTCAAACATTTGTGATTGTCCAGGTTACCATCTTTGTTTTTTGTGACTCCCCATAGTTGAAGTTACACCAAGACCTATCAGTGTTCTAAAGGGGAAGATCACAGTCAGCGCTTTTTGCAGGTTGATTAGAAACTGTATTCTCAGGCAGCAGCCAGGAGAGTATGTAGTTAAGGTCATTCCCGGGTAAAACTAGGAGCTGGGTGTTTTTGCCTGCTCCCTCTGCACTGAGCCCGAGTTTATAGCCAGTTGAAAAACTGCTTCTTTGTTGGCTATAGTCCTGTGAGACTCATGAATACAAGCCTCATTGGCTATAGAAGCAAGGTGATTGGGAGGCCCACCTCTCAGGTGACAGCCATAAAATATGGAGCACTCGATGTGTGGACTGACTCCAGGGAGATGCTGATGACTTGGTTTGATCGTTATAGAGAGATATACGGAGAAGGCAGGGGACATGCCCACCAGTTCTTTCAGGCTCCGATGAGGATAGCACCACTATATGCGTGCTAATCAGAGGTCAGAGCCTCAGGCAGAAGCTTTAAAATATATAGTGAAATCTCTTCCAGTGAAAGACTGGGAGATGGGTGTTTTGTGTGCTCTCTCTGCACTGGGCCCAGCGGAGAGTGCTCATATGCCCATTAAGAACTGCTTCTTCGTTTGCTACCATCCTGTGGGACTTGTGCATGCAAGCCCCATTGGTTTTCAGAGCAAGGTGTTTTGGGGGTCTGTTCCTTAGCTTCTCAGGGAGAAGCTGAGAGTTGAAGGTTCTCTCCTGATTGTATGTCACTGTGTTGGGAGTGGGGTTTATGGTGAGAATGTGTCTAGATTTTCCTACTTGTTTTCATGTGGCTATTTTCTCATTTTTCCAATGTATAGCAGTCACTTAGTTTTGTTTTTTTTTTTGTTTTTGGTCTCAGAGGGAATTGCTCCATGTGTAGCTGGAGTGTTGTGGAGGAGAAAATTCAGGAGCCTCCTATGTCGCCATCTTGGTCCCTCGCTGCCAAATGTCCTGTATTTTGATCTGGGTGTCGTTCCATGGGTGTAGAATTGTGTAAAATTGCACTGAGCGGGTACCATTCAGACTTGTGTATTTTGCTGTATGTAAGTTATACCTCAATAAAACTTAAAAAATAAAATACTACTAATTTGATGTGTTCAGTATGTCATTTATTTAACATGATTAGGTGTCTACTCTGTCTTCAGCTGGCCGTGTCTCAAAGCTTGACCATATGTGGGATGATATCATCTACCATGAGACTTAGAGGGGAGACCAAAGTCAGGAAGTTGTAGCCCTGATGTATTCTTGCTGTCCTTGGGCCAGGATCCCCAAAGTGATTGTGCACTTTAAAAAATAATTTAAGGTTCTATAAATATTTGGATTTCTAGAGTAATTGCATATTTGATTGATTATAAATCCTTTGACAGAGACTAGTAGTTGAAAAATTGTAGAGTTAAAGATTTAATAGTAACTGTTAATTGAAATTTAGTTAGAGATGAAGATAATAAAGTATCTCTGAATGAAAATGTCCTTAAATCAGAAAGTACGACTCTTTTTATAAAAATTACAGTTTACACCAAATCTTTAGGAATCTGTTATTTTAAAGGAGATATAAATGTATTGTGAAGCAACATTAGAAGAAAGAATCAAGTATTCTTTCTTCAGATGGTAATTTTATTCTTATAAATTATTCTTGCACATATCTAATTAAGATACTAATAAATAACTATCATTTATTGAACAGATACAATTGGCCAGGCTCTTCCGATGTATTTCATGTAAGTTTTCTCAGTCCTCTGAAGTCTCTTGAAGTAGACTCTGTTATTTTTATTTTATGATTACTGATCCTGAAACTCCTCGAAGTATTGATATATTTCCTGAATCACTATAGAAAAGTGAAATTAGGTATAATTCTACTGCTATGTGATTTTTATATTGTAACTTGGAAAATTATTGAGGAATTGCATGCAATAATTCTTTGTTAGACATAGTACTGGATTAACAAGAGAGGAAGTGTGGATTCCAGCGGGACTCTAAGACCCATGGCCGTGGTCTGTCTCCTAGACTGCCATAGGGTAAGATAAGTAACCTCGGCTCGCTGCAGTTCTTCCTTTGCTGAGGTTGGTGTTTACCATCTCTTCTTCATAGAGGGTTCTGATGATACAATGAACTAATATGTCCACAGCACTTGGGATGGTGCCTACACGTAGTCAACTCAAGGAATATTAGTTATTATCGTTAATAGTCCATTACCTGAAAATATCGATTAATAGGAAGTCGATGTAGTTTGTTAATGCCTGGGAGATCATCTGTTTTTTAAGGAGAATGGAGAATTTGAAGAATGATATAAGGGCATATAAATATATGAATGATATAAAGAGGAGCCAGACAAATACTGTTTAATGCTTGACTTCTTAAACATTGCCAATTCCTCTTGATAGCTGAATTTGTGGGTATATTTTCCTTTTATTTCCCCTCTTTTTTTGTACA
>NW_011888880.1:2110881-2117154 GCF_000151845.1 Pteropus vampyrus | reverse complement strand
GTCCTTGGGCCAGGATCCCCAAAGTGATTGTGCACTTTAAAAAATAATTTAAGGTTCTATAAATATTTGGATTTCTAGAGTAATTGCATATTTGATTGATTATAAATCCTTTGACAGAGACTAGTAGTTGAAAAATTGTAGAGTTAAAGATTTAATAGTAACTGTTAATTGAAATTTAGTTAGAGATGAAGATAATAAAGTATCTCTGAATGAAAATGTCCTTAAATCAGAAAGTACGACTCTTTTTATAAAAATTACAGTTTACACCAAATCTTTAGGAATCTGTTATTTTAAAGGAGATATAAATGTATTGTGAAGCAACATTAGAAGAAAGAATCAAGTATTCTTTCTTCAGATGGTAATTTTATTCTTATAAATTATTCTTGCACATATCTAATTAAGATACTAATAAATAACTATCATTTATTGAACAGATACAATTGGCCAGGCTCTTCCGATGTATTTCATGTAAGTTTTCTCAGTCCTCTGAAGTCTCTTGAAGTAGACTCTGTTATTTTTATTTTATGATTACTGATCCTGAAACTCCTCGAAGTATTGATATATTTCCTGAATCACTATAGAAAAGTGAAATTAGGTATAATTCTACTGCTATGTGATTTTTATATTGTAACTTGGAAAATTATTGAGGAATTGCATGCAATAATTCTTTGTTAGACATAGTACTGGATTAACAAGAGAGGAAGTGTGGATTCCAGCGGGACTCTAAGACCCATGGCCGTGGTCTGTCTCCTAGACTGCCATAGGGTAAGATAAGTAACCTCGGCTCGCTGCAGTTCTTCCTTTGCTGAGGTTGGTGTTTACCATCTCTTCTTCATAGAGGGTTCTGATGATACAATGAACTAATATGTCCACAGCACTTGGGATGGTGCCTACACATAGTCAACTCAAGGAATATTAGTTATTATCGTTAATAGTCCATTACCTGAAAATATCGATTAATAGGAAGTCGATGTAGTTTGTAAATGCCTGGGAGATCATCTGTTTTTTAAGGAGAATGGAGAATTTGAAGAATGATATAAGGGCATATAAATATATGAATGATATAAAGAGGAGCCAGACAAATACTGTTTAATGCTTGACTTCTTAAACATTGCCAATTCCTCTTGATAGCTGAATTTGTGGGTATATTTTCCTTTTATTTCCCCTCTTTTTTTGTACATTGTAGGAGGAAGGCAGGGGGGACTAGAATGTTGAGCTCTGTGGCTGAAATACAACTTTAAAATGAAAAAAATTGATGTGGAGTTAATCAGGTTTTCTGATTGTCTTACTTGAGTAAGACAAGCTTAATACACATAAATTTGCCTTTATGAACTTTATTTATCAGTGGGGATAATGATAATTTTAAAGCCATTTAGGATTTTATTAAAATAGTGAATTCATGTTTGTAATGTGCTTAGAGGCTCATGAACGCCTTTGCCTTTTATAAAAAAAAAAAAAGCAAAATGTAAAATCCTAGTAAATATAAACGTCTCATTTATTTATATATTAATCACTTTTTATGAGTCCCTTTTGGTCCAATAAAGACCAAAAAAGTGATATTTTCTCTCTTGATTTGGCACAATAGAAAACGTGTTGTTCAAAATTCTGGTTGTATAAGTTGGGAGAAGAAGTGACATTTATCATTTAATTAGTTCTCTCAGCTCAGAATCCAAAATTACAGTCCAAATTTCCTAATAAGCTGAAGAATGTGAGCAAATGATAACATTTTGCTATTAATATAAAAAAACCTAGGGGATACTAGCAGCTTGTGTTCTGATTTAATTATTAGTAGGCTATTTTTCTGATATGTTTATATAAATGTACAGTGGCGTCTCTGATTCTTCATGATTTTATTCATGATGTAGTAGTTTCTGGTGGGTAAGAACACACTAAAGCTATAGATTAGGAAACCATTTTTAAAATTTTTGCTGTTGTTTCTTGACCAATGTTTTGGGGAGGTGGATGTTAGCCTATAAGTCTCCTTTAAGATTTTAAGATATCATGATTCTTTGACTTTGTTGCTTATGCAGAAGTGTTTGTTTACAGGAGGAGAGAGGATGAATTAAAGGGTATGGGGCTGTTATTTGGTGTTCGAGTCAATTTTTTTGGTAGGGAGATGATGTCTGGAGAGATTATTAAGCATTCTGTATGGATGCTATTTTGAAAACCATAAATGAAATTAAATAAATAAAAAAATAGTTCTGTAGGATTAGCTGGATTCTAAGAGATTGTAATTAAAAATATTTGAGAGCTCTTTTTTTGGTCACATTTCATGTGGTGCTTTTTAGGATAGAGCAGAGTGAGAGAGAGATAGAGTCCCTTTGTGTACTTTGGTGCCAATATAAGCCATCTGAAACAGCAGTAAACACTGATACTATTTCGCAGGATTATCTATGGCCTAATCACTTTGCTGGTACTTGGTTTAAGACTCAGATCTTCTCCCAGGACTTTGAATTTCCTCCTATGTTTGATATCTGGCTGTGTAGTGGACTCTTAACTCTGCTGTGCCCCATGCCTTCAGAGACTTCCCATATAAGTTCACATGGATGACCCTGGTCCCTAGCCACCAAGTGGTCACTAGGTTTCACATGAAGCCTAACATACCTCTTACTTCTTTTGGGGGTCTGACATGCCTTGTACCATTTTTGCTGAGTTCTGTTAAACTGGGGAATAAGACTTGAGTTGGGTCTTTAGAGACAAAGTGTTATGTCAGCATCGGCTGCAGTCACAAAGACCCCCCAAACCTCAGTAGAAACAGAAAAAAAATTATTGCTCATGGGGTGGGGGTTGTGGGAGCTCTACTCTCAGTTTCATTCCACTTACCTTATGATTCCTTCCATCGGCATGATACTTCAAGATTTACTATGGCTGAGAAAGTATATATAGAGAGTGTAGCACTTCAGCAGTTAAATGCTCTAACTCGGAAATGACACATTCCCGCAGCTCCTTGGTGAGAGCTACCTGGATTGCCCCCTATAAGAACACGGGTGGCAGAGAAGTGTAATTCTCCCATATTCCAGAAGCAGAGCAAAGCTGGATTTGGGTGAACTCTGGATGTTTCTACCTCAGCCTTCCTAACTTTTAAATACTATGGTAAATTCGCAGCAGTACATTTTATCCACTGCCTAGGGATTATTCAGAATGTCTGTGAAGTAAACACTTTTCATACAATATCTATGCTCAAAACGTATACACGGTTCCATGCTGCGGACCCATCATTGATACAGCACATGCTTGAAACGGATTTTGTAATTGGTGCTGAATTGCACCGATCCAATGACATTCTATAAAGCAGCCATTTCTTACATCAGTTCTGACTGGGGGTGAATCTGTGAGTTGAGTAACCTCCGCTGGGAACAGGTAGCTGCCTGGAGTTAGCTGGCCTGCCTGGGAAAAGAACCAGTTAGTTTCTGTTGGATCATGTTCTGATAAAATTCACACATTCTTCGCCTGGCCTCAGGAATCTCGGGATGTCACATGACCATGATTTGACTTCCTTAACCTTCCTACTTTTTTGGAGTGAGGAGGTAGTGCTTTATGGACAGAATCGTTTTCATGTAAGGAGACGGAGGTGGACTGCTGTCTAAGAGATGATGTCTGGATGTCCAGAGAATGGTGTGAGTTTTACTCGGGTGCCTGAATCCATAATATGAAATTTGTAAACTGGAGAGAGTCTTGCTGGCAAATGGAAGTTTTGCTCTTCTAATTTTTTATAACTTTTGGGGTGTAATAAAGGTCATCCAATTTTTCAGATTCATCCATCTAAACTTTTTTTGGTCCATCTGTTTTTGTCCTGGCACGCACAGTAGCAAATTCTTCATTTCAGAGCTGCTTCACTGCTCTTCCAGAACAGAGAAAAGAGAGCACTCAGAATTATTATTAATTTCTAAATAAAATGGGCCAGGTCTTATGCGCACCTAAAAATGGAAACAGTTTTTTCACAAACCATACAGGGGGTAAGATTTTAGTGTTGTTTGTGGGAAGAGTGGCTGTCAAACTCTTTGTATGAAAAGGCAATTAACCGTTTGTGAAGCTGGCAGTGGGGCCCTGGAGGAGGGGGAGTGGGAGGGTCAGGTTCTGACCCCCTTCGGCGGGCCATGTGGCTCTTTCCTGGCAGAGCGCCCCTTGATGTCAAAGCGAGCTGCGTGCGCCAGGAACGAGGCAGTGTGAGGAGAATGAGCTACCGGGCCTGAGTGGTTTGCATTTTTCTTTCTTTTTCTTTTCTTCTTCTTCTTTTTTTTTTTTTTTATGATGACAGTTTTCAAAACACAGGGACTTCACTTTCTGCAAAGAAAAAAAAAATCTCATAAAATTATTTTGAAATGTCTTATTAAGCCCTAGTGACAGTATTTTTGGATATGGAATTAAGTGCAAAGTTGAAGTTGAAAAGGGACAAGTCGAATTAGGATTATTGTTATTATTAAAGTTTGGCCGGGTTGGAGCCTTATCCTCAAATTTGGTAAGTTTAGCCAGTCATTTCAAAGGAAGCAAGGTCAGTGACTCTCTAGGTTTTGCTCTTGTCTCTGCCACCAACCTGTTTGGTGTCCTTGGGTGAGACCCTTCAAATCAGGTTCTTCATTTACTAAGTAAGAGTGGGTTAGGGTATAAGAGGAGCCTGGAAAAATGCAGTGTTTAATCTAGCCTTTATCGTGCACTGGTGGGTGGTATACATTGTACTGTGCCTAATAGATGATTTTTAATCAGGAAGATGCTTAGGAAAGGGTTGAGAAAATATGGTAATTAGCACTATGGGACCAGACATAATTAAGTACAAATGGTGCCTCAAGGTCATCTGGTCCTAACATTTGCCTCATGGCAGGAACAGTTCCAACCATCTGATTGAGTCCTTTCATTTAACTCTCCTGATCATACTCACTTGCCAGTGAGATGAGGAATGTGTGTGTTTGTGCTTTAATATTGTAATATATTGTGCCACATACAGCTCTATTTTTAAGGTCTTACTCTGTCATTGTGCTAAATGCTTTGCTGGTATTAACTCATTTAATTGACACAAAAGCTTGATGAGTAGAGTTTTAAAATTGGGTTTACTGTTCTCACAATAAATAATGATTTTTAAGAAGTTGAAATAAGTTCAATTTTATAGAAAAGTCGCAAGCATAGTACAAAGAATCTATTCTTCTTGAACCATTTGAGAGTAAGTTGCTGACCTGATGTTCCATCACCCTGACTGCCCGTTACCAGAGATGGTGCATTATAGCTGTGGGACTCATAGACCCACTCAAGTTTGCCGTCTTTTAGAATGAAGAGATTCGATCCAAGACCATATGTTGCATTTAGCGGTCATGTCTTTTTGGATTCTTTAGTCTGAAACAGTTCTTCATTCTTTTCTTAAGCTTTTTGATCTTGACACTTGTGAAGATTATAGGCCGGTTATTTGGTAGAATGTCCATAAGTTTATGTTTGTCTGATAATTGCTTGTAGTTAGATTTGGGTTATACTTTTTTTTTTTTTTTAAAAAGGACTATCACAATTGATGCTGTGTTCTTGTTGCATTCTATTAGATGGTACAGAGTTTTATTTGTTTTCTTGCCAGCGATGTTAACCTTGATCCCTTGATTAAAATACTGTCAGGTCCATCATAAAGTGACTCCTTATCCCTTTTGTAATCAGTGGGCATTTTGTGGGGAGGTACTTTGAAACTATGTAAATATTTATTCCTCATCAAATTTTCACCCACTAGTTTTAGCATCTATTGATGTTTTTTGGTTGAATTATCACTGTCATGGTTACCAAATGGTGATTTTCTGACTCCATAATTCCTCCCACATGCATCAGATAGCATTCTATTGTAAGGAAAAGTTCTCTACCTATTTATTCATTTATTTATTTATATCAGTATAGACTCATGGATTATTTTCTGACTTAACGGGCTGTAATCTATTGCTATCATTATTTATTTTGATATTCATATGATTTGGCTAGTGGCGGCCCCCTTACGCTGGCTTCTGCGTCCTTTTGATGTGTACCCATCACTCTTTAAGTATTTCCTTACCATCTGATACACCAACATGCTCCAGGCTCATCTTGTATTTCTGTTGCCCCAGCGCTGGTATCAGTCATTTCTGTGAGGAGCCCTGGATTCTTTTTAGTGGAGAATAGTGTTTAGCAATCAGGATCTGGGTATTCTGTGTGCTCATTACTATCGGGGTGTTGCTGCTTTCAAGTCCTCTCAGTGGACAGAGCCGGGGAGTTTGGGCATATCTGTACACACACACATCCACCAGACTCAATTCTAAAAGTAGCCATCTCTAC
>NW_011888880.1:2101846-2109998 GCF_000151845.1 Pteropus vampyrus | reverse complement strand
GTCACATAGCTAGTAAATGACAGATTTGGGATTATAGGCAGTCTAGCTTCAAAACCCATCTTTGTAATAACCACCTATAGATGCTACAGTCTTGATAACTCGAGCTACTTAAATTCAGGTACAAGTATAAGCTACCTTAAAGACTACAACTATTCTTAAGGATTTGCTCATGTTTCTTTATATAAATTATGGCCCATTTTGGCTCTGTAGTTCTAATTTCACTTAAATTAAACTGATAACTTAAAAAAAAAAAGACAAACATATCTATAAATTGTTAATTTTGCACAATGGCTACATTTTACATAATTTACCCTAACAGAACTGTGGACTGTGAATTTTCTGTGTCAAATAACATTTTTTTGTGTGTGTGATTTATCAAACTGTAGTTATAAGATGCAGAATTATATAGTAACAGGAACCCAAACTGTGAAGGTGGTGGGGCAGTTTAGGGAAGGTCAAAATTGAGGGGAAAAACCCCTATATTTAAGAAACAAAACCAGAATCCTTTTGGAGCCATTTTAATTACAGATGTTCACAGACTCCAAACATATTGCTACAAATGTTTATGCATGCTTTTTATGTGAAATGACTATAAATTGAGACCACATCATGTGCTGGTAGACTTATTGTGACATAACCAAATTACCCAATAGAATCCTTTCCTAACATAAAGGGCTTTAAATTTTTTGGAGATATGACCTCTGTCTTGACAGTCAGCTGACTTAGATGTTAGTCTTGGCATTTTCATCAGTGAGAATTTGCTTTGATTTTCTTGCTTGTTTCTAACCTGTAAGATGGAAGCAATAATAGCAGCTCATACTTTTTGCTCAAGTATGTTACTAACTTAAATTGGATTTATTAGAGATGTGAGAGACATTAGAGATCATCTAATCTAATGGTTTTCCAGCTTTTTGAAAGCATTAGATATCTTTTTTTCTAAAGAGTCTATACATGTGAGCCTTTTGTGCAAGTTATAGGTAAAAGGTTAGAATAGATCTATTCTGCTAATAACTTCCCCTGAGTCTTGGGCCTGAGGTCTGGACGTTGGCCTCACCTTCCCTTCAGGAACCCTGAGACCTGCAGAGCACAGTTTGAAAACCAGGGAGCTCATCCACTTCACCCCTATTTCACAGTTGCGAAAACCAGGACCTGGAGGCAAAGTGGTTTAACGGGAATCTGACAGAGAACTGGCTTTGGAGCCGAGATCCGATACCTAGTCTTTTGACTCCCAGTTGGGTGTTCCTTCTATTAAACTAAGCTTTATTATTATTATTCTCCATTTTTATTTTTCTCTTTAAACAGATAATTCTCAGAAATTCAATTATTATCTGTATGTAGATGACATCATGATTTTAACTATCATTCTTGTCTATTTCTCTTTGCTGAAGTACGTATCCATTTTTGTCACAGTAATGCTAACACTTGGTTGGATTAGTCATTGCCACTTGAACCAATATGGCCAAGAGCTTTGTAGTTTTAGCTGCTCGACACCTAACTTGCCCTTCCAGTTCAAAACACCACTCTCATTTTATTCTCTATTACTAATATTTGGGGGTGACGTTTGGTGCCTCCTTTCTCTACCTTACCATTCACTCATTTATCAAATATAAATCATCATAAATTATTTCAATTGAACAAATTGGATTTTGTGCTTATTTCTATCAACAAACTAAAATCTGAGTGTCAGCTACATGCTGTTCTTGCGTTGTACCCTGAGAATACAGATAAATAAGATCTAAGGTTCAGGCAGTATTTCCTCCCCCTTTCTCTCATCTGTACCCCCATCTCTCCTCCTGATGAGTAGGAAACTGAGGTCCCAATGACAGAGACAAATGAGCTGGACTTTGGATTCTTTCTCACTATGAGTCTTTTCTTTCCTGATTTTACTCATTCAGTTGTTTGTGGGTTTCAGTAAGAATGGTTCACCAGCTATGCTCTCACTTTATATGCTTTGTCAGTGTCTTTCACTCTTTCTCATTCACTCTTTCTTATTGTCAGTCTCTTTCACTCTTTCATATTCTCCAGAATCAAAAGCCAGGTCCTGTTGTGAGTGCTTAAAGATCCTCTATTATGTCTTCCCCGTCTCTCTCATCCCAGTGGAAGCATGTGTGCCTTCTCTCCCGCTTCTTCCCACCTTCTCTCTGTCCCTTAACCAGACTCTCCTATCAAGTTTCACTTTCTTCATACCAAGGAAATTTTTTTTGTCATCTCTATCTCTTGGATCACTTTTTGTCATATATTTTCCATCACGCTTCGTCTGGAAACATTGGTCTGTATATCTGCCACTGTGGATCTTTTCTGGCCATTAATAAAACACCCAAAACCAATCCTATAGGAACTTTTATTAATCGAGTTCTACCTACCTCCAGAAATAATAGCATTGTAATCTTAGCCCTGCCCAAGAGTTTCTACGGACTCATTAGGAGTTAATATGACCTTTTACTTTAGTATTTGCTCTGTTGAATCTTTAAATTTTTTTTTTTTTAATATTGGTGTAGGTTAAAATAAATAGCCCTGTGAAATTGAATTTATTGGATTTAATGTAAGAATATTGATCCGGGCATTATTCACAATGTTATATTCATGAACTTTATGAACTATGTGACTGATCATGTTTCTCTTTTTACATTGGTTGCCAGGAAGCTCAGAGCAAAATTTGTAGCTAATCTTTAGAAAGTGTTTAGAACTTCACAGCATTTGCTGCTTTTTTCATTTTCTCTCAATGGCTTTGTTTTTATTTTCATTCCCCATTTTCCACTTGCCTAATTTCCTCTCTTTTTGTTTAATCTCATTATATTATAGGTAATTTTTTGGACTGGTGTTTATAAACCGCCTTAATTTGCTTTTGGAAAAAGGTGTAGCAAAAGAAAACATGATTGCTTATTAAGTTATAAATTTAAGTAGTTAGCTAAATATAAAGCAAGCCTGTGATTCTTGACATTCTGTGTGGGTTCAATACAAGCGTGGTGCTCCAGTGTTCACTTAGACGTGGTAGGCAGAGCGATAAAGAGAAGACATTATGAATGCAAAGTAATATTTATTTGAGAAGATTTTAGAGAATTTTTGGAGTGTGTTAAAGGCTGCTTGTTTCTATTTGGAGCTTGGGTTTTTATATTTTTTTCCTTTCAAAATTTGCTTTAAATGATACTTTTCCTCAGGAAGAACCAGTTGTATAACTTATAAATTGTAGTTGATGATGAATAACTAAATTTGCTTTTGAGATTTGTTTGTATATGTGCATTATCTGAACTCCGCTTATCAGTGCTGTAGTCTGTGCTGTGGTAAATTCAAGCTTGCTGCCTCGCGACATTGAGGAAACTGCAGTTGGAAAAGTAGATGTGCTCCGTTGATGTTAATCAAAGTGACAAATAATGTTTCATTGAAAAAAGCAGCTGGTGAGCAAAAATTTTAGGAAACGATTAGGAGACTTGAGACTGAAAAAAGAAACATCACTTAGTCAATCAATAAGAACTTAGAGAGCGTGCCTGGTTGGTAAAGAGTTTCTTGCTACATATGTGATTTATAGCAAATAAGTTATATCAGATGGTATCTCTAAACGTGTTTCCTTCATTTGCATGCCCAAGAGCAATTGGAAATAATGACTTTAGTTATTCAGTAAATGATAGGCATTAAAAAGTCTAACCTTATCCGATGAAAACTGTTCTGAGCCAGAAATGATTTATCAATATCCCAGGAGCTCTGCTATCAGACTGCACGGGTCAGATATTGGGTCTTAGAAGTAGCTGCTCGGTGAGCACTGCCAAAAAATTATTTTTGGAAGCCCGGTCTGTTTAAAGGGACATAGAAAATGTTTCAGCTAAAGTATGAGAAAGAGAGATCATCATGATGGTAACGTCAGTGATGGTAACTATAAAGTAGCCACCATTTACATAGCCTTATGCTGTGCCAAACATTGTGCTAAGCACTTCACATTTGCTATTTTATTTAATCTGTATGTCAACCCTATGAGGTAGGTTCTATTATTTTTACATTTACAGATGAAGAAATAAAAGACTAGGGAGTTTATTTGACAGGCTAAGCTAACTGCTAGTAATACCTTAACATCTGTGTTGTCTAACACAATCAAGGTTTATTTCTCTCAGTGAAATGAGGGCCCAGGAGAGGATTGCTGCGCTCCATGCAGCCATTTGAGCAGAGCTTCTTTTCATCTAGTGGCTCTGTCATTCTTAGTGTCCCAGGGCCACCCCTGGATCCTCTGCACCTGGAGCCGAGGTCAGAGAGAGTGTGGGGAAGGAATGCTTGTTCTTAACTGCTCTGTCCAGAGGTGACACGCATCACATTTCATGAGCAAGGATTCTGTAATGTGGCCACACCTAATTTCACAGGAGCCTGGTACTTATGTGGTTCCAGGAAGAAGAGTAAACAGGTGGGATAAGCATCTAGCCAGGGTTTGTCAGAAGAGATTTGACCAAGGTCACGAAGCTCCTAAGAGGCAGAGCTGAGAAGCCAACTCAGAGTACTCCCCTTCAGGAAAGCATGCTACAAGAACCCATAAAGCAAATGTCCTTCTACTCAAGTAGCAAAGTTACATTGTTGAGTGTAAGGTTTATGTTCTAATTTGAACTAAGAAAGGAACCTAAAGCAATAGGTTAAATCCACCACTGCTAAGACACGTCAAATTAACCCAAACTGTGTTCCTGATCTTCTCCAAAGCTGTTCTTCCCTCTCCCTTCCTCCTCCAGCTCCATCTTTCTAGTTGCTCAGGCCAAGAATCTTGGAGACATATACTTGCATCATCTTTTTTTTCTTATACTCCACATCTAATCTGTCAAAAATCTCCCTGATTTTTTTCCTTGAAAATACATCCAGAGTGTATTGAGACAGTATGATCTGTTTTCTGTGTTACTGTGGTCTTGCACCCCCTCACAACACCCCACTCAGAATAATCAGGTCCCTCTCTGCTCCCCGTTGCACTCAGAGTGAAAGCTAAGGTTCTTTAGGACCTGCCCGACCCTACCCCACCCGCATTATCTCCCTCAGCGTACCCTTTTCTCCTCACGCCCTCTCTCTCTCTGACCTGGCCAGGCGACTTCTGTGATGCTCTGTGATCAGGATGGACAGTCTTAGCTCAGGTCTTCCCATCGGCCGTTCCCACTGGCTCCAGGCATGCACATGGTAGCTCCCTACCACCCTCAGGTCTCTGTGGAAGTTTTGTCTGTCCAGTGAAGTCTACTCTGGCCCCTCTGTGGAAAATTTTACCTCCTCTCCTGTTCTGATGCTCCAAATTTCCTAGCGAGCTCTACTGTTTTCCACAACACCTACCACATTCCAATGCTATGTACTAATACATAATGTAGCATATACATTACCTTTTTATATACTTAACTTTTTGTCCTCTGTCTCATTCACTAGAATACAAGCACCGTAATGGTAAGAAAGTTGTTTCCTTTACCGACGTATCGCAAGCACCTAAAATGAGGCTGGCACATAGTAGATGCTCAATAAACATTTGTCGAATGATATATTTTTTATGTGGAGGTTAATTATTTATGCTTAATATGTATTTGACAGAAATCCATCCTAAAATTTGTATGAAACTCATTGAATACTTTTTTTTTTTTTTAGAATTAGATATAAATAAAGAAAACAATGGTCTATATTAGTTGTTAGGAAACTTTAAAAGAATAATGGTATATACTGACTTCTTACTGTCTCATTTCATTTTGAGCAAGTGTTTAAACTTGAGCTGTGTTTGGACTTCTGCCCCCTTTAATGAGGGACTAGGTAATTTGGATCAACACTCCTGTTGGCAATGACTAAAAAAGCTTAACAAAAAATATTTAAAAATTTTTCAAAAAGTTCGAACTGACGAGATCGTAAAGAATCACTTTGCTAAGACCTGGGAGAAGACAGGAATCCAGAAACATGAGCCTGGTATTGGGATTAGTTTTCTTCTGTGGGGAGCATTTTCCAACCCAGAACAGTGGCTGAGAAGCTGCACAGTGCTTGTGATAGCTTCGCAGTGTGTGTGTATGCGTGTGGGGTGTCAAAACTGGAGTCCAGTGATGCTGAGAGTGAGTGGTCCATGGGAACCCTCTGTGATCGTCGATGGGGCACCAAAAGGCTGCACCCTAGGAGTGAGAGTGGATCAGACACAAAACAACTCTTGCGTGGATTCCAGACAGGCTGCAAGTTGTCTGGGGCCCCAAAACTTGAAATTCTGAAGTTTGAGCAAATGGATCCTAGATTGCCAGTGCTCCTGAGCTCCTGGCAGAAGCAAATGAGAAGCTTCTCTTGCAGGAAGACAAACATAATCCTTAGCCTCAATTTATTGCATTAAGTTTTTTATTTCAATTATGTCCATTACACTATTAAAGAAAACCAGGAACACAAGAGACAAGAAAACATGAATGAGAACCACCATAACCAATAGATGACAGAAACAGATCCATGGACATCTGGACAGTTGAATTACCAGAGGCAAACTGACATAAACCATGTTTATTGTGCTTATGGAGATAAAACTCTTAATCGTTTCATCAGGAAACTTCAGACTATAAAAAGCAATATTGCAAATTTGAAAGAGAATAAACTAGAAATTCTAAGAATTGACAAAATATAATCTGGAAGTTTTTTTTTTAAATGAATATTCTCTAATAAGAAATATTTCTTGTTGAAATAATGCAGTGTTGCTGAATATTCCTATCTATTTTTACCTTTTCTAGCCATGTTTTTCTCCAACTCTAGATTTTTTCCTTCTGGTTTATCAAGTTTAAGGTGAGATATAAAGTAATCGTTAAATATAATTATATTTTCATTCTCAATGTGACAATTTAGTGATAGTTGTCTTGTTTAGGAGGCTTTGTATTTTGTTTTTGGTTTTAGAACTGTTGCAATTGCTCCTTTTGCTTGTAGGTATAAGATGATTTCTGTTTTCACCTTTATTTCTTTGTTGCAATATTTCTGTGAGGCGACCAAATTTAAACATACTTTATGACCCCTAGGCATAGTAGCACTTTTGGAATAAGGTTTAAAGTCTTCTTATATTTTCTCCTTTGATTATTGGTTAAATGAATTAGCTATGAGAATAAAAGGATTTTTTTTTTCTAAAGAAAAAGGAAAAGAAGTGCTGAGGCCAGAACTCTAAGCCCCTTGCTCCTGATTTTGCACTGCTGAGCCCTGTACACTGGTCTAATTGTTGATATCAGACTCAGTTGACTCATATTACTGATATCGGAGGGCTCCACAAAACAATTCTCTTGTTCTCTGAAGGCATTTTTAAAACTGTGGTATTGGTTATTATCTTTTCAGAGTGTATAATAACCCTTAGATTGCATTTTTGAAAGAGGCTGTACTGGAAGAAGACATAACCAGATGGCATAAAGGGGGAAAAAGCCAATCTAATCTAAGATGCGGTAATAAATGAATTTTTATTTAATTAGTATGCTAATGATTAATAGGAAAGTCAATACAACTGACACCAAGGATGTATTAGACGTGCATTATAATAAACACTCTGATTTGTGCTGCTCTAGTCTGTCAGATCGGCGTCTCCCAGCTTGTGTGTTATGTGACTCAGGAGAGAAAAAGTACCTATTGTTGACAGGTGCGTCACTTGCTTGATAGTTGTTTTGCTTGAACAAGTTCCATCTTACTTCCTGAGGAGCAGCATTGTAGTAGCCAAGTGCCCTGAAGGATCAGGTGTGACAGCAAGTTTCCAGGTAGAGCCAAAGCTTGAGCAAGGTGAGTGGTACTTTGTGGTCGCGCATGTTCTGTATGTTTGCGGATCAAATTCCTGATCAATGGTTGAGGTTTAAGAGTGGGCTCCGTGCTCCCAGGAGGAAGGGATTAAAAACAAAATGAGTTAGGGTTTTAGGAGTCTAAATGAGTGAGTTGTGGTTCCAAAGAAGGTACCTGCCTTTGGTGGACAGGTAGGAAGAGGGAACCTGAGGGCCAGTCAGGAAGGCACTACAATGTAACTTGTATAATTTACATGTAAATGAAGGTACATGCATAGGGTGCATGTTTAATAATCTTTGCTGATAGGTGCTATCATCTCATGCCTACAGGGGGATTAGTCCTCTGGCTAATCTGGCTTTGTACAGGTGGACAGGTGGACTCAAAAACCCAAGGAGACTGAACCTGCCGGTGACAGGCTGCTCAGTCAGTGCTGAGAAGTGAGCAGAGCAAG
>NW_011888880.1:2074824-2099716 GCF_000151845.1 Pteropus vampyrus | reverse complement strand
AAATTGATTGCCTCGCACAATTATGGAGGCTGTCAGCAAGCTGAAGACACAGAAAAGCCAATGGTATAGTTCTGTCTGAATCCAAAGGTCTGAGGACCAGGATGGTGTACAGGGGTCAGGGGAGAGAATTCTCCCTCCTCAGTGGATTGGATGATGCCCACTCACATTGAGGAAGGAAAACTGCTTACCTCAGTCTGCTATATCAAATGCTGATCCCATCTGGAACACCCTCACAGGCACGTCCAGAATGTTTGGCTAAATATCTGAGTACCCCATGGTCCAGTTGAGTTGATGAACTTGATTAGAGGTGGGTAAAAGGAGAGATGGGAGACTTTTTCAGAGGTTCTCTTTCAGGATATATTTTCCTGTGTTAGAACCAATCTTTCCACATTCATTCTTTGTTATTATTTTATTGCACAGTTAGAAGATTTCCTAAATGAAGTAAATATATACTAAATATCAATTAACCCCAAATTCTAACTTTTGAAATTTATTTGTGTTTAGGAACCAAAGTTATGAGTAAAATTTATGTGCTGGTGTTGATCTCCATCTTTAATTCAGGGCTATCTTCAAATAATTCTGAACACTTGCAACATACATATTACAGGCTTTCCTGTGCATATGACACAGATTCTGACATTGCCTCAGTATTCTTCATTGTAAAGTGAAATGTCAGACAAAACACATTTCAAAGTTTTTGTATCTTGACTGGTTTTAGGAGATTTAGGGAGCAGTTCAATATCACTGATGTTGAATGAACAGGTAGAAAGTTTGTGCTGCTTAAGCCTCTTGTCTCCTGGACTTAAGATTGTGTCTGGCACATGGTAGGTGTTCAGCAAATATTAAGTGAACCAATAATGATAGAATTTCTATGTAGCAACCAGATATATTGTAGATATTGGAAAGCTTCTTGTTGAATTCAATGGAATCTCTTGGAAACTGGAGAATAATGTTAAATTGAGAATTTAGAATAAATGTGTTAATATTATGAATATTTAACTCTTAATATTAAATATTTCCACAGAGCCAAATTATATGTAAAACTCTTGACTAGTTTCTATCTGTTTCATTTAGTTTTTTTATACCTCATAAATGTTTTTGTTTGTGTGTTTGAAACTAAACCCAATGGATTAAACCATCTGCCTACAATTCAAAATGAAAGAATTATTTTCTCCCGAATGAATGAGATAGCCTAGAATGTAAACCCTTAGAGGGCAAGAATTCATGTTTTCATGTTATTTAATACTCTGCAAAGGAAAATGCAAAGCCATGCACTCAGGAGACACTAATAAACATTGGCTGATTTACGATAAAGCCTCTTGAAACTAAGCTTAAAATAGTTCTTTGTTTTTCAGTTTGTCAAAATATTTATTTTTAGCAATAGGAAAAATTTTAAAATGCAGATAGTTCTTTGTTTTTTATGTTATTGAATAATTTATTATCTAAATAATACAAAATTTTAAAAGATTGGAGCATCTTTTAAATGATTTTTAAATGTGTATGTAAAAATCAAATGAAGTTCCTTAACCTCATATTTTATATTTATATTTTATATTTTATATTTCAAGTGGGTTTGTGCTATCATTAGTTTACTGATGATCTCATGCTCAAATTTAATTTCTAGCATCTCACAAGAATTTTAAGATAAATGTAAAGGATATAGTATAAAGGATTTAGTATAAAGGATATAGTATAAGGATATAGTATAAAGCTCATCCGACAGAAAACTGCTATAAGTGCTCATAAAGCATTTTTGAGGCAATGTAATAATCGTAGGTGATAAGAATAGGAATTTAGGCACCCCTGCTCTATTAATGATCCTTCTGTACAAATCTCAGATTCAAGCTTTCAGCCAGGTTCTAAGCAGATGTTCAGAATATTGGGATGCAGGACCTCATTCACCAATGCAAAGAGAATGTGGGAGGAAGCAGCTACCTTTTCTGGAGCACCTACCATGTGCTGGATGCTTTGTTCATGACCCATTTAACACTCAGAACAACTCTGTGATGACCTCTCTCATTGTGCAATTAGAAAACTGAAGCAAGGAGAGATCACACAAGTTTCCCAAGGACACACAGTAAGTGAAGGAGTGGGGCTACCACCAGGTTGCCACAAAGCCCAGGTTCTCCCACCCACCAGGCGACCCATCTTGATGTTATTCCTGGGAAAGCTCAGAGCAAGTTAGCCATGATGCCACGAGTGCTTAAGACAACAGTGGGCAAGAAGATTATTTTGTCATGGGAAATTTGGGAAAAGAAGAGAATAGTCTAGAATTTTGTTTGACCTCTAACACCAGAACCACTCTTAGACTGTGGCATAAGGATGGGGCTCTGACTTAGAGCAGGAGGTGGTTCAATACAACTTACCATGAATCTTTCCAATATTCTTCTTGACAGACTACCAAAAAAATGCCAACAGTTCCTTTCTCACGCCCAAAGTTATCATTAGGTTCTCTCTAGGTCTAACCTCTCCAGAACTGCCATTAACTTTCATTTGTAAGCTGAAAAGTGTAACTGTAAAATGTTTTAAGCTGTAAAACTTTTGAGGCAAAGAGTATAAAGAAGGAACATTATCAAGAGCACTATTTGCAGTAGCTCATTATGGTTGAGTCTGCTACTACTCTCTGCCTTTCTCTAGTTTTTTTTTTTTTAAAGGTCTAAAACCAAGAAGCCAGGAGAGTCAGTGTTTTGGCAAAACCCGTTTTGAGAAATTCACACAAAGATATATTCTGATAAAAATTATAAAACATTTTAAAAACAAAGAATAAAGCTGATTAGTTATGCTTTATTTTACAAATAGTGGTGGGTAAGTTGGTGGTTGTCATATCATTTCTCTATTTTGGTGGGGTAGTTTTTATCTAATACTCAATAGACAAAAAGGCATATGTATATGAAGTTCCTTTAAGGAGTCTGGCACTTGGGTATATTATGGATATGTCCAGAAAAGGTATAGAAGGTGTACACACCCCAGTCCCAGAATCCCCAAAGGAACTTCACCATTGTCAACTTTGAAATCCCCAGATGCCTCTTCCCAGTCAGAGGCTCCCAATGTCTTGACTTTTCCTGTTAGGATTTCATTTTTTTTTTTTTAAAATATCTTCTCAAATGTGTTTATATCCTTTAGTCAGACATTACTTTGCTTTATGTATTTTTGAGCTGTATGGGAATGGAATCAAATTTTTCATATTCTTCTTCAATTTGCTCTTTTTACTTAATACTATGCTCTTGGGATTCATCTTTGTTATTGCATGTGTTGGCAATTTATTAATTTTCACTACTGCAATATATATTATACTATAATTGATTTATTCATTCCACTGTTGGTGGCTTTTTGGGTTACTTCTACTTATTTTTTTCCCCCATAATCATAGTGCTTCTGTGAACATTCTTGTATCTGCGTATAAAAATTTCTCTAGGGTATGTGGATAGGAGGAGAATTTATAAGTTATAGAATATGCTCATCTTTATTTTTATCAGATAATGTCAAAGCATTTTCTATAGTAGTGGTACAAATTCAAATACCATATTCTTGTTCTTTTGAGATTGTCAGACCTTTAAACTTTTGCCAGTCTTGTGAGTAAAAAATGGGATTTCTTCGTGGTTTCAATTTGTATTTGACCCATATCTAAAGAGTTTGGGCATCTTTTCCCAGGTTTATTGGCTATTCAGGTTACTATAATGACATGTCTCTTCAAGTCTTTTGCTTATTTTTCTATTGGGTTGTTTGAATTTTTACTTATTGATTTTTAGGAGTTTTAAAATACATTCTGCATACAAATCCTTACTTTGTTTTGTATGTAAAGAATGTATGTTCCTAAATTTAGTGAAGTTGAATTTATAAATCTTTTTTATTTATGTATTATGCTTTATGTATCTTAAGATATCATTCTCTATCTCATAGTAATACAGATAGTCTCCTATGTTGTTTGCAAAAAGTCCTATCATTTTGCCTTTTATATTCAGATTTTTAATCAACCTAAAATCCAATCGCACCTTCTTTTCTTCTTTTTGGTGAGGTGTAAAGTAGAGATTCCCTCCACCCCAAGTGAATAACCTGTTATCTCAGCACCATTTATTGAAAATCTATTACCCACTGATCTGCACAGCCAGCTCTAAACCATGTATGTATGGATTTCTTTCTAGACATTCTATTCTATTCTATTCTATTCTATTCTATTCTATTCTATTCTATTCTATTCTATTCTATTCTATTCTATTCTATTCTATTCTATTCCTTTCTTCAGTTGTGTTGATCTCTTATCTATCTCTTTATTAATACCACCTGGTCTTAATATTAAAATTTTAATATTTGGTAAGGCAAATCTTTATCCCTCATTGTTATTTTCAGGAGCTTTTTGGCCCCTTAATATTTCCTATAAATTTTACAATAGCCTTATCAAATTTCAGTTATACACATGTACACAAAAACATGCTTAGATTCTGACTGGAATTCTATTGAGTCTATATATCAATTTAGGCAATTAAGGAAGATTTGACATCTATATGATATTAAGGTTTTTAGTTTTTGGATATGGATATTTCTCCATTTATTTAGCTCTTTAAAAATATCTTTTAGTAAAGGTTTATGATTTTTTTCCATAAAAGTCTCATTTATTATTGTGAAAGCTGTGTAACTTCCAAGAAGGGGATATTTATCAATGCCCACTTCAGATAGGGCTATGAAGAACAGTAGTCATGGAAGCACCTTTCAGAAGGAGGAACTCAGAGACCGGGGGGGAAATCTCCAATTCCTTGGAGAGCACAGAAAATAGTCTAATTAAGGAACTTCCATTTTCCTCCTCCTTCCCCCTACCTCAGTGTACAGAGCTTTTATATGGATTCTCTAGCAGGAAAATCAGTGGTTTTCCAAATATCTCTTGTTTTTCCCCTTTCTAAATGGAGTTTTTGCTATAGTTATCCTGATCCAACTATGCCGTTGTATTTTGCATGCTGGGAGCGAAGACAACTTATTTTCTTAGTTCGTAGGTCAATAAGCCTTGAGGAACCACATCAACAGATGATTGAGAGAATGTAATCATGTCATCTTCAAGTCAAAAATGATAGCGATCAAAGAGGGCTATGTTTTGTCTCTTTCAGGAAGGCAGTGAGTGTGTGAGGAGAAGATTAAAAAGGTTATCAGACCCCTGCCTCAAATCCTATCATTTTTTTTTAACTTAAAATGGATCATAGACTTAAATCTAAGAGCTAAAACTATGAAACCCTTAGAAGAAAATGTAGGTGTAAATCTTTTGGACCTTGAATTAGGCAATAGTTTCTTAGATATGACTTGAAAAGAACATGTTGCAAAAGAAAAAGGTAAATTAGACTTCATTAAAAAAAATAAAAACAAAAAATCTACCAAATGAGATTTATCCCAAGTATGCAAGCCTGGTTCAACATTCAAAAATCAATTAATGTAATCATCACATCAACAGGCTAAAGAAGAAAGATCACATGGTAATGTAAATAGATGCAGAAAAAAAAATTTGACAAATTTCATCACTCATTTGTTATCAAAACTCTTCGTAAACCAGGAGAGGAATACTTTCTTAACTTGATGAAGAATATCTAAAAAAGAAAAAGAGAACCCAAACCCTATGGCTGACATCGTATGGAACAGTGAGAAGCTCAAAGCTACCCCACTGAGATAGGGCACAAGGCGAGAAAAAACCCTCTCGACACTTATTTTCAACATCATACTGGAAGTCCTAGCTAGTGCAATAATATGAAAGGAAATAAAAGGTATACATACTGGGAAGAAAGAAATAAAACTGCCTTTGTTTGCAGATGATATGGTTGTGTACGTAGAAAATCTGAAAGAATCAACAACAACAACAAACTCCTGGGACTGATAAGTAATTATAGCAAGATTGCAGAATTCAAGGTTAATATACAAACGTCAATTACTTTTATACATACCAAAAACGAAGGAGTGGAATTTGAAATTAAAAAAATGCCATTTACATTAGCATCCCTACAAAAGACATACAAAGGTATAAATCTAATAAAATATGTATAAGATCTATATGAGAAAAATGACAAAACTCAGATAAAAGATGTTTAAAAAGAACTAAACAAATGGAGAGATATATCATGTTCATGAATAGGAAGACTCCATATTGTCAAGATGTCAGTTCTTCTAAACTTGATCTATACAATCAGTCAATACAATCCTGATCAAACACTAGCAAGTTATCTTGTGGCTATTAACAAGCATCTTATTCTCTAGTTTATATGGAGAAGCAAAAGACCCAGAATAGCCAATATGGAGTATTGAAGGAGAAGAACAAAGTTGGAGGACTAACATTATCTGACTTTAAAACTTAACTATAAGCTACTATAAAATTAAGACAGGATGGTATTGGTAAAAAAACAGACAAATAAATCAGTGGAACAAAATGAGGAGCCCAGAAATAGATTCCTATAACTATAACCAGCTGATCGTTGCCAAAGGCAATACCATGGCAAAAAGAGTTTTTTAATAAATGTTGCTGGAACAACTGGACATCCATATGCAAAAAAATGAATCTAGACACAGATGTTACATTCTTCACAAAAATTAACTCAAAATGAGTTATAGACCTAAATGTAAAATACAAAACTATGAAACTAGAGAATAACATAAGAGAGAACCTAGTGACCTTGGGGATGGTGATGACTTTATAGATACAACACCAGTGGCCCAATCCGTGAAAGAAAGGATCGTGTTCTGGATTTCATTATAAGTAAATATTTCTGCTTTGCAAAAGACAAAGTTAAGAGAATGAAAAGATGAACCACAGATGGGAGAAAATATTTGCAAAATACACATCTGATAAAGGACTGCTCTCAAAACATGCAAAGAACTCTTAAAACTCAATGATAAGAAAACAAACAACCCAATTAAAAAATTGGCCAAAGATCTTAATAAACACCTCACCAATTAAGATATACAGATGACAAATAAGCATATGAAAAGATACTCCACATCTTGTGTCATCAGCAACATGCAAATTAGCACAACAATGAACTGTCAGGACACACCTGTTCTAATGGCCAAAATGTCTTTGGCTTGACTGCTTGGATTCTGGTCCCGTCTCTGCTCCCTACAGATGTGTGGTATCTCAAACACCTCATCTCTGAATGCTGGAGGTACTTCTTGACAGGCAGCTGATCTAAAATTACATTTTCTATTGCAAAGAATGAGAGAATCTCAGGCCCTTTTTGAATAAAACACTTAATGTTCTCCTTATTTATGGAGGCTCAGAGGAGCATCAGGTTAACCGTTTTACTGTCCTCACTGAATGGACAACATAAGCTCTCAACCTTTAAGTTCTTATGGCCCATTCAGGCTACAGGAACTCAGATATTCACACAGGAGGAAATGAATGTGTTTTTGGTTGTTATCTTTGAAGAAATCGATACTCTGTGACTTATAAACTTACCTTAAAAAGCACAGTGAACTGAACATCTCTGCTTCTAGATTTGGCCACAGAAGAAGGACTAAATATTAGTTCTGGAGTGACTTTAGCAACAATGTTTCTCCTATAAAGGAAGGAAAAGGGAATTTATATTTCAACCAAAAGCAAAAAGAGCAACATTTAGTCTCAGCTAACAGACTTTCCCCAAGCCCTATTGTAACTTAAGCGCACTGGTGGCAGCTTTTTACTTATAAAAAATACTTGTTGCAGAGCACATACTACTAAATGAACCAAATGTACCAAGTAGGGTTTTCTGTTTAAATAAATAAGCACCATTTGACATCTGGTGAAAATATCTACACAGCCCCCTTTGTTCTTTAGCTTACATTGATGAGGTTTTAAAGTAGAGAAACTGTCCTGTTAGGGAAGGAAGCACATGAAGAAACATGACTATTAGTTTTCCTTTGCTGCAAGTGTCTGAAAATTTCACATCTAGAGTCTGTAGTTATTATAGGGTTTGGCGTGTGGGTGGCTGAAAATATGGTACTTGGCCTTTTGGTGCCAAACTTTCACACAGCTTCAGCTGTCTGTATACAAAAGACATGGCAGAATGTGTCGCTTTACTTTTAATATTCGGAATTGTTCGTCTTGCCAGGGGAATAGTGAATATGTGGATGGTACTGTTGATCTTGGAGCCTGCCAGTCTCATAGAATCTTAATTGATAAAGATGCTGTTAGGAACGGAGCGAGCATGTGGGTGGGGGATGGCTTAGTGCAAGTCTGCAAATTAGAAAATGCTACCCTGGGCGCCATTTTCTCTCAAATCCCCTCCTCACCTGCCTCATCCAATTTTAATTTTTTTCCCCCTTTCTGCCTCAAATTAATGCCTTTGATTTACCCTGGTCCCTGATCCTTATGTAAATAGGAATCAAACGATGGGTTTCAAAGACCCCAAAGACCATTCTTTGGTTGAACTTTCTTTAAATTTTGTTAGGTTTGGGGAAATGGAAAAACTGACCTAGAATTCCTATAGCTTCTGTACAACCTTCTCTGGAAGTTTGATATGGGAAAGGTGTGGAACTTGAAATGAACTGTGAGCTCTAAGCTGTGATCCGCAATGGTAATTTTTTCTGTCTTTCTGTCTGCATTTCTGTGTTCTTTCCTTAGCTTCTTCCTTCTCCCGTCTTTCTTTCAGCCCTCTTCTCTTTCTCTGGATTTCTATCTGGTTAAACGGATAGCTATTACAGCCTTAACTCCCAGGGAAATTGTGAAGAATGATGGGATAGCCTGGCAGTGTTACCTAGGCAAGTTGCGAGAATCACATCTCTGGAGAGTTTTAAAAAGTGTGTCGAGGTGATTTGTCTGGGACGAATCCGTGTGTGGTTCGCTCTTGAGGTGTCTGAGGCTAGGGGTATGACCACTCAAACTGTGGGTGCAGCACACATCACATTCCTTACATTGTAGTGATTTCTGCATGTGGATTCCAGCCTGGGAAAGACAAACGCACACAGTGTCTTCTTCATCTTGGTCATGTTCCTGAGCCTTCTTTCCCCCCACGAAGCCTGCCCTTCCTGCTTTCACAGGGTTTTTCTGGAGTGGGGTTGATAGAATGATTATGAAGAAAAAATATTCGGTACTGTGAAATCGAGGGCTTCCTGTAGTTTCCATCATCATTCGTGCAGCAAATACTTGCTGAGCATCTCCTGTGGATCGCCTGTCAGGCGCTGGGGTTGGGACTGATGATGCAAAGAAAGGTAAGACTGATTCTTTTCCCTGAAGATGCTCACTGTCTAGTGGAGGCGAGCCCAGCCACGTGATCTGTGAGTCTGCACAATTTGTGATGTGCAAGATGAAAATTTGGGGCAGAGGTCGAACGTCCATGATGTTGGCTGAGAGTTGGGGGAAGGACAGAGTCTGGAAGTCCATACAAGCTTGGGGGCAAGGGCCCGGGAGAGCTCATAGTCCCCTGGCCACACTGAGGAAACATGCTTGCCCTGCTCAGGGAGGAGTGAGAAGGCAGCCTCCCCTCTCAGAGATTTTCTGTCTCGTCTCAGTGTCGCTAATAGACTTTAGAAACACATATTTCTCACTTACTCTCTCCCTGGGACACAATAACCAACAGCTTTGTCTTGCCAGCCTAAGTAGATTTTAATATGGAAATCCTTCCTTGTTCTGCCAAAAAAAAGAAAAAAAAATGGATTTAAATCATTGTATGACAAAAACTAACACACACAACAATAAAATAATATTTTAAAAGAATCAGTGAGGAAAATAAAGCAAAGATAATATAAGGGTAGGAAGAATAAATGAAAGCAATAATAAGTATAAATGCTATGAGATCCTTTACATTTAGTAGAGGTTAGCTGCAAATTTAGTTTTTTTTTATTATAGAAAAAGATACATCACACAAAATTTGCCATTTTAACCGTTTTTAAGTGTACAGTTCAGTGGCACTAAGAACATTTGCTGTACAGCCAAGACCACCAACCACGTTCGGGACTTTTCATCCCAGACTGAAACTCTATGCACGCCAAACGATAACCCCTCACGTCTCCCTTCCGCCAGCTCCAGGTAGCCACGGTTCTCCCCTGCCTCTCTGAATGTGACTACTCTAGCTACTTCACAGAAGTGGGATCGTACAGTGTTTGTGTCCTATTGTGACGGGCTTATTCCACTTAGCATGTCCTCAAGGTTTATCCATGTCTTAGTGTGTGTCAGAATTTCTTTCCTTTTCGAGGCTGAATAATATTCCATTCATCCACTGATGGCCACTTGGGTTGCTCCCACTTCTTGGTTGATATGAATAATACTGCTATGAACATGAGTAAGCATGTTCTGTTTGAGTATCTGTTTGAGTTCCAGCTTTCAGTTCTTTTGGATATATACCCCGAAGTGGAATTGCTGGATCACATGGTTCTAATGTTTAATATTTTGAAGGGTAACGAGTTTGTTTTTGAGGTTTCTAGCAGTCATCTCAAGAGAGGAAACATGATAAATGAGATGATTCCCAGTGCCCCCAAGGTAAACACCACCAGTTGTTTGTGAGACTGAAAAAACTTTCTCTCATCGGTTCTCGTAGGGAAGATGATGAGTGACTTGATCGATGACAGCCTTAGAGTAAAGACAGCGATGTGTTTCGGGGGGCTGATCAGTGTGGCTGAGGGCGCGATGCCAAAGCCCAGGCCAGTGACTGCAGGCCATGTGGCCCAGGCTCGCAGTGGGGCTGGAGCCTCTTTGGATGACAATTCCAAAGAAGGAAATGGTTAGCAAGAGAGAGAAAGAGAAGTTAAGAAACACATCTCAGGGAGAAGGGCGTTTTCTTTAAGGAAGCATTCTTAGCACTTTGCCATTTAGGAGCATTTTTTTGCCCCCAAGGATAAACTGTTCTCTATTTCTCTCTGTAGAAAACCATATTGTGGATTAACCAGTGCCTTCGCAAACTTCAGGCGGGCCGTTCGGGCTGCCTGCTGCTGCCTAATGTCCTGTACTGAGCTCGCTCTTCCTGCGGTGCCTACCTACAGTTTGTTTTTATTAGAAATTCACCTCGCCTTGTCTACTGAGGGGGAAGAAAAGGGAAATTACACCCCAGAGTTCTGCAAGCCCATAACATGGCCGCGATTCCTGAAGGAGACTACCCTGAACCCCAAGGCCCTGGCTGCCTGTGCTGTAATGAAATGCATGACTACAGGAGATAATAATAATCGCAGCGATGGCTCGTTACAGCTCCCAGATGATTTGGTGCTGTCAGGAGTGCGCTGTCCTCTGACATCCCAGGAGGCGGACGGCGGCGGTGGCTGCAAGCCCTGACTGGGGCAGTGAAATATTGCTGGCAAAAATTAAAAGGTCCCTGTGTCAAAATAATTCATGATATGCATATCTTCCATTCTGATGAAATGGCTGATATCCGGATTAGCAAGATAATAAAACTGATCAGGCTACAGTTAAACAATTTAAGTTGGAGAGCTGTTCATTTTGTAGGTGTCACTTGTCAGATCAAGGGGTCAAAGCGGAATGAAAGGCTCTCCCCGGTAACCTTCCGATGATGTGGCTCTGGCGTGTTCTTCGCGATTTGTCCAAAGTTTTCATCATCGGGCTGCCGACTAGCATTACCGCGGCAGGCTGTGTTCTGACATTCAAATCCTCGGAATGACAGGTTATTAGGAGAGGAGAACGGGCTCTCCATACATTAAGCCCCGTATCTCTGACCTGTAATGTGAACTGATAGTGATATTGTAATTGAGTGAGTCTGAAAAAAAAAAAAAAAAAAAAAAGAGGGGGAGCCTTTATTAAAACGTGGAAATGGAAAGGAAAGCATTTATATTTCTGATGATTTGTGGGTTCATAAAATAAGCTTTTTGGTGATGATTTATTTTCTGTTTCTAAAAGGCTGAGTGCTGTGCATAGTGTTTATTTGGCGTAACAGTTATTTAACTAAGATAACACAAACTCCCTCAGCCTTCTCTCCACATGCTGAGCAGGCACAGATCAAAAGAGATTTGTTCTATTAAAGGCAGTAGCTTTAAAATGAACAAAATGTACCCAAGTACAACCCGAGGCCAGGGCCGCCACTCAGGATATTTGCCTGGTGGCCCTGGCTTCACGCCCTGCTCCACCTGGCCTGGGGTGCTCTCCTCCAGGAGCCCAGCCAGCGGGGTAGGGAGGGGCAGCCTCTATTACTGTGTCAGGCACTCCGTGGTGGGGTGGTGTCCTGCACTGAGGGACTAATTTAATGTGCATTAATAGAGTCTTAGGTGATTCCTTTCAGGCTTCTCATGAAATGCCCTTCTCTAAGGCAACAAGGCAGACAAATTGCTGAATTTGAGGGTGATTGCGGACTCCTCAAACAGCCTGATTTTTGGTGAGCATAGAGAAAGTCAGTGTTGTGTGTGCCTGTACGTATGCGTATGTGCACCCATGTGTGCATAGGCGTATGCATGTGTAGTGAATGTGTGTGTGTAAATATACACACATTTGGGATCTGATACTGATTTCACAGGGCAGGAAATGCCAGAGAAAGTGCCAGTGTAATGTGCACTGTACGAGGCACTGGGAAACTGAGGTTCTGGGGTGAAATTCAGCAATGACACACATACTAAGTGACCTCGGGCAAGTTAACTGGCATCTTCATCTGTAAAGTGGCAATAATAGCTGTTGTGGTGCTGTGGTGAGGGAGAAATGAGCGAGTGGGCACAGAGCCATTATAAACCATAATATGAACATAAAACATTGTCATTAATAATAAGAATAGGACTGACAAATGTAATCCATGCAGATGTAAGGGTTTATTATATGTGCATTTATTCAATATGATTAGAGGAGCCTAATCATATTGATTCTTCAATATTTGAGGTATGTTTTATAAAAATACCCCAGATGAAACATGGCACTTTTAAACATTTTAGAAATAGATACCTTCAGTCTCTGTTTTGTTCTCACTATTACGATAATCATGTATTCTTCCTTTTGTAAATTTGCTTTGGGTGAAAGCTGTATGTGCAGAAGAGGCATTGTGGCTTCACCAAAATCGATGCTAATGAACATCACTCTCCTCATTTTATAGATGGCGGTATAACAAGGGCATTCGTAAATGCCAGTAGTGAGTTAGCAACGAGAGAGATTAGAGGCAAGGATGACCCAAGATTTGTAACTTAAGAACTGAGTGGCTGATGGTGACATTTTTAGAGATAATGCATGCTGGGAGAGTGTTAGTTTCTGGGTATAAACATTAAACGTTACGTTTAAAACATATTACGTTTGAAATACCTATTATGCTATATTTTCCCCTGCTATGAGTTTAAGGATATTGTCCTTGAATGACTTACTTTTATATTCGCATAGGAGAAATGTTATTATTAACTGATTTACAAATGTTATAAATAAATTTTAGTTAAATAGACAAATTACAAACAATGAAGCAAGTATTTGCTTGAATTCAAGAAGCATAATAAATACTTGAATATATAAGTCCCGGTGTATAAAGAATATACAAATAGCTCATTGGTCCTCCATGTGAGAAAAATATAATATACAACAGTGGAAAGTAATGATTATTGTAGATTAGGGTAATCAAAGAATGCTTCCTGGAGGAGGTTAATTTAGAAAGAGACCAAGGAAGATATGTTGATGGATGAGAAATACAAGGCATCCCAGAGGTAAAAACATCATCAGTAAGTGCTTCAAATATGCATCTGAGTGAAGGTTTATCCAAGTATAAATTTCTGATTTAATGAGTATAATTAAATGGTAAGTAGAGACAAAAGTAAAGCATAGTTGAAGTAATGGAAGAACAAAAAGAGCTAGTATTTTAGAAATGCTACGTGGAGTGATGTGGATATAACGTGATGCCTGCGTGAATTCATGTGCATGAGATACTTTTTCAAGGTCGATCAGGGCAGGCAAGTTAAGTCAGGTGGAATTCGAGGAGCTAACTCGCTCTTACATACATATACAAACTGATAAAATTTCAGTGACCATGGGATTCCTGGGTGGAGAATAATCCCGGTACTGGGATCTGGGATAGCCAACGTTCCACTCTCCATTCCTGTGTATGAAGAGGTCTATGCATGGCCTGTGTCTGGCCACCAAGTGCCTCCTTATCTGGTGACAGGAGGAACAGGAGAATCAAGAGTAAAAGTGTGTGGGTAAACACTGCTCATAAATAAAGTATTTTGTGCCTATGCATTTTGAAATTTGTCCGAGGCCACTGTGGTGGCTGGAAGTAGTTTTGCTACGTCCTGGGGCAGCTCACATGCTAAGATGATGTGGCTCCGTCTAAGCTAGAATCAGTATAGATACTTTGAGTTATTAAGCCAAAGGACTTGTTAGCAGTAACTGTGAGAGGGTCAATCTAGAATCTTGTTTCCAGTTTTGGGGCCATTTTACATAGAAATTAGATAAAAACACATTTTGAATTCCTGCGTTTTAGGATTAAGGGCTGGCCTTACAGTAGATGTCTAATGCATATGATCCCATTGCACTTATAATTTGAAAAATAATATATAAAATTTCATTTTTATATGTTTAGGAAGTGTTGTCAACGTCTGCTGTGCTTATGTGAAGAGAGAATGGAAGAAAGGAGGAATCGAAGATTGACGGTGCCACCCAGTCTTGCTATGGCCGAGCGGCTTCCATGGGAGCACCCGTCAGATTCATCCGCTTGGTGAATTTCAGAAGGAGAAGTGGTTAATCTTATCATCAGTACCAGGTGAGACCAGCAAGCTTCCTGGATGGGTATACTCGAGTGTTTCTTTACAGATAATCATGATTCCATAAAAAGAGAAAGTAAAGTTGAAAATAAAATAAGGTGCTGGATTAAAGTGGGTCAACTTCCTGTTTATAGTGAAAGTATATGTACACCTGAAACCATATAAAATAAGATGAAATGTCAACTCTCATTGAAAAATTAAAAAAAGATTTGAAAAAAAGTCCATTTTGTCTGATAAAAAAGGAAGTAGAAGAAAGTTTCAACTTAAATGTCTTACAAGGACCAGTATAGATAATATAGACTAATGTAGAGTCTATAATGTCATTTGTGTATTATGAATACTCAAAGTATTTTTTATTTCCAAAATAATGTTATTGACTCTCTTGTAAACCTTTGGTTTCGTAAATACACAGTGCTTAGTACTAATGTAAAATCTTTAATCGGATGTTCAGTGTAGGTCACAGACTTTTTGGTAAAATTCTACAAACCCCTGTATCATAGATTGAATACATTTTAAGATTTTCCAGTATGGAAAGTAAAAGTGGGGAACTTTCTAGAAGGACCTAATTTAGTTTCAAGTAGTTCCCTTATTCCAGCCCTTTGGGTTTCACGTCTCACCTTTCACCTGTGTCTTTATCATCATGATCCCATTTTCTTGCATCTCATAATAGATGGACAGGAACACTTCTAAATATGCATCCTTCACTGATCAGAAGGAGGAAAATGAGGAGGGGGTGCTGGGCTGCGTAGGATTGTGGTTTGCAAGGAAGGGTCTGAGGAGTGTTATGGTCCATCTCAGTTTTTCATAGGGGTAATTCTCATTCTCATATTTCTTGATTGAAGAATTTGTAACAGTTCAAAAAATATAAGTGAGGTACCTCAGCTGCCTTCCTAAGGGAAAGCATTAAAGCTTGGTGGATTGGAGCCCATGCTCTGAACCCGGCAGCCTGGCTTTCAATCCCTGCACCGTAGCTATGTGATTTTTGGACGGGAACAATTACATCTCTCTGTGCTTTAATTTCTCTGTCTGTACAATGGGAAGCAATAATAAGTAGTAATTATCTCATGGGGTTAGTGTAAGAGTTAAACTAGTTAATCAGTGCACAGCACTTAGAATAGTGTTAGCTAATGCTATGGTTGGTCACAATTTTTCTCTTACAGGTTTATTATCCTCATTGGCTCTTGGTGAGACAGGGCTTTACTCTTCTTCCTATGCTTTAGCACGTAGGGGTGGGTGCCACCTATTGTCTTTATTGTGTGTGTGGAGCATGATGATTTAATACATTATTTGGCAACACTGTTAAGCATCTTCTTAAGGCAGTGGAATAGGCCTTTCCTACAGATCAGACTTATAGGAGGAAAGGGGGAAATGGAGGGAACAGGGTGGGGGAAGATGGCCTCGAAGGGAGGAAGAAGCTACTGTGAGAGTTAGGAGCTAGAGACAGACTCCAAAGAGGGGTACCCCCGTGCCCCGGTCTGTTGGAAGTCTGTCCCCACAGTGCTCAGATCTGGCTGAGCTGCTTGCTGGGCATTCTCAAGGAGCAAGTAGACAGTGTGTGTATGTAGTTCTGAGTCTCACCTACAGGGGGCAACACCGTAGCTCCGGTCATTTGTATCCTCCTGCCTTTCTCCCTCCTTCCCATTTCCCTTCTGAAACACATTGTTTTTACAGCCCATCTAATTTGGGTGTAAGCTTGGCCAGCCTTGTTGTCATTTTAATATATGTTATTTCGGGTTTTTCACACAATCTGTAATTTATTTTATTGACTTTCTAATAAATAGGTGGGAAAAGCTCTTATTTCCATATGGACTGGCATTTTGGAGAAGCTTCTCATGGCTCAGTACTAGAGCGAATCCACTCTGGCTCATTTTTATCCCTCCCATTTGAGGTTTATGTGTCTCTACTCTCCTAATTTTTCACTGGAATATAATAATAGTCTGAGGAAAGGGCGATTTGATATGTGATATATTTCATTATGTTCTTATGGTAAGGATAGCGTCTAAAGTGGGAGAGCATCACTAATTTTTCGGCACAGTAATTTATTCCGCAGTATTTAAATGTTGTAATTTTCACACGGAGGCACATGCTGCCACATCTATCTTCCCCTGGACCAGTCTGTCTTGCTCTTTCCTTTTCATCTGTTTTGTTTTTGCATATTTTTTTCATAAATTCGACAGATGGCCTCTTGATGAATCCTTGATAATACTGTCATGTAAAGCAGCTAAGACTAGAAATCATCTCGCAACCATTTTTCATCGCAAAGGGAAAATTGAACAGAGACAAACATCACGAAGTCCATAACAACAGCCACAAAATATCTACTTCACGTAAATAGAGAGGACAGGCTTGCCTGCTAATGCTTCTGCACAAACGCCAGCGCCCTTTTAAAGTCCTCTGAATATTTTATGTTCTGTTTAGATCCCCCTTCCAGCCTCGGGTGGGCTGAGATCTGTGGGTTTTCATATTCCGAGCATTCGCACAGCCTCTTTTAAGCATCCTGTCCTTCTCCCCCAGCCCCTCCTTTCAGGGCTTCATAATTGTGGATCAGGTGAAGTTTGCGTCCCCTCATTTCAAGGTCATGCACCAGCAGGACCATTTTCCCGACTCAGAGGGCACGTAATTTCACAGCCATGTACTCTTCATTAATCCCCCTGAGTGGGGGCTCGGGAAGTTCCAGATCACAGGTTTGTTTTTGTCTTGTTCTCTGACTCAACGCTTCACAAAGGGATTAGATTAACCCCTTTGATCGTATTTGTATCTCATCGCATCATGCTAGAAATAAAGTGATTTCTTCCCCCCCTCTCCTGCCCCCATACTCCGCCCCTTCCCATTTCCTGTCCTCATATTTTTTCCTCCCATTTAATGAATAGGTTGCAGATCATTAAAGAGAGATTTGTGGCAAATACAGGGAATCGTTCATATAATTACTGGTAGTAATTATAGCTTTCTTTTTTGATGTACTTATACATACGTATCTAGGTATTTTTATATATACTTTTTCCATTCTCTTTCAGAAGCCTGTCTATGAAATCTCTAAGATCACCACAAAGATGAAAATTTATGGTCCAAGAGGTATTAATTGAAGTCTCTGTGGGTCTGGATTCTTATGGTTTCTAAACACGAAAATGTCTTGAAACTAGAATATTATTAATTTGTTTCTCTGTGTTGTTGGCTTCTAGGATGAGTAGGTGCAGGATCTCAAACAAGATCTTTCCTCAATTTTTAAATGGCTCTGTTGTCCGTGTCCTC
Source organism: Pteropus vampyrus (assembly GCF_000151845.1). NCBI lineage: Eukaryota > Metazoa > Chordata > Mammalia > Chiroptera > Pteropodidae > Pteropus > Pteropus vampyrus. The sequence goes on along the minus strand of NW_011888880.1, from coordinate 2,081,863 downwards.
CCTTCCCTGTCCTCATTCCTGATTCAGATGGCCTCTGTCACTCTCAGTGACCATGAAAAGACCCATCTGGGCCTTTTATGATTTCTGAGGATGTGTGAGCCATGGCAAGCCCTCTCTGCAGGCACCGAGAGTCACTGCTGTCCGTGTTGGGGGCAGTAACAGCTTTCACGTATCCAGTGCTTTTCTGTACCAGGCACTTTATCACCTCCCACCGAGGTCAGCATTACCGTGCGCGTTTCACAGAATAGGACACCAAGCTTCAGAGAGGTGAAGTAAGTTCCACGTTGTTAGAAGGGTTGAGCCAGGACTGAAGTCAGGTCTTGTGGATTTCACAGCCCATGCCGTCCCCTTCCTCAGTGCCATCCTGCCTCCTCACCCAAGAAGCTGTTCTAAGCTCCACATTTAAAACCAATAGACCCAGTTTCAAATTTATGTGGATGGGAATGCAGAATGAAACTCTACTCCATTTGGGCAGAGGATGCACCCCCCTCTCCCCTTTCTCTTTCTCATCCCTTTGGCAATGAACATGAACTGAAAAATAATCAAGCAGAACGGGGGCGAGCTCAATTCCAATTTAAGAGACAGAGGGTATGAAGCCTGTGGGACAACCGCCTCCATTTGGGAAGCAGTGGAAGGCGGGGACTGAGATCATCCGCTGTGTCAAACAGACTGGGTTTGAATTCACACTTCTCTGCTTGCTAGTTACTCTCCTTCTCTAAGTCCAGGATATAGATTGTTGTGGGGATTAAGTTAATCTGTGTAAAGCACTTTAGAAGGTCACTGACACAGAGTAAACACTCATTAAGTGATAGCTGTTGGTCTTGTTGTTGACAGAGGTATAATAATATGGCCTACCAGGCAAAGAACACCAGGCACACACCTCGAGTTAAACCAACGGCAGAGCTACTTAGCTTGCTGCAGCCCGTGGGGGCTCACGTCAGAGAGCTCTGTGGCAACTTGCTAAGAGGGACGAGGCGGAGCTTATCCCAGGATTTGGGCTAGTGCTGGGGGAGTTCTAAGGAGAGTTTAAGGAAGCAGGGGCTGGTGTCCAATGGGGCGCTGTCAGGCGGTAGGGTCAGTTTGATGACTGGGTATCTTGGTAGCGTTTTCTCCAGGAAGCAGAAGGATAAATGTGGGACAGCTGTCATTGGTAAAGAAGCAGAAGTTACTCATTTAGTTGAGGATGAGGGACATTTAGTACCCTTCTCTCCGTCTGGTTTCACACATAGCCTTGAACAGACCTTGTCTCTACCTTGTTCCCCTGTGTCCACAGAGTGAGTTTGTCTGATATTTCTTTCTTTTCTTTTCTTTTTTTTGTGAATACTGTTTATGTATAGTTGTGAGCATTGTGGCTTCGGAGGCAACTGCAAAGCCTTTTTTTTTTTTTTTTAAATACCACTTTCTTATTAATTAGAACCCTTCTCCATTTTTTTTTTTTAAAAAAAACATGTATTTAATAGAGCTTATTGAATGCCTTGTTCTAAGTATTTTAAAATATACATCTCATTTTATTCTCATAAAAACTGTAAAGTAGGTACTATCATCATCTTGAATTTAAGATGAGGAACTTGAGACAGGAAGCAGTTCACTAACTTGCCTGGGATCAACACTAGCGAGTGACTAGTGATTGTTTTTTTCTGATGTCCTCCATCTCTTCATGGAGGGAAAACTCATCTAAGGCATTTGGCATTTCCTTTGGACTCAGAATTCTGATAGCTTCTCTTGTGACCAAGGCATAATTAAAGATGGGAGTTCCTTTCTCCTCTTTGCTATATAGCATTTATGTTATTTAAAGTACAGATAGATGCTGGGTGAGTAAACATAAATTTAAGTTATGGACTTGGGTCAATGGGTTGGGAGGACTCAGATGCTCTCAGAACTTTTATGGGGCTGGTTGCATAATGTACTAATTGCTCAGGGATATGGGTTGTTATGATGAAAACAGTTGGGAGACAATTGGACAATATTGTATTATAGACAGTTTCATGATATTGGCAAGACAATAAGGTTTTATAAAATGGTGAAAGTCTGGATTTTCTATTTCAATACAGAGAGGCCATAACTATTATACAGGGTAGTAAAAATGAAACTCAGAAAGGTAATATAAAAATGTAATAGGGAAAAACAACTCGAAAGTTCTTATTTTAAAAACTAGTATTCACTGGGTGTTTATTCAAAGAAAACGAAATCACTCTCTTGAAAAGCTATCTGTACCCCCATGTTCATAGTAGAAATATTTGCAATACCCAAGACATGGAAACAGCCTAAGTGTTCATTGGTGGGTGAATGGATAAAGACCTTGTGGTGTATATAAACAATAGAATATTATTCAGCTATAGAAAAAGAAGGAAATCTTGCCATTTGCGACAACATAGATGGCTCTTGAGGGCATTATGCTAAGTGAAATGTCAGACAAAAAAGACAAATACGTTAGGATTTCATATGTGAAATCTTAAAAAACAAATAAATAAACAAAAAACCGAACTCATAAACACAGAGGACATATTAGTGATTGCCAAAGGAAGGGGTGGGGCGGGGGCGTAATGGAGGAAAATGGTCAAAGGTGAAAACTTCTAGTCGTAAGATAAATAAGTCCTAGGGAAGTAATGTATAGCATAGTGACTATAGTTAACAATTCTGTATTGCATATTTGAAAATTCTTAGCATTCTCATCACAAGAAAAAATATATTTTTGTAAGTATGTGTGGTGATAGATACTAACTAAACTTATTCTGGCAATCATTTTGCAATATATACATATATCAAATCACTATGTGGTATTCCTAAAATAAATACAATATTATATATCAATTATATCTCAATGAAAAAACCAACAAAAAACCTAATATTCAGCCATACGAAAAATATAGTATTTGTGTGGCATTGCAGTAAGTCTTGGGAATAAATTATATTACAGGAAAGACAAGATCCCGGACCAAATTCCTGCCTCTTTTAATCCCATTCAACAAATACTTATTGAGTAGCTAACACACCACATAGACCAAAAAAACAAACCAAACCAATCAACCAACCAACAAAAGAAAAAACAATCCCCAAACCAAAATTCAAACCCCAGACAGATAAAATAAAATAAAATGAAATAAAATCACCTTTGCCCTCAAATTCCTCTTTTTTTGTCTTCCGGCAAATGATAAAGACTTTATCTTGGTGACTGTATTTTGACATAGATGACTCTTATTCAAGGCTGCCCCCAAGACTATGCTTTTTGCTGCCTGCAAAATATATTTCTTTCTGGGTACCAGATTAATATTCACCTCACCTTTCCTGAGTCCAGGCACGTGCTACGAGCTTCCATCATCTCGTTTTCCTCTCGCAGCTCCGGTATGCGTGGCTACCTTTCCCTCCACTGTACAATGAGGCACGGGTGGGTGAGTGAGTCGCCAGGCTTCACAGAGCTGGAAGTGGTGGAGATGGCCTTTGAACTCAGGTCAAATTCAGGCCTCTTCTCTCCACAGAAAACAGTACTTCAGACAAAATTCCAGACTCTTAGCACTTGTATTTTTTCATTTGCCCCATTCATCAAATGAATTCTTCGCGGATTCTCGCATTCACTAACTCCATGTAGCAACTGTCATTTTAAAGACAAGTGAAAACTCTTTTTGCTGTTATATAAACAGCATTTATTTGTAGTTATTTACTTTACCTCTGGCCACGAGATAATACAGGGAAAAAGTGGAAGTGATTGAAAGGCTATGCTTTGGTTTTGGGAGTCTCGGCCGTTTGTGTCTTTTTAGAAGTCTTGGTCTGAAAAGCCGTTCCAGAATTCTATTTTTCCCTCACGTTCTTTGCCATCAAGCAGGGAGAGATGTTCTGTTTATGTTCTTTTGCTTCATCCTGGGAATTTGATGAACTCAACTGTATGTGTTTTTATTAAGGCAAGTCATTGAATCCCTTTGTGCCTCTATTTCAAACTTTTTTTCTGATATAATAAAATCATACATGTTTTATCAGCAGTATTTCGGTGAGAAATAACTACTTAACATTTTTGGAAGGGAGTATGCAGGTACACATGGCAGAGAACACTGCCCTCCGCTCTGTGATGCACGTGGGGAATTATTAGGCTGAGATCACAGGTCTCATTCAGATGATGGTACTACAGCCAATCTTCTTCATTTGAGATTTCACATCTGGAGATTTCTTTTTGAAGAAATTATCTTGTGTAACTCAACCTTTGTGATTTGTTCTTTTCTTTTGCTTGGAATGAGGCGTGGTGGGAGGAGGTGGAGCATGTTTTTGTAACACATGTATGTGAGCAGTATTACCCGGGTATGGTGTGCATATTAAAACTCACATTTTCCATTAGCAGGAACTTATTCTGCATTATCTCAATTCCTTAGGGGCTGGGTTATTCCATTTATAATTAATTAAATTTTTTTTTTTTTTTTTTTTTACAATTTATTGCTTGAATGCAATCTTGCCTTGCAGAAAAGCATCTCACTAACCTCTTCCCTTCCTACCCGTTTGCTCTTGAACTTTTTTTTTTTAAACCTCTAAAAAGCCCCTACTCCTCAGCATAATGCCTAGAGAGTTTTCCAACGGGAAACTAGAAAAATTCCCACATTCTGCTGCAGTTTCAGTACCAGCAGAAGCATCAGCCGTTTGCAGCTGTCCCTTTGGGACCACGAAATCAAACAGTAATATCTCTGATATGGACAAAGCCTGGGCTTCAATTATTCAGCAAGAATCACAGTTGTGTAGAGAAAGCAGCATGCCAGAGTGGACCCCACATGGGCCCCAGTGAGAGAAACTCTGTGTTTTATACTACTGGGCAAGTAAGTCTCTGAACCTTTCTATGTCTAGGCCTTCAGGTGCAAGATCCATCGCCTGCAGCTCTTGATCATGTTGTGGGGAATATTCAGAGAATGTGATCTCTCCTGGGTGCCTTCCTTTATGTCACCTTTCAGTCTTGCAATTGTTAGGCTTGAAATGCTTATTACCTCCCAGGGAGGCAAAGCTCAATTTTTCTCAACTGGGTGGTTAATCAGAAATGTCAGTGTTCCTTCAAAACCACTCAGCCTTAGGAGTTAGCTCTACCCAACATCAACTTGTTTGGATGCAATCATTGTCTGTCTGACTTTGGTAAGGTGGGAGCAGACTTTGCACTGAACTGGAAGATGGACACATCAGTGTTCAAGTCCCAGCTCTACCACTAATGCTATTTCATTGATTTAAAACATACTTTTAAACTTGTCCAAAACCGAGATGCATTTTAAATTCAATAACATCTTAGCATGTTATCATGTTTTAACTTTCAGCAATGGAACATAAAGTAATAGTGAGTCTTATGATTAAAATTGACTTACATTTAATGAAATGCTACAATCTATCTGTGGCTGCATGGAAGTCATGTACAATCTCTAAACCTCAGTTTTATTTATAGAATGGGATAATAATGGCAATGATACTGCAGGTTAGTGTGAAGATAAGGTAAGATAAAGTATGTGATTGGACTTATCAGAAAATTGGACAATAGCCATTCAATGAATATTTCTTAATAGAATCTTTAGATCCAGAAGATATTAGGGTAGACAAAAGCCACCATTCAACATTTCTTTTATCCTTTGTTATGCATAGTTGGAAATGCCCTCTTCCATATGATGTTGACACTGACACAAATCCAGCTTTTATTACTAAACTGTAGCAACCTATTCTCTTCTTTCCCCTGCCAATCCCTTCTCCAATGCCATTTCTGATTGTGTGAAAAGAATAGAGAAGGACGAGTTATGTAAAATTTGAAGTTTGATAGTTTAAGTGTATATCTATATAGAACAAATATTAATTTTAACCTCTATTTTTCTTTGCTTAATACATAATGACTTGTTTTATAATTCTTATGGGAATGCATTCTTATTATCTATATGCCTTTGAAAATATTATTAGTTTTAGAATATAACTGGTTATATGTCAGTAGCAGGTAGTAACTAACTGGGCAGAAGTTGGAAAGATTAAATTTTAACTAAAAATGAACAAATTTTATGGTGGGTGTGTAGTATATAATATGTCTAATTAACACAGTAGAAAAAGAACAAGATATTTAAGTTGACCACAAGCTTAATATAAATTTGTGATATAATGCTTAGGATAAACAAACAAAGAAGCAAACCAAGTATGCATGATGCATTTATTTAATTCATTCAGAAACTAGTTTTGGAGAATCTGTTAGGCTGGGTATTGTACCAGGTCATTGGGACACAAAAATAAATAAAACCTGGTTTTTGCCCTTCAGAATGCCATGTTCTAATAGGCGAAAAGATGCAAAGGAAATTAATTGAACCATGATGAGCACAACACTAAAATGATATGGAAAAGAAAAATGTTGGTGAGAAGACCTGAAATAAAAATAGAAACTTTGTAATAAAAATAATCAGGAAGGAAGGGGAGTCAGGAAAGGTTTCTCTGAAGATATCACATATGAGCTAAATTTCAAAAATTTTCAATTTAACTCTATTGGTTAACAGGAATGTATCAATTTTTAAAATTAATTAATTAATTAAAAGTTGAGATACAGTTGACATATAACATTATATTATTTTCAGGTGTTCAGCATTGTGATTCGATATTTGTATATATTGTGAAATGATCACCACAATAAGTCTAGTTATTACCACACATAGTTACATATATTTTTTCTTGTGGTGAGAACTTTTAAGATCTATTTTCTTAGCAACTTTCGAATATACAATATAGAGTAACTACAATATATAATACTAGTGTATCAACTTTAAATGTTCTGAATTTGATAATTATATTGTCGAACTCAAAAACAAAAAGGTTTTTTTTTTTCTCGAAATTTTAAACATTTAATTCGAAATTTTTCTGAAATAAAAACAAAGTTTTCGTGACTAAAGTTAGATTTGCATTAGGCAAAGGCTGTTTACCAATTTATATAGATTACCTTTGAACCACTGAAAGTGTATTGTAAAAGAGGCCTAAGATATTTGGAGCAGCAGTTTACTTCGAACTGTCACCGTATTGGTCTCTGAGTGCTTTTAAGTTTAGTTCAATATGAAAAAAAAAA
>NW_011888880.1:2072638-2074774 GCF_000151845.1 Pteropus vampyrus | reverse complement strand
GTTTTTGCCCTTCAGAATGCCATGTTCTAATAGGCGAAAAGATGCAAAGGAAATTAATTGAACCATGATGAGCACAACACTAAAATGATATGGAAAAGAAAAATGTTGGTGAGAAGACCTGAAATAAAAATAGAAACTTTGTAATAAAAATAATCAGGAAGGAAGGGGAGTCAGGAAAGGTTTCTCTGAAGATATCACATATGAGCTAAATTTCAAAAATTTTCAATTTAACTCTATTGGTTAACAGGAATGTATCAATTTTTAAAATTAATTAATTAATTAAAAGTTGAGATACAGTTGACATATAACATTATATTATTTTCAGGTGTTCAGCATTGTGATTCGATATTTGTATATATTGTGAAATGATCACCACAATAAGTCTAGTTATTACCACACATAGTTACATATATTTTTTCTTGTGGTGAGAACTTTTAAGATCTATTTTCTTAGCAACTTTCGAATATACAATATAGAGTAAATACAATATATAATACTAGTGTATCAACTTTAAATGTTCTGAATTTGATAATTATATTGTCGAACTCAAAAACAAAAAGGTTTTTTTTTTTCTCGAAATTTTAAACATTTAATTCGAAATTTTTCTGAAATAAAAACAAAGTTTTCGTGACTAAAGTTAGATTTGCATTAGGCAAAGGCTGTTTACCAATTTATATAGATTACCTTTGAACCACTGATAGTGTATTGTAAAAGAGGCCTAAGATATTTGGAGCAGCAGTTTACTTCGAACTGTCACCGTATTGGTCTCTGAGTGCTTTTAAGTTTAGTTCAATATGAAAAAAAAAAATCTTCTTGTTTTGATGAAGTGATTAAAATCTGTAAATGGTCACCATGAGATAAAGAACTTCCTTTAAGTTTTAATTGTGTATAAGTCAATTTTTTGGACACAGTGTCAAATTTTATCGATATGATACCCTATCATAATAAGGGGACATTTTTTAAAGCAGAGCATATATTTGGTTTCAACGACATTGCACCTTTACGGAAAGAACTTGTAATGTCTATTCTGTGGGCCAATAATTGGCACAATTGTGAACTAGCCACAAATCCTTTTATACATCTTCTGAAGGAAGAGCTTTCATCTTGGTTCCTCAGAAATTGGTAATTACTGTGAATGTCCCCTTTTGGGGACACCATGTGCCAAGAATCATGCTAAGTATTTCGTATTTAAGGTATACTTCTTTGTAGCGTATAGTTTTAAAAATCCATTCTGATACTCCGAATGGCTGTAGTTAGTCCATTTGCATGTCGTGTAACTGCTGGTATTCTTGAGTTCGTAGCTGCCATCTTAATATTTGACCCACCTGTTTCGTGTCCTTTTCTCTCACTTATTACTTTCCTTTGGATTAATTAAATATTTTTATTATACATGTTTTCCATGTATTGCTAGTTATATATCCTGTTGGCATTTTTTTAGTGGCTACTATAGAGATTCTAACATACATTCTTAAATTGTTCAGTCTAATATAGATGATTAATTTTAGCAGTTTTATAATAATGCTAGAATCTTAAAACACTTTTACTCCACTTACCTTTTCCTAACTTTATGTTATTGTTGTCATGCATTTTAATTCTGAACACAGTTTTAACCCCCCGTGAGACCCTTTTACTAATATTTTGAACAGTTAATATTCACTTAGACTTACCCACTGTCTTAGTCTGCCCGAGCTGCCATAACAAAATGCCACGGACTGGGTGGCAATAAACAACAGAAATTAATTTCTTCACAGTTCTGGAAGCTAAGAAGTACAAGATCAAGGTTGGTGTCTGGTGAGTGCCCACTGCTTGGATTGCAGACAGCAATCTGTGTGCTTACATGGCCTTTCCTCAGTGCGTGTGTGTGGAGAGAAGAGAAAGAGGGTGCTTTGGTGTCTCTTCTTATAAAGACACCAAAGCTGGCAGATCAGGCCCCTCCCGGCTATTAATCATTTAAGCATAATTACTTAGAGGCCGCATCTCCAAATATGCCTCACTGGATGTTAGGGCATCAACATGGGAATTTTGTGCGACATACGCATTTAGTCCATAACGCTCATATTTTCGTTATTTGTGGTGTTCTTCATTCTTTCTTACATTTCTGTGTTTTATCTGAGATAATTTTCCTTCTGTCTAAAG
>NW_011888880.1:2066152-2071378 GCF_000151845.1 Pteropus vampyrus | reverse complement strand
AAAATAAATGTTAGACACTGATATAAAAATAATATAGACTCTAGGTAATATCATAGTCCAGCAGAGAGAGTTCACACTTTTCTTCTAGGCAGATAGATTTAAGGTTAATCACCTTGAAGTGGTTTTGCTGGTTTTGCTGGTTTGCACCACTTCTCTTATATAGAGCTCTGGGACTTTCAGTCGGGAAACTGGCATAGACACCAGAGCCCTTAACTCTAGTCATTCTTGAATTCTAATCTTTGCTTTGTAACATAGCCAGACTGTGCAAAACTCTGCTCTGCTTCTTCGAGGCTTTCTGTGTAACTCTTTGCTTTGTACTGTTTCAGAAGTCAACCTATGTCTCAATGGGAAATTGGCTTATGTCAGGCTCTGTTGTCACCCTTTTTTTCTCACCAGGAACTTGGCCCTCATGTCTCTAATTTGATCTCTTTTAACCCCCAAGACTGCCAAAACATTTACTGGTTTATCTGTTCCCCAGGTTCTATTCAGGCAAATCTTATATTCTTAGTCCTCTACCCAACCATCACAATCAGCAATTGAATCCAGGGGTGTGTGGTGTGTGTGGGGGTGGTGGAAAAAAGCAGCTGCATGACATCGGCTCACTTTCCATGGTCTCTCACTCTCAAAAAATTTTTTCTGTCAAGACTTTTCAGTTGTTCTCAGTGGGAACACTGACTGCCCAAACTATTCTGTCCTACCTAGAAGTAGAAGTCAGAGCTAGCATTTATATTCTTAAAAAAATTTAATTCTCGCAGCCACTTTGTAGGACATGTATTATATTATTATTATCGATTATATGGAAGAACACTAAGGCCAAGACTGCTTAAAGAACTTGCACAAAGTTATGTAGCTGGTTAGTTGCAGAGTTAAGATTCAAATCCAGTCTGTTATGATTCTGGAGCCCCAGTTCTCACGATGTTCTACACAATGTTCTACAGCCTTCTTACAATGTTCTACAGCCTTTCTGGTTTACCTCATATTTTCTCGTTTTTTTTTTTTTTTCTGGTTGTCAAATGCTCTTATTTTATACCATATTCAGGCTTTTTATTTCTAGGGATTCTTCATCTAGAAAGGCAACAGATCTCAGGTGATTGTGAAACAAAAAATATTTGGGCCAGCTAATTTATATTAAGCTGCAAATGATTATGTAGCCAGGTGTTTTACCATTTCTAGAAATATTTTGCTTATAGAATAATGTATTACCGCAAAGAAATGTCTTAAAAATGAAATTTTGATATAATCTTCTGAACTAATTCTTCCAGTAATTTTTTCAACTCTATTAATAATGATTTACTTTGTTATATGTGTATCTATCTCTCTCTCCATACTTATATTAGTATCTCTTATAAAGTTTTATATGTTGTAATATGGAGGTTTACATAAAACCTTAAACAGTGCCTGATGCAATTAACGTTTTTTGAATTAAGCTTAATATAGTTTCGATGAGGTGAAATGACTTCTTAGAATTTTAAAAATAATATCACAAAGGTGAATTTTGACCCCAATGTGTTTGTTATTGAACATCAATAAAAGGAAAGGGAAATGTGAGATACGTTAATATCTTATAGCCTGATCAAGAAGGGAAGGCAGTGAAGAAAGAATCTGTTAATATACATGTGCTTCATTTTGCATACTTCTAGAAGAGTTATGTTTTGTTTATAATAAGAGAAGTACACATATAGACTACACAGAGAAACGATTTCACACCTATCAAAGCAGCAAAAGTCCAGAATTTTAATAACATACTTTGTTGGTAAGTCTATGGAGGAATTGGAACTCTCACACATGGCTGTTAAGAATGCAAAAATGGGGAAACTTTCAGAGGGATATTTGGCATATTCAGCGATATTACCTATATCTTTTCCCTCTGACCCAGCAACCCCATTCTTAGGAAACTACCACAGAAAGATACTGGCAAAAATACAAAAAGATTACTCTGAGGCTCATCAGTAGTATTCATGGTAATAGCAAAAGGTTAGGAAAATCTCACATTTTGATCAATAGAGAACTAGTTGAATAAACTAAACTGCATGCACAGATGGAGTGCAATGCTGCTGTAAAAAGTATGAAGAATGTCTTCATGTGATACTATGAAGTAATCTTCAGAAGATACAGTTTAGGTAAAAAAAAAAGTAAGATAGAGAAAAATGTGTGTAATACGGTACCGCTTATCTAAGGATTGTGTAGGATTGTGGGAGGATAGGGTGGAAAAGAGAGTTGGTATGCTAGGTCTACCGTACAAAGTATCACAAACTGAGTGGCTTAAAAAAACAGAAATGTATTCTTTCATAGTTCTGGAGGCTAGAAGTCCAAAATCACAGCGTTAGCAGGGCCATGCTCCCACTGGAGGCTCTAAGGAAGAACTCTTACTTGCCCCTTTCTAGCCTCTGGGGCTTGCTGTTCTTTGGCTTATAGCTGCTTCACTCCAGTTTCTGCTTCCATGTTCACATGGCCATCTTCTCTCGTATGTTTCTATGTTTCTGTGTCCGAATATCCCTCTCCTTTCTGTTATAAAGATATTGCCTGTGTAAGTTCCTGTACGACCTCATTTTAATTTGGTTACATCCGCAAAGATCTCATCTCCAAATAATGTCATATTCACAGGTACCTGAAATGAGGACTTCACAGTTCTTTTTTGGGAACATGATTCAGCCCACACAGAGGGTATAAAAATGTGTGTGTGTGTGTGTGTGTGTGTGTGTGTGTGTGCGTGTGTGTATGTGGTAGAGGGGGCAAGGGTAGAAACTTATGTTTCTCTGAATAGACATTGTTTTTTAGATTTGACTTTGGAATCATGTAGTCACATAATTATAAAACAAAATTAAATGAAAAATTCCAGAAATTAGAAGCTAAATGAGAGAAGTGAATCACCCGAATATCAAGTTTGTGACAGAACCACATAGAAAGAAACTATTTCAAGTGACTTTAAAACATACTACTTTGACCATATCTTCCTAGTGGTATATGCCCTAAAGAAAATAGAACTGAAAAAAATCTTGAACTGTTTTCAGTGATCATATTGTAGGTGGTAGTGTTGGCATTTTTATTTTATTTTAAGACTGTTGAATGTGTATTGTGTGCATGAAATGAGTAGTGATGTTTATATTATGGGAAACAGGATTTGGGGACATGAGGCTGAGTTAAAAACCTTGTAGTCCTAAATTTAAATCAGAAATATGAATCTGAAGTCATGATATATCTTACCTTAAAACAACGACAAAATAACACGTTTCTAGCTCTGTTCGCTAAAAAGGTCCGGAAACGAGGGCCACCCCCGTAGTAATGAGCCAACATCCTGGTCTGTTAGTACCACTTCCTTCCCAGAGGAATCAGATTCCTCAGAAAAATGGTAGATGTGAGGCCATGAAAAATGGCAGATGTGGGGCCATGAACCGGTAACATCTCATCATAGTTCAGAGCATAGGAACTATCAAAGACTACCAGGGATGTGTAGAAAAGACTCGATGGCCAACTTGAAGAAGCCTCCATTTGCAAACACTGTGACAGTTTGATCATCGATAAGGGTAACTACGGCGGACTGAACATTTTAAATATGCTTAAATCCACGATGTTCTAGTGGTTCAAAAGCAAAAATACCCTCAATGATCACCTATGTAGAATGCTCAGGAACCAACTCATTATTTTGAAAATCAAACATTTATCCTGTCTTTCTTTTATAATCAAATAATTGAAGAGGGAAAGTTTCTTCTACTGAAACAGTCAAATTAATAAAAAAAGGAATAGATGAGAAAAAAACATTAAAAATTACCTTTTTGGAACCAACAAAATAATGGATCTAGGTGATGCTCACCAGTGACTGCTAATATAGAAAAGAAAAGCCACAGGACATTAGTGTCCCCTAATAGATGTATATACTGCACCTATGAAGAACTCGAACCAAAAACAGAACCAGAATCTGATAAAGTCCCAAGCCCTAACTACCAATTTACAGAATATACAGGGAACAGAGGGATATATTAAATGATATCACAGGATTGTAAACGACAAAGCCCAGACGATGGGAATCTCTACAGGACAAACTGCTTAGCTTCTTCAAGTTTCAAGACTCCACCCCACAACTTCCCTCCAAAAGAGAAAGAGAGATGGAGATGGAATTTATAGATTAAAAAAACTTAAGAGATATATCAAGTAATTGCAATGCATGGATTTTATTTAGAATCTGTCTCAAATCAAAAAATAATTTTTTTTTAAACGAACCATCTGGGGAAACTTGAGCACTGTTTGGATATTTAATCATATTTTCAGGTATGATAATGACATTGTGGTTATGTTTTTAAAAAATAAACATACTGAAAAATTAAGGGTGGATGACATGAAGTTTGAGATTTGCTTTAAAATAGTCTGGGTAGAGTACAGATAAAACTAAAAGATTGGCCATGAGTTAATAATTGTTAAATCTGGGTGGTGGGTACATATGCGTTTAGTATGCTAGTCTTTCTGTAAATATTTGAAAATTTTTATAATACAGAGTTTTCTTTAAAAAGTGATATTTAGAAAAGGCTGAATAGGTTACTACAACAGGAGAGGCCAAATCAAGTCTGCATTAAATAAATTTTATCAGCAAATGCACTAAAAATCATTGGCAATGTAGATGGTAAGTAATAAATGTAATGATGACAATAAAAAGATCAATTAACATTGATTGATTTACATATATTATCATCTCTAATCATTGCAAAAAACCCTGAGGCAGTAACTGTGAAATACCCATTTTACAGTTGGGGCCACTGAGACTCAGGGAGGTGGCATAACTTGCCCTACAGGTTTGAACTCTGGCACTGTGGTGTGAATTTCTTGTATCGCCTTCCACTCTTTCTCTTATTAAACATCTGCTCTGTAGACTATGATTTTTTCCTCTGGCTTCTTCCAAAATTTTTGTATTATTCCCCCTTCTCTCGTCTTTATCCAAATCCTTGTCCATTTTTAAAGATCTGGATCATACCTCCTCAGTAAAACATCATCTTGCCACTCCAACCCATCAAGGTTTCGTCCTCTTCTGGATTCTCATTTTACTCTCAGTTAAGGTGGAAGTGAATTATGTGCTGACCTGTGCGATCTTTCACAGTGTCATCTTGAATCGCTATCAAAATATTTATTTAATTTTACTTGTGCAAATCGATGTGATGTCGCCAACTAGACTTTTAGATATCCTGAGGGTGTAAAAGATGTCTTATAGTTGGTATCCCTCACGAATGTTGGCCCCGC
>NW_011888880.1:2040386-2066102 GCF_000151845.1 Pteropus vampyrus | reverse complement strand
TCTCTAATCATTGCAAAAAACCCTGAGGCAGTAACTGTGAAATACCCATTTTACAGTTGGGGCCACTGAGACTCAGGGAGGTGGCATAACTTGCCCTACAGGTTTGAACTCTGGCACTGTGGTGTGAATTTCTTGTATCGCCTTCCACTCTTTCTCTTATTAAACATCTGCTCTGTAGACTATGATTTTTTCCTCTGGCTTCTTCCAAAATTTTTGTATTATTCCCCCTTCTCTCGTCTTTATCCAAATCCTTGTCCATTTTTAAAGATCTGGATCATACCTCCTCAGTAAAACATCATCTTGCCACTCCAACCCATCAAGGTTTCGTCCTCTTCTGGATTCTCATTTTACTCTCAGTTAAGGTGGAAGTGAATTATGTGCTGACCTGTGCGATCTTTCACAGTGTCATCTTGAATCGCTATCAAAATATTTATTTAATTTTACTTGTGCAAATCGATGTGATGTCGCCAACTAGACTTTTAGATATCCTGAGGGTGTAAAAGATGTCTTATAGTTGGTATCCCTCACGAATGTTGGCCCCGCACCTGGTGTGGTAAATCTGTGCTAGTTAACAGAAATTGTTTGGAGACTTGATAACTAATGGCGAACAGGAGAGCTTCCGTTGTGCCAAATCCAGAGAGGATACCTATATGTAAGGAGAGAACTGGCAACTTTAATGTATTAACTGGTCCATATAAAAGTCCATGTTCAGGAGAAATGCTTATCCCCACTCCTCTTGTCACTTGGGATGTGGCACCCTAACACTCCTTGCCTCTCCCCCTATTCCTTACTCACTCTTTTGGAGGGAGGAGGCATGATCAGAGTAAGAGCCATCTGCTGGGTGAGCCTGAGAAGAAGGAATAGGACATGCTCGTGTCTCAATGTCAGTCTCACTTTCCTCGACCTGCAGGGAACAGGTGTGTGTACTTGCCTGCCCCTAGATATGTAGGGAAGGTAGCAGGAGCGGCCTGGCCCAGTGTCTGGGGGTCAGGCAAGAAGGCCTGTGACTGTAGCACTCCAGTGCCTCCTTTGACTTGGCACATCATTTTAATTCTATCATGCATTGTTAACAAGCCCATTTGGCTCGACCGTCTGAGACAAATTCTCCAACAGCATTATCAGGAACAAAGGTGATGTTTTATTTTCATCTCCCTGGCTCTGTGTGTCAGTTCTGGACTTAGATGTGGAAAATAAATTAATTCTAAAACACACTTTCTTTAAATATTTGAGATTTGAAATTTTTTTCAAATCTCAAATATTTAAAGAAAGTGTGTTTTAGAATTAATTCCATTAATACCAGCAACTAACTTGAAAAAAAAAAAAGGCAAGGGTTCTTAAGGGCTAGGTCTTGTCCCTTTTGCTTAAAACAGAAACCCCAGATGGGGTGATGGAGTGGGACCCTCCATGGCCCCTGTGTGCTCTCAGATGATCTAATTCGTGATTGGGTGAGGATGATGAGGGAGAGGAGGCAGATGATTGGAGCTCTAAGGTCATGCGTGGTTCTCTTTTAGCCATCCACCACCAGGGGGAGGAGTCAAGAGAAGGAGGAGTGGTCAAATAGGGAATTAAAATCACGTCAAAGAAGTTATGGAAATAAAGAACAATATTGGAAGAGTGAAAAAAGGATGGGGGGGTCATCATATATTCACTGTCAAAGGGCGATTAAAAATTAAGGTCATGTGAGAAAAAGGGAAGTAGAACTTGAAATGAGACTTGAATGTAGACATACTGTGCATGTTCTTAAGTCAAGGGGGCAGAGTAGACTCGTTAGGTTGGGATCGCTGTTTTGAATAGCGTGGGATCAAGATTTTGTAATTTAAACAAGAAAAGATAGGTCCAGAAACATGAAGATACTGCCCCACACTCACAGTTGCTTTTAGATGCATTTTGCCAAAGTTGAGAACTTTTATTATTTTCTATTTTTCAATTAATTAATTAATTATTTTAATTGAAGAAATGATTTAAATTTTTCCCCCGCCTACCTCCTCCCTCCCCCTTACTCTCTGGTTACCATTAGTCCAGACAGAAAAAAATGAAAATCACATGACATCATTTATATGTGGGATATAAACCTAAAAGCAACAAATGAGCAGGACAAACAACAGAAACTCATGGACATGGACAAAATTGAGGACTTTTAAACTCTGGGCCTTGGGTGTGGATTGGGAGAGTAAGAATTAAGGTGGGAGAGGCCAATCTAGTGAGACTCCACACATGCGTGCTCACACACACGACATGCCTTATACACATACGTACACACACTTAGCTTGAGCAATTCCATTTTATAGTCTTTGTAGACTAGACTTATGAGTAAAATGTCTTAGAATGAATGATTTCTTGAACTAAATTTACATTTTCCAGATATCTGAAGATGTGGAACACTTATTCTTTTTTCGTTGTTAAAATCTTCTACAACGGAAAAGTTGCTGATCGATAGTAAATGTCTTAGTAAAAGGTTCAGCGTGTTTTATTACTATACAAATAAAAAGAACCCTACTGCACCATGCCGTGTTTTAACCCCTATTTTGATACCTGGTTGACTGCTAGATGTAAAACTTACTAACACTACACTAAGGACAAAGCAGTGATTTTTGCTTATCTTATGAAATCTAATGCCTTTTCCAAATTTTTCCTCCCAAGATGTGGCATCTCTAGAAGGGTCACATGATGAGGATATATCTAACAATTAGGGCTTTGCGATTTAAAGGGTGGTCCACAGATCAGCAACATCAACATCATCTGAGAGCTTGTTGGAACTGGAGATCCTCAGGACCCCAGAGTCAGAGTCTGTGTTTTAACAAAGTCAGGTTGATCTCAAGTACCAGGTGATCTCTCCGATCTTTTTAATTTCTGGATATTTAAATGTAATATTAAAAAGAAACCAGTGCAGATTAAATCATAATTTAAAATAAAAAAAATAAATATAATATATTCCCTTTATAATCTGTAATTACTAAGTGAGTAATTACAGTGTTGCAAATGAACTCCGATGTCTCCACTCATGAATCTACCCACTGCACGCTGCCTGCACACACGAGCACAGTGGTTATTGTATTATCATGAGTGCCAATATCATTTCTCCTCAGGAAACTGATTAAACTCAAAGTCTGCCTTCAAATTTTTTACATAAAAATGTATTTTAGAAAAAAATGTGTCTGGACCTTGAATGGAAGAAACAATTTGAGATGGGTTGTTATAACTGTGATGCGTCATGCTGAACATGTTTGAATTTTATAGAATAGCGTCATGTGAAGGCGAAAAAACCCTTAATTAGCTCATTAGCTCTGATTTTACTTTTACAGTGTAAACAATCTTTTGCAGAAGTCATAATTACTTATAGATGCTAATGCTGACTGCACTTTAAAAATTACTGTCATTGGAGTTGTGTCTTGAAAATATGTTTATCTATCTTAGTACAAACGCTTTCTAGAATCCTGGAAAGCACTTAAAAAAAATTTTTTTTGAGGCACTTAAGCTCAACAGCTAATGGAAGATCATGTATTTAAATAATTTACACTTCCATCTGGTTTGAAGAACACCAGGTGGAAGTTACTGATCAGGATGAGTCTGTTACGTGCAAGGAAATGTTTGCTCAAAATAAATGAAAGCCAAACATTTACACGAGCCCCATCTTTTTGTCTGTATGGGTAGATTCCTTTTTCCTGCTCTAATAGTCTCTGGTCCTGGATTCTGTCTTTTACATCCACTGTGCATTGATGAGGTTCCAGAAGGAGTACGAGGAACTGAGTGCCTTCCACTGTTTTATTTTCTTCTTCACAATCTTTTGATCATAAGCAATTATTGACTCTCTTTCTCATTCCTTCGGCATGCCAACCTGAAATCAAAAGGGGCTGTCCCCTTGCTGTAGGGAGAGGAAGCTGAGTTTCCTGGATGTGCTTCTCCTTGTTGCTGGGCCAACTGGCAAATTTTATGTTTCCCACTGAGCATCACAGTGTGTTGTCAAAAGCTTGGTTTTGTGAGTTGACTTTTGATAGGCACTCACTGTATCTTACCTGTCAACTCCGCAGTGGACTTCCTCATTTACAGCATGCGGCTTGCAAGCACAGACTAAACCCTTCAAGCCAAGAGGAGTCCTAGGGAGCACATGGCTCCACTTTCCAGCTCTGTTCTGCTTCTTGTGCTTGTCAGACGCATTCTCTCGGGCTTTTTTGGTGTGTTTGAATGTATGTGTGTCTCCGTGTGTCATTTTAGGGTAGATAAAAGAATCAGAACTATTCTTGCTGTTAACCCAACAAAGGCAAAAAATGGAACTTTTGGTTCCATTATCGTAAGGAAGAATTATTGGCCATGGAGAGCAATTGTTCCCAGGACTATAAACCAACTCTCCTAACAGTTTCTCAGCTAAAATGGGAGAGCATGACATGGGTACCACCACCTGAGTCCGTGCTGAGAATGCAGCCTGTATATAGCCCATGCATTTTAAAACATCATGACCTCCAGCCTCCACCAGTATGACACTAAAGTTTACCTACCCAGCCTCTAAGACTGGGAAAAAGACCACAAAATCTTAAGCAGCTTCAAACTCTTCTTTTCCAGAGCCAAATGAAATACAAATTCCAAATGTTTCGTGTTTTATTCTAGGTTTAGAAATAACACTTTTTCGAGTCAGTTCTAAATTTGACAACATCCCCTCTCTCATTGCTAGAAACAAGCTCGGGAGAGACTGGGCGATGTGTGGGAAGACCCTGCATGTCACCTGAAATGACCACTTCTCTGGCCATTACAACCCTTATGAGAGTCTCTCAGAGAGGGACCCTTCCATTAATTGTGAAAAATATTGGCAATGAGAGGAAAACGTGTTTGATGGAATAGCTTTGGGGGCATTTTTAAATACCGTCAGGCCACTCAGTTTGAAACAGGCAGGAGCCATTCCCGTCGTCACTACCCCGGGTCACTTGGCTGCACACCTGGGTGTGGCCTGGGACGGAAGCTTGGTAGGAGAGCTTGGCATTGAGACATTGCTGCCGCCGCCTCTCCCTTCTCCCAGGATGGCCTAGCAGTCTTAGGGGGGGTGAAGCGAGTCTGTGTAGGACTATATGGGAGGGCTCTCAACGGCCCTCGTGTTCCCCTCAGGTGGTGCCACTCCTGGTGCCACTGTGGGCAGGTGCTCCTGCCTTACCTGGTGTGGAAAACATACGGCAGAACTGGCGTAGGAAGCTTGGCAAGGATGCCGTTTAATAACTTAGTCATCGTGCCGATTAAGTGGGGCTCGTGAGGTGTGCTCTGAAAATACCTTCATCATCTCCCCTGCTGCTCGTTTTCCTCCTGCACTGAGGGCCGGCCTCTTGATTTTTCTGGTTACCTCTAGATAACAGAAGATCTTCTGATTTTCTTTTGCAATAAATAAATTTTAGTTCAGTAATTAATAAGTCAAGCTAGGGCAATAAATAGAACATCTGTTTTCATTTAATGGTAAACTTTTCCCTTCAGCTTGAGCCTGCTCCAGCCCCCCTGGCAGGCTGTGGGGTGCTGCTGGGGTTGCGGAGCTGGGCTTTTCCCGCTTGCCTCCCCAGGGCCAGAGTGGGAGACGATGTGGAAGAGGCAGCAAGGTCTCAGTGTGGGCATGGTTATTCCTTGGGCTGGGGAGATGGGAGATCTGTAAGATGACTTTTCCCTTGTAGGACATGCATGCATGCATGCGCGCGCGCACGCACACACACACACACTCACACATACACAAGAATTATTGGAGTTTTCTTACCTGCTAATTTATCTCCGCTGGCTGGTTACATATATTGTCCTCAGCCCTGGGAATTCAGTAGCTCACACCCTACTGGTTGTCACCTCACCCATCTAGGTGAGCCTGAAGCTATTCTCAAGCTGGGCTTCTCCTTTGAGAGAACACATCTAGGGATGCTCAGGAATCCTTTGCCCCAGCAAACCCTGGGGGCATATGCAGGCTCTGACAGCCATTTTTACTTCGCTGTCAGCTTCCTCCCTCTGGAAATTCTACGCCAGGCCACAGTGTCCCAAAGCTCTACAGGGCGCATGACGGGCTGTCAGAGGGATCTTGTCAAAGTCCTTTCCTTACACTTGAAAGGCGGGGCACACACTGACTTATATTCCCAAGTCTTTTAATCATGGGGAGGTTTGGCACTCACAGCACACAGAACTCTCCAGAAAGTCTTCTTAATGTCATAACTCTTTTCAGTTCCCCTAATCCTTTCTTGGCTGAGGATGGCTTGTCAGCAAAGTGTTAAATACTGGTTCTCAAGCAGGTCCCATGCATGTTCTGACTTGTGGCCTTGAATCTCACTTTGGAATGTGATATTTATTGTCTTGGGGCCTCTGCTGAAATTAAAGTCAAAATGGTTTATTTAACATCTGGTTACATTAAATCAAAGTTTGAGTTTAAAAATCTAGGCTTTTACGATCATATGGATATGTGAATATCTATGCATTCTCAGTTGAACAACTTAAAATTTAAAGTTTGTCTTCTGTTTTCTCTTTAATTACATGTGCATTTGAATGAAGAGCTCACAGGGGAAATAAAATCTTCCCAAAGTAGAGAAGTTCTACTGCCTGTTTCTAACTAAGTGATATTGTGAGGAAACCCTTAACACAGCTTCAGGATGTAGACAGGAGAATTATCGAACGATTTTGATCTCTTTCTTCAATAGTATCATCTTCTTCAGCAGTAAAATAGAATTGTGTTCAAAATGGAAGAAGTAAGATTGACAACAGAAATAATAATTAAGCAGCTAACAGTTATGGAGCACTTGCACTGTTCCAGATGTTATGCTAAGTGCTTTGTGGAGATTGGCTGTCGGACACCACAACAGCCATATGTGAGCTGATGTTATTATTCTCATTTGATGGAGTCTTAGCGTCTTGCCCAAGGTCATATAGATTTTAAATGATGGAGTTTGGGTTTTAATCCCGGAAATATAACTTCATAGCTGATTTTCTTAGGAAGATTACAAAGAGAATGAGGAGTCACTGAAATTCTGAAAAGAAACTTCTTAGAAAAGATTCTAGAATTTTAACACTGCCTCATTCCCTTGAACTTACTTCATTAAGCCATTTCATTGAATTTATTTATTTTAAATAATCTTGCCTACTGATCATGAATCTGTTTTTATAGGGCAAAGGGGCAAGTTTTTTGTTTTTGTTTTTTTTTAATTTAAAAGAGCACTTTATTGACATATGGTTGATATGTAAAAAGGTATATATTGTTAAATGTACACGATTTGATGAATTTGGGAATAAGTACATATCCCTGAAACAATTACCACTATCAATGCAATAGACATATTTATCACCTCCCAAAGTTTCCTCCAGCTTCCTTTATTATTATTATTATTATTATTTGTGTGTGTGTGTGTGTGTGTGTGTGTGTGTGTGTGTTAGAACACTTAACATAAGATCGACTCTCAGGAAATTTTAAGTACAAAATATAGTGTTATTAGCTATAGGCACTGTATTTTAGGCTCCAGGACTTACTTACCTTGCATGACTAAGCTTTGTACCCTTGCCCTATCAACGGCCCATTTCTCTCTCTCCACGGCCAAAGGAGCGAGTTATTTAAGAAGAGCGTGAAATGGGCTTCTATCAACTTTCTTTGCCCTTTCATCAGTCTTTAAGAAACTTCCATTTAGTGCATTTCTTTCAATGAAAAGTGTTGAGGGCCATCTGTCATTTCTACCCTTTGGCTGGTCTGATTGTTATTCTCTTGGAAGTCAAGGACTTCTTTACCCAGATGGTATTTATAGACCTAGAATGGGCCAGGTGTTGTTGGCTCCCTAAGTAAAGGGGAGAGACCAAGTCTGAAACCGACCACATGAGAAACTCAAATGGATCAATAGCCAGTACACGGCAATGACTTCCTTTTTTCTTCACAGTCCCTTGAGTGAATTAGGCTTGACTTAGCCTGTGTCTCCTCCTGGTTGAAGCAAAACATGTGTTTTGCAGTGATTCCTAACCAGAGGGGTTAAAAATCTTGCTGGCTGATTGGGCGTGTGAGTTTCAGAAACCACAGTGAAACAGCAGACTGAGCTGGACATTTTTATATGTTTCCAAAGGACACATAGGTGGAAAAGTTAGGGCAATGTGAATTTGGAGCAGATGTGGGGTTGCTGATTCCTGTGGCTTTTGCCTCCAGACAGAACTACGCATGCTCTTCTGCCTTTTCCCACCCCAACCTTCCCACCCCAGGATAGATATTCTCTAGGTTGTGCTGATACCCTTTCTCCTCCATACATCCATTTTTTAACTTGGAGCACCTTTGCTCTAAGCTCCTCTGACTTCTTAGAAATTTCCTGAAATGAGAATGACCTTAAATTAGACTAAGATGGGTTTTCAGGCCACGATGGGACTTACTCCCTTTCTGCCCTTAGCCAACTAAAATTTAAAATCCATTTTCTCAGTATCTCATGAATCCGATGACCAGTGTGAATAAAAAAAGATCCCTAGGAAACCATGCCATTTTATTGTTGTGTTAAATGTCATCCAAGTGGAAACTGTCAGATTCGGGACGAGCCCCTCAGGACTCCTATGGACTCACACTGACTTGTACATCCTACAGAATGCCTTATTCTTTCATTTGTTCAACAAATATTTGTTGAACGCCTCCTGTGTCCCAGTCACTGTTCCAGACCCTGGGGTATAGTGAACGAAACGAAACAAAATCCTTGCCTTAATGGAGCTTACATTCTCATGGATGGAGACAGAAAGCAAACAAAATGAATTAGTAATGTATATAGTATGTTAGAGATAACGTACCTGTGAAGAAAAATAAAACAGGATGTGGGCTTAGAGATGCTGGGATAGGCGGAGGGGATTTCAAGTAAGAACACCTAAGGAGGCCTTGATGAGAAGCTGATGTTTGAGCAGATTTGAAGGAAGGCAGGAAGCCAGCTGTGCGAAATTGAGGAAAGTGCTAGAAACACCATGACTTTTAGGAGAGCTGCTGCTAGAGAGGACTGCTTTGGTCTGGTCCTCTCTAGTATTGTACCTCTGGGGTCAGTTCAGGGCTCAACTGACCTTTCCAAGTTAGGGCAGAAACAGCGGGGCTTTCAGGAAAATAGTGACAGGAAGGAAAACCCTCTCACACAGGCCGATGAGGGGCTTAGGGACCGGTCCTTTCTTCACCAAGGAGGTGCTGTTCTTTTTCAGTTCTCAAGAACAGAATTCTGCATCTCCCTGAGTTGTCTGTTTATGCAAGGTTAGATGAGGGCACAGTTCACACAGTACTGCCCTCACTTCTGATGCCAAGCTCTAGTCCTGGGGGTTCCCCCAAACCATCCTCACTTTCAGAAATCTACTAGAAGGACTCCCAGAATGCCTTGAAGTCTGTTACACTCATAGTTATGGTTTATAACAGGGAAAGGCTGCAGATTAAAATCAGCCAAGGGAAGAGACACACAGGGCAGAGTCCATGAGGGGTCCAGATGCCAAGCTTCTCATTGTCCTCTCCATGTGGAGATGTGGGAAGCGCTAACTCCTCTGGGCCTCGATGTGTGAAAATATGCACAGAGGATTTCCTACCACGGAAGCTCGCCTGAGCCTGGGTGTCTACAATTCTTATTGCGGCTTGATCTTGTGTTGCCCACGTGGCTGTCCTTTTGTCTCTGGCCCTTCCGAAGTCCAGGTTGATACTTTGAGTCTCCATTTCCTCCAGAGAGCAGCAGATACCAGGTAGCTTAACATAAATCACATAGTTAGATTGTCTGGTGACCAAAGTCCCTGAGCAAATAAAGACACTCCCGTTAGGTGTGACATTCCAGGAGCCCGGAGATCAAACCTCAGTAGTAGCTGAGGGCAAAGGCCAGACCTTTCTTTTGAATAAGGTTAATTCGTCACAGCACAGTTTGTTATATACAACTATTTCTTTCTAATGTATTTGTTTTCATAATGTCACTCATAATGCTCTACATTAAAAATCCACATGATGGGTGAGGAGGCAGAAGCAGAGCTGGGGGGCTCTTCATCTGTACGTGTAAGGGAACCACATATTCCACATTTACAACTTAAGTTTCTTTACTATTAGTAGATGGCTTTAAAAAACATTCTTACTGTCTTTTGTCCCTTTTTAGGGCAGGAGCGAAGACATGAATTCATGAAAAAAACATGTATATATTCTGCACAAAATTATTGAAGGTAAGTAAACTAATAGCACATAGATTTAAATGTTTACTGGTTTGTGTCAGTGTCTGGTTATACAATGAATAATTCATATCAAACTAGTAGAATGTAACATTTACATAAAATAATACTTTGCAAATTTATGGTAAGTACTAATTACTTGCCTTATTTGCCATGACTATGATATTAAATATTCATAAAAATGTGATTATTTCTTTGATTTGGCAGGCATTTAGATTTCTCTACAGCTTTTCACACTGCTAATTTTAATCCAGTAAATTATCTGGAAGAAAACAGTATGCAGCCTAAAAACTGTTCAAAATTCACTCCAACATTGAGCACATTATGGACGTAATGATCCATTACAACCAAACTTCAAGAAGGTCTTAGAAGGAAGCTGAGAATTAAACAAAGAAATATGGAGGCTATCATCATGATTTGTCAGATATGTTTATTAGGATTTTTTTTTTTTTTTACACATATCATGGACTACCTTTAGAAGTACTATTCTGAGACACAAACGCATTTTGAGATGTTTTGCTCCCGCCAGGGGCCAGTTTAAGAGAATTTACCAGGACTCTGCCAGTGTTCATTTCCCAGCTTGATGTTCAGTGGGATTGTTTGTGAGGCACATCAATTCAAGAACCTGAACTGTGGGTAAGTGCGTGAGAAATGCACTCCTTGTGGAATCAGGGGAGGAGGTCTCCCCCCTTTCTTACTGCTCCTGTCTACGTTGGGGTTTCTCTTAGTCTTTCAAACAAATCAGACTTCCATGGCATAAGACTCATTTCAAAAGAGACTGTACTGGTTTCCCTGAATATTTTATATTCTGTTAACTTATAATGATTCTGGTAATAATTTAGCTGCTGTTTTTGGTTCAGTGAGCACAAAATGAAACTCTTATGGATATCCAGCATTCTGTCCCAGCAATTCAGAGAAGACGAAGAAGAGGGATCTCAAAGGCTAAGGCCACAAGAGAAAGGGAGGTGGCAGGAGCAGAGGAGGAGAGATTGTGGAGCCTGAGCTTGCTCATCGGAGAATAGTTGGAGGGAGATGGCAGACAGGGGCCTGACACAGTGTGTCTCCTGTTTACGCCGTGGCTTCTATCACTAAATCCCTGAGACAAAGAGATTATACAAGCTAGGGTTTCTTTGGAAGCTGGTATTCAATAGGGTGAGTTTTACTGACTCAATATCTGAGCTGGAGCTTAGAGGTGCTCCCGGATGCGTTCATACCTGTCTGTTCTGAAAGGTGTTTGCATCAGGTCAGGGCCATGATACTGAACAGCAAAAGTATTTGATAACTCTGAAGAGTAATATGTATAAAAAATAAACCTAAACATTGTAGGTTCATAACTCAAGGCTAATAGAAAAGGGCAGGGGGTGTGGCAGATAGACACAAGTGGGCGGAAAGCGAAGGCCCTTCTTTCACAGACCTTAAGGATAATGTGAAATGAAAATTAAGACTAAAAATTTAAAAGGGTAGCAACTCGACAGAGCTCTCTGCTTTGTCTTCGGAGGTGACTAGGACCCGATAACCACTGCTACTGCAGAGGATGCTCGACAGTCTGTCTGAAGGAGGAAGCTTGCTTGGTTTATCATGCCAGGAGGTGACACGGTGTAGTGGTGAGATTAGGAGCAGACAGGTATGGGCACTTCACACAGGGGTGAGGTCAGATAAGTTACCCAGCTTCTCTGTGCCTCAGTTTCCTGTTCAGAACTGAGGAAAACAATAATATTCACCTCATAGGATTGTCACGCGTCTATACTGAGAATGTTCACGTAAGGGCTTAGACTAGTGTCTGGCATGTGGTATGGGCTTAACAACTCTTAGCTAGTATTGTTATGACTATTATGTATAGGAAGCTAAAACAGAAAAAAATAAGTTGAATGTCTATTCATGTAAAGAAGAATTTCAGATATTTGACTGATATTTGCTGAACTGAAATGACTGAATTGACTGCACCCCATAGTTTTGTGATAATAGAAAACATGTATAGTCTGCTATTCCCGGCCACCTCACTCAGTCTTGAGTTTAAGCAGGTCCAGAACACTTCTGATTTTGGTTACTCTGGATATAGTCTAGATCAGGAGTTTCTAACCTGTGATTCATGGCTAAATAGAGCCTAGGTCTGTTGCTCATAGACTCTTTAAGGAATCTGTGAACACCTGGAAATTGGATGCAAATTGAATGTATATGCATTTTTTTCTGGACAGATGGTCCATAACTTTTATCAGATTATTAAAAGGTTTATGACTCTTTGGATTTTCAGAACAGCCAGTCTTGATTGTAATGAGCACTACCTAGAAGCAAAGAAAGTTCCAGACTCCAGGTGTGGCTTGGGCTGTGTTGAAGAGAACAGGAATCTTGTCTTTGCTTTGGCATTAGAAGGCCGTCTGTGATGCGTTAGCTTTTTTGGCAAGCCGCTTCACATCGAGTTTGTGCCCAACACAATTTATTTGGTCGTTCCCGTAAATGTTGCTATTTAGCTGTAGCCACCTCACCCTTCTCTACGTGGCTATTATTTTGAGCCCTCAGTGCCAGACCTTACCTTTTAAACAAATGTTCCAATCATGCTATAAAATAATGTTAGATTTTCTCATAATTTTACTACATTGAAATAATTTTGAATCCTGATTCTGTCATTTAGTATATTTTATGACACTCTCAATTTCCTTTCAATCATAAATTTGATTATCGTGCCGTCTAAATGAATATGGAAAATTCCGTGTCCATTTAAACACATTCTTTTTCTTTTTTGAAGAAAAATATACTCAGGCTTAATAAACTTTTTCAACACAAAACACTGTCATCATATTCCTGGCAAAATAGGAATGATATTTACAGATCAATTTTTGAGACCCTTGTTATAATGTCGAACTGATAAATTAGGGAAAAAGCAAGAATAGATTAAAATATGTTATTTCTTTTTAGCCAAAGTCTTCTTGTGTCATTGTTTTGAAAATTAGCAAAGATACATGAATATGATTTGCCTAAATTGAGGCTATAAAAAAAATAATGCACAGAGCTTTGTAGTAGAGTGTGAAACTATTCTGACCCAATTTTTACTTCTCTGGCAAACCCACACAAAGTCCTCAGAAAATCTGCTGCAAGATGGCACAGTATAAAATAACTATGTATAAGTTAACCCCACCCACATTTCTCTCCCCACCTATGTCGCTAGCCACACTTCTTACAACGAAAAAAATGTGAGCTGCATGCCTGCTCGCTTGCTTTCTCTGAAGTCTATGTACTACCTACTGGATTGATTTTCCAAGCTATGACTAAAGTTTCTTAAGTGCCTGCTTACCTGGTTTGAGAAGCAAGAGAACAAAGCGGCTTTGAAATCAAAGATTCGGTCTGGTGGAGCCTGCCCGGTTCCTGGTGCTGATCAGACCCGAAGCCCTCACTCTCAGGAAGCAGGACACTCTCATTTTAAAAGGGGAAAATTCCTACCTCCACAGAGAAACCGCAAAGCGTACCTCATTTCCTTTTCTATTAGTTTGTTCCCTGAACGCTTATTTTTATTACTTTTATCCGGACAAGGACTTGGGGTTCCTCCATATGCTTCTTGTTACTGTGGGCGGTGGCAGTAGAGAGAGTGGGAGGAGGGAAGGTTAAGGGAAAATCAAAGGAAAACGGTACACAGGAGGTCAGAGCCCTGCGCAGCAGCTGTCAGCAGCTGCGGGCATCATCCGACTGATCCTAGCACGTCCTGCGAGCTGGCTCAACAATATGTGGAGCTTACGGGAGATCCAGGCCCGGCTGCCGAATGTCATTTCCCATAAAGGAACTGGCTGAGTTGGCACCAGTTCTGTCTTGAGCAAATGTGCCTAGCCGACCAAGTGTGGCCTTCATTTACCCGAAGTCTGAGAAAGGAACACAAAAGAGGGAGGGGATGGTTTCCTTTGTGAGCATGGAGATATCATTGTTTGCCTATGTTAATTTCTAAGGAGGACCCACAACATCAGACATCTGGTTTTTAAAAGTCAAATCTGTGCCCTATACTCAGAGTTTTTCATTTAATTGGGATATAATTAAAAGCATAAACAATGAAAAATGAGAGGAGTCAGCTAGACAGTGTGTCCATGCATGGGACTTTCGCCCCACCTGAGCTCAAAGGGGTCATCGGTGGGGTTTGGAGTAGTCGGCTCTGGTTTTGCAGATGGCGCAGTTGACAGTGCTGCCATCCCTTCCTGAATTTAGCACTGCCGGATGAGGAGAGGTCAGCTCTCTGGAGTCTGAGTTAGTTTTTCTGACAGTGTTGAGAGTAATACCCTGAGCTGCTCAAAATATGTGATGTCTAGAAACAGTGGGAATAGTATTTATCGTAGCTTATGTGCACACTGTGTGGGCTTTAAACTGTTGACTTGGCGGGGGGCGGGTGGTCCTGGTCTTTAAATGTCATTGCACTTCTCTGTCTCTTCTTTGCTGCTGGGAAATGAAAGGCAAAGGCTTTAAAGTACATCTGTAGCCACGAACACTTTTGAATTTCAGGAAGACGGAACTTAAGACAATGCAAAATGGTGCAGGGAAGATTGACATGCCTTTTGCCTAGAACTATTCAGGAGAGAGGAGTTCTTTTTCTAAGTGAGTCTGGGAAATAAGCACAGACGTACAGTGTGTTTATTTCCCAGGGCAGCCATAACAAAGTATCAAAAAATGAGTGGCTTAAAACAACGGAAATTTATTGTCTCAAGGTTCTGGAGGCTAGAAATCCGAAATCAAGGTGTTACCGGGGTCACGGGAGGATCTTTCCTTGCTCCTTCCAGCTTCTGGGAGCCTCAGGTGTTCATTGGCTTGTGGCAGTATCACTCTCATCTCTGCCTCTGTCTTCACGTGGCCTTCTCCCTGGTCTCTGTGTCTTCACATGCCTGTCCTCCTTTTGTGTCTCTCCGCTTCTTTAAAGGACATGCCATATTGGACTCTAGTGTGACCTCATCTTAATTTAAGTAATTACATCTGCAGTGACTATTTCCAAGTAAGTTCTTACTATGAGATGCTGGGAGTTAGGACTTCAACATAACTTTTTGTGGGGACAGTGTATAATAGATCAAAAGAGACTGAAGGGGAATTAAGGAATAAACCTAGAGAATATTGAATTGCTATTCATTTCATATTAGGTTTAAAGTTGGTTAGGGATTTAGGATAAGGTAGGGTAAGGTAGGTGATGGGAGGCTGCTGTAGGATTTGGCAATACCAACTACAAGCAGGAATCTAATATTTTGAGGTACTAGGAACTATAGAAAGGTGCCAAGGCAAAATCTGTTGGCACGAGAGATTGTCATGGGTCTGATGAATTATAAAAATTATTTGCAAGGATATTCTGTCATAGAATGAAAGTGCCTTTGTGATTTGCGTCATCTATTTTTAGAGGTGACAAAGCCTGTATTTAGTCAAAAGTAAATACAAAGCACCTGGCCAGTATCAAGCTTTATATTTTGGATATAAAAAAGTAATATGAGATACTTACATACGGTTAAAGGAATCTAACAGGAATTATTTGAGAATGAGGTATTATGATTAATGGAAGTTCTTATTTAATTACTATTCTTATTTCTTAGTCTGAGACCCCTTGAGGAGGTGACATAGTTACTGTCAAGCTTCTTCTTGGCTTACTAGTAGCTAGAAAATGAAATCTTACCCAGAGTTCAATTATTAGTTGTTCTGCTTCAACAGTTACCTTTGCTGGGTGCCATGATTAAAGGAAAAACTCAACCACCATATCTCAAACAAAACCAAATTAAACAAAACCTTCATCAATTCTTAGTCTGAAGGAAACAGTGATCAAAGATACGGTACTGACTGTGTTCCAAGGCTGTCAGTAGTGTCTTGGACATCCTTCCCTGTGCTCCTGAGTCCACTTCTTTAGTGGAGCCAGGGGAAGACCACACAGGGGGATGCTAATGTCACCGTCCCAAAGTTATGCAATAGTAACCAGAATGTGCCAGCCTTCAAACCTCCCTTTGTCTGACTTCAAGGCCAGTATACCCACTGCTGTTCTTTGAAAACCAATGGCTGGGGAGGGAACAGAGCATTTCAGGGTTGTGCAAATGGTATGAGCAGAAGCAAAAAACAGTATGTTCAGAAACACTTTTTATTGGGTGTCAACTATTTGCCAAACACTTTAGAAGATAGACTATTTACTTACTTACTTACTTACTTACTTACTTACTTACTTACTTACTTACTTACTTACTTACTTAATCTAGGCACCTTCGTATGCTATTTCTTCTCACAAAAACCATACGAAGTATTATTCCCATTCTCCAGTTGAAGAAACTAAAGCTCAGACAGCTTCTGTTTAAGCGGTTTTACAAAGGCAATGTAGATAGTAGTTGCTGTAGTTGGGCTTTGCACAATTGCAAGTGGTAAGTCAAGAATGGAAGTCATTTTGAATTATCTGGAGCAGAAGCACCTTGTTAGTAGGCATGAGAGATAAAATTAGAAATGTGTGGGCAATTGATGGAGGCTTCTGAATGTAAGCCTGAAGATTGTATCTACAACAGAGATATTACCAAGCAACTGTGGATTTTGAGCAGCTGGGTGAAGTGATGAAAACAATATTGAAGAAGAGGAATCCAACATTTGTGAGGAGAGAAAATAGAGGCAGGGAAACCAGCCAGAAGGTTTTTTCAGTAATTGAGGCATACGTTACATCGGGCCTTCTGTGTGTGGGGGCTATGGAAAGAGAAAGAAAGGGAGCTTGTTTGT
The DNA here is from genome assembly GCF_000151845.1 of Pteropus vampyrus. Lineage (NCBI taxonomy): Eukaryota > Metazoa > Chordata > Mammalia > Chiroptera > Pteropodidae > Pteropus > Pteropus vampyrus. The sequence goes on along the minus strand of NW_011888880.1, from coordinate 2,049,284 downwards.
TTGTTTATACCTTGTCTCATTCCAAAGAAGACTTTAATGTAGTTTGCAAGAATCTAGGAAATACAGCAAAGTAATAGAAAACAGTGGCAGGAGGGAAAAAACAAACAAGAGGTAATAAAATAGCACCAAAGCCAATGCATTCCTGAAGTGGAAGGCATCCCACCCATCTATAACGTACTTCAGTAAGGAAATAAACCTATACATTCTGGGGACACAGCTCCGATCCTCTGGCTTCATGCAGGGGTGAATTCTAAAGTACGTGGGGAAGTTTCGAGCTACGTACTCTTGGGCAATCCAAAGCTTGCAAGACTTTCGATAGGTAACACATGGCAGTATGTTCAAGTAACAGGACTGTGCTTCTGTGTGCTGTGGATGAAAACCAGAAACATATTTCTTAATCAAAGTCAAGTTGAGCTGGGTAGGATTGTTTCGAGAAAGGAGACGTGCCTGGCTAGACCATCCGAATTCTCCTTATTGGGAGTCGAGGACCTTTGGGCAGGATAGAAATTCCCGTTAGACAAAAAAGCATAAATAAGTGGTGATCATGGCCTCAAATTTAACTTCATATAACATGTCCATTTGAGAAAATTTGAGGGCAAGTATAAGTAACATCACAGACATAAATGTCTACGTAAACTACAAAATTTTAGTTTTGAGCAAAACTTCTTCCTGATTGTGCTTTAAATAGACTGTGACATGTATATGAGTAATGAGCTAACGTTCTGTCTGGTATGAGACAGACCTTACCTGAAAGACACTAGATGATGAATCAGTAGGGCTTAGAGAATGATGGAAAAGAATGAGACTGTATCCTTGGTTTGTTCGTATCACACAGTATCTGTGAATTCTGAGTTGCCAACAACAGAATCCTTACTCTAACTAGTTAAAAGCAGAAAAATAATTTGTTAAAAAAATTTTTGACCGGTACTCTCAGTAAGAAATACATTTTACATTGTAGCTTTCACATATCCATACATGTATATATGTATGTGTATGTGTATATATACATATGTGTACATATATGTGTATGTGTACACACACATATGTATATATACACATACACATACATACATATACACACAGTAATGAAACAAAATTTGAATTTTCTTACTTTATGAGATTTATTCTTACTCTATGAGATTTGAACATTCTTCCTATTCTATTTCATTTTTTAAAAAATTGCTGGTTGTGATGCTTTAAATGAATTGTATACCCTACTAATGGGTTGTGGACAGTATAAAAAACACTGCATTAAATGTCGTAGCTAGCTCTGGGATTTCTGGGATTGCCGAGTTAGGTTGGAGGTCATGCAGCCACTCTCAACAGCAGAAACGCAGCTTGAGTGAGTCAACATTTTACCACCTGCGCTCACATCCTTGATACTAGAAATCCTATCATTATTTTCCACAAAAGCCAGATGCCTCCTTTGCCACCCCAGTCAGAAATAAATTCTGCTATAGTCTGTCTTCGTCAGATTGCTTATTCCCACCTGAAGGCTCCTGTGGGTGTGTATGATGGTGGAACCTGATGTGTTGGTTCCTTAGCTTCAAGGAAAATGCATTTCCTGGCTTCTACCTTGGGAAGGCCAAGCTTATTTTGGGGGAAAATCCTTAAGTATAGAAAGTTTGTTCTAGAGATGCTGGACAGGTAGGAAAATGACAAGTGCTCATTACATCTGAATTGATTATGGAAAATAACTCATGTGGAGTGCTTAGTATTCTCAACCATTATTATAAAATTAAGTATAGAGAAATGTAGAAATGCAGAGCTCCAGGGACCAAGCTTAAGGAGCTACAGTAAAAGATCTTAGTGAACAGTAGATTATAAATAATACACAGTAGTCACTCTTGCTAGTTTTGAAGAGAGATTCCCCCCTGCCCTTAGTGCTGCAGCTCTGAGATCCTGCTGCTCTAGTTGACTCATTTCCTTGCCCTCCTACATGATTACTTCATACTGTCTTCTCTCCAACATCATCTCTCCTTTCTTTACTCTCCAGTGATGACCTTCCATCACCAAGAAAATAGAAACGATTTGAAGAGAGCTTCTGTATACTCCCACTCCCAAATCTACCAACTTACTTACGTTTGTCCCCACATCCTCTTCCTTCTAGTTTACAATAACAAAAGAACTATTCATACATTTTTTTTTTTTATGCAGTAGATCCCACCCCCTCTTGCCTACTCAAAAACATGGCTTCTATAGTGTGCCTCTTCTCTCTGAAATTGTTAATTTCCTCCCAACTCCTGGATAATTCTCATGATCATATAAACACACTATTATAGTTCTCTGTATTAACCATGTTTCCAGCTTCTGTAAACTTGATGCTTTAATATCTGCCCCACATGCATACTACAGATATGCTCCGTTCTGGACAGCCTGATACTATGCTTGAGTCACCTTGATTGGCCTCCCGCCTTCCTCGTTTACACTCACCTCTTCCTTCCAGGAGGCAATACATCAAATACAAACCAATCCATCCAGAATCCACACCCATTACCAACCTCCTTTATTGGGCTCTCACACTTTGGGCCACTATACACCTGCCCTGAGCACCCCAGGGTCAGGCGCTGGACAACAGTGGGCAGCTCCAGGCTCCAGACCCCACTGACATCATTCAAACTAAGCCCAAGCCTGCCTGACCTCCCTCCCTCATTCTCTCCGCAGAAACAAGAGTGAAGGTCTCCTTTCTTCCCTCTGCCTCACAAGTGACCGTGCTGCTTGCCGGCAGCATCCCGGTGTCGTGATGTGCACTCTCTCTCGTGATCTGTGACTATGTAACAAACCGTCTTTTAAAAAAAAAATTAAATTAGTTGATTATTTTAAATTATTGAATTAATTGTTTGCCAGTTACAGTTGACATTCAATATTATTTTATATTAGTTTCAGGTGTATGACATAGCAATCCATCTTTTCAATGGCGATCATCTTCAGATCTGTTGGTCTGATTATGACGCAAAATGTCCATTAATACACTATATCTTAAAAACCCTTATTTGGAAAAACAACAATACTCTCTCTTGATGTTGCATCCATTCTGGATACCACTCTACACATTTGCTTTCTTTTTAAACTAAACTCATCAAGTGTCGATGGTACTTCCCTCTCCATTTCCTGTCTTCCTGTCATCTCTTGAATTCCCTCTCATCAGACTTGTCTCTTTACCATTCTGGCAAGACGCTCTCCTCAGGGTCAGTGTCAACTTCTGTCTTGTCAAATCTAAGAGTCAGTTCTCATTAGTCTCTCTGTAGCATGTGATGCAGCTGATGGCTCCCATCTTAAAAACTTTTCTTATTTGCCCTCTCGGACACCCTCTCTAGATTTTCCTCCTCACTCACTGATGGCCTCCCACTCTCTCTCCTGTGTTCTCCTCATGCATCTCGACTCATTTCTTAGGCTTCCTTTCTTTCCCCTCTATGCTTACTCTCCAGGTCAGTAGTTCTTAAACAATTTGGTCTTAGAATTCTTTAGAATTATTGAGGATCCCCAAAAGCTATTGCTTATGTGGGTTATTTGTATTGATAATTACTGTATTAGAAATTGAAAATGAGAAATTTGAAAATATTAACTGGTTTAAAAATAACAACAGCACACCCATTACGTATTAACATAAATAACATTTTTATGAAGAATAACTATATTTTCCAAAACACAAAAATTTATTGAGAAGAGTGGCATATTTTACATTTTGCTCATCTCTTTAATATCCAGGTTAATAGAATACAGCTGGATTTTTACATCTGCCTCTACATTTAATCTGTTTCCATAACACATCTCATGTAGTCCCTAGAAAACCCTACTGTATACCTGTAAGAGAATGAAAAAGGCAAATGTTTTCTTAGTATTATTGTGAATATGGTGTTTGTTTACCATGTGCACCTCACAGAGATCTTAGACCACATTTTGTGCATGGTTTTCCTGAGTGACCTCGCCCGTGTCCTTAAATGCTATCTCTCTGCTGGTGACTCCCCAAGTTTCCGTCTCATCCCAGATGATTTCTGGGTGCCAGGAGATATATATGCAATTTTCTGTTTAGCGTCTCCTTTTGGTCTAAGAGGCAGTTCGAACTTACCGTGTCCCAACTTGAACTCAGTTTGCTCCCACAAATTTGATCATCCCCTTGCTAGGAAATGGATTTCAGTTCCTTGGGCCTATTAAAAAAGAAATAGTTATTTGCGCCCATGATAGCAAACCAAGACTTAATTGCAGTTTTCAACCTATCCCAGGAATGTGACCTTTAAACAGTCAGTTTGAAATTTCATGATTAGTACTAATAAGGTAATCTACATGATAAAACCCCTGCAGATTCCTGTCCTCCAAAAATTCTGGCCTAAAATAATCTTTTCTTTTGCTAATACCTTCTTGCTCCGCCCTTCTGCTGCCTGTAACAACCTTCCAGTTTGTGGAACTCCTTGGAGTGACCTTCTAGTCGCTAGGTGGGATGCTGCCTGATTCATGAATCACTTAACGAAGCCAATTAGGTCTTCAAATTTACGCAGTTGAATTTTGTTTTTTAATAAGTCAAAAAGAGATTGCGTCATCCTAAACTCTCTTTCATACTCCGCATCAAATTCATTAGCAAATCCTGTTAGCTTTATCTCAGATATATTTCCCAAATCTAACTTCTCTATTACCATTGATAAGGGGAAAATCCTGAGCCGCAGAAGTTAACTTTAGTTTTACACTACCCACCTACTCCAAGCTACCAAATCTCTTGCCAAGATTATCACAGCCAACCCCTCCCCACCTCCCTGCTTCTGCATTTCATCACATACTTCTCCCTACCTTGTCTCTTCTCCACAGGAAACCCGAGGGCTCCTCCTGAAATCTGAGTCAGCTTTGACCAACGCTTTCCTCTGCGGTGGTCTAAAGGACCACAGCTCCTTCCATTGCTCTCTGCTGTCGATCTCCTGGAATAGGAAGAGCCCCTTTGTTCTTCCTTAAACACACAAAACATTCTCCTGCCTTAGGGTCTTTGAACTGAATTCTCTTTGCCAAGGGTACTTTTTCTCTGCACATACACATGGCTCAATCTCTTGCCTCCTTCGCTCATTGTTCAGATGTCACTTTTGCTGTCCATCCTGTATACCTCCTCTCCCCCATGGTCATTCTATCTCCTTTCATTATTTTATTATTCCTCAGATCACTTAGAACCACTCGGTACATTATTTACTTATTTGTTAGCTTTCTCTTTTCTCAGGAGAATGTAAGCTTAAGGGCAGGGGCTTTCTGTTTTATTTACTTCTGTGTCTCCAGTGCCTGATTTATTGTTAGTACTTGTGCATCGAGGGCAAATGTCCAAGCGGCACATGCACCAGGCTTGCCAGAACAGTATTTATGGGACAACTCATGAAGACAGGAGCAATAACAGGTCCCCCATTGCTCATTGCATATAGGGCATTGCAAAGAGATCTAGCAAGGGCAAATGTTAGACTCTGGGAGAAAGTCCTGACCCTTGGGCTATGGGCTTTTTAAACAGCATGATAGATAAGCATCACCTACTTCCCTGAATACAAAAGCATATCAAAGTGGCAGAACCTTGACTCCATTCCTGTCCTTACTGCTCTTGTTGGGGTAAGACCAGCTCTTTTCCTGCCAGATAAGAGAGAGGCAACTCAGGTCCCTTAGTCGTAGCTCTATGCTGTGACAAAGCAGTGGCACTGTTTGCCTTCAGGGCCTGGAATGCAAGACTTCTTCTCAGGGCATCACTGGGGGTTGTGGTCCAGATCTTATATTTGACCAGGAACCATTGTCTTAAGCACTGGGCCAAAGCCAGTAGCCATTAAGCTTTTCTGGTCAGCTTGCCTTCTGGACAGGGTCATCCTTACCTGTCAGCACTTAATAAATATGTATTAATACCCCCATGAGGACATGTGTGTATCATATGTATTCATCAACTTATGTCCCTGATTTATGACTGAATATGTAAAATAGGGAGGCGCAGTGTTAGGTGTGGACAAAAAAGGGGCGGTGTAATAAATTTAACCAAAAGTAGTCTCACAGGGTGACCTGATCGTAAATCCCTAACTGGGCAGATCATGCTGGGTGGTCATTCCCCAGGCATACAACTTCTGTAGTGAAAGTTTTATCTTTGCCAGCCCTTTCTGTAGTTCTTGTGCACCCTAGGTGAATACACCTTTGAAATTCCAGAGTAATCCTCCTTTTCAGACTCCTCTGAACCGCAACCACCCTCCAGAGAGAACACAATCTTGTTATCTCTCCTGTAATCCAACCTGCCTTGCTTTCTCCCACCTTCTGTGACCTTTCTTATGTTCTCTCCTTAATTCCAAATGAATAAAAGAAACTGCAAAACTGTCATTCTCAGGAGCATTTGAGATCTTGCTTCCCAGCAGTCTCGTCAGTTTGGGCTCACGTAAACTAAAAAATTCTCTACAGGTTTGGATGTTGTTACGTCAACATGGGAAGAGGGGATCTTTGGGGTTCATAACAAGGGTCTTTTGTAGCCCCATTTAGTATGCTCAGAAGGGACTGGGCTATGGCGTTACCCTCTTAGGCAAATAGAGTGAAATATTTTCTCTTATATCAAAGTAGAGGGCTAGTTTCTCTAAAGTAAAAAATATTGATATCCCCAAAGTACCTATTCTTAACTTCCAAAATTGATATTGCAGCAATAATTACCCCAGAGAGAGAATAAAAACTCATTATATCTTTGTTTAAAGAATAACGTTCTAAATAATGCTCTAGAAATATTTAAAATAAGCTTCTATTTTCGTACATTTGGCTTAAATAAGTTTGGAGGATTATCTAGGTCTAGAAATGTATTCACTTCTTAAGACTTCTTTTTTCTGCCAGAAAGCATTTTTAAGTGCCATATAACTTAAATTAATAATTGGAAGGTAAGCTATTTATAATTTAGACATTGGTTCTTTAGGTAACCTATATTTACCCCAGTGAATTATCTTTTTTGATTATTGTTCTTTTGTTTTTGTTTTGTTTGGGGATGGCAGCAAAAGTTATACTTAGAGACTGACTTGTCTTTGTCAGCAATTTATTTAGCACAGGTTTACTGTGGGAATTATAACAATTTCATAGGCCAATAGCATGCAGGGTAATACCTCTTAATGAGCAAAATAAAGAAATAACATACCCCAAATAAGTGCTAGATTAATCACACTGTTGTTCCAGGCAAGGGGAGATGGAGAGAAAGTCCACATTTAATATGAGGTGTACCTTTTTATACATGGAAGTATTCGGGAGAGTCGGTGACCAACCAAAGAGCTGATTTCCAGCTGTCTGCACGAAGGTAAACGTCCCCTGTCGCTCGAGCACTTTGCTAGAGAATGAAAATGCCAGTGTTGGTGAGTTAACCAATCTCTTTTATGAGCCACTGCATGGTTCATCACCACTGCCTACCAGGAGTGCCTTGTCAAGACAGGGGCCAATGCCCCAGGTCTTCGGACAGTTTTTGGGTTAGTGAAGAGTCAAACTCTCAAACAGTCCTCACGAACCCTCTTACTTAGAGTCTAAACATCCCGATGGTTTCTTCTCCACATGCTCTTATCCGTACGCCTCCGGCGGGGCTTCTCAGCAGCTGGGCTGCTGACTGCTCATCGACAACAACAGATGCGAAACGGTTCCATCCTGGCACGACTCTCTCTATTCTTACATCGAAGCGACGTGGGACTTTGACAGACTGACACAACTTACTTCGCCCTTGTATCAAAGCAACTTTTTTTTGTCTTTGTCATAAACAAGTGGATAAAACAACTTCACTTAAGTCATAAACAAGTGGGTTTGAAATCACACTACACCTGTACATGAGATTGTTCACATCGCAAAGCTGCCGTCAGGTGCAACCGAGCAGCGACTCCGAAGAGTGGAGAGGCCAAGGGTGTGGGCCTTACAAAGTTATCCTAATGTTTCAGTCATGTGGGCCTGGGGGGTTTGTGCTATGTGAGCCAAGTCAGAGGGGGAAAGACAGATTCACGTGACTTCACTCACCTACGTAGAATCTGAAAACAAAACAAGCGAACAAAGACAACGAAACGAAAACAGATTCATAGATACAGAGGAAAAAACTGGTGGTTTCCAGACGGGAGGGAATGAGGGGGGCCAGCAAACAGGGGAAGGGGATGATGAGGTACGAACTTCCAGTTATAAAATAAGCAAGTCAGGGGATGTAATGTACAGCACAAGGAATGCAGCCAATAATATTGTAGTAACTGTATGATGACAAATGATAACTAAACTCATTGTGGTGATCATTTCATAATGTATAAAAATATTGAATTATTATGTTGTACACCTGGAACTAATATAATATTGTATGTAAACTACAATTCAATTAGAAAATATTTCCATCATAACAAGCTGCACCGCTTTTCCATCAACTCTTTTGCTTCTATAATTTGTCTTGTGCCCTGACTACATTACATAAACTGCCCACTCAGAGCCATCAACTATCTCTTAATTGTCAAGGTCAGTGATTTGTCTTCACACCTCATCTTTCCCAGTTTCTCGGTGGCATTGCACAGGCCTGAGCACCTTCTCTTTCCTTTACACCTTTACCTCTTAACATAGCACGGTTTTGATTCTCTTTCTGGTACCTTTCAATTTTCATGGTTTCCTATCTTCCTGTCGTCAACTGAATGGAGGAATTCTCTCAAATTCTGACCTTGGGCCTTTCGCTTCTCTTTCGATGTTTTATTTCCACAGGTACCATCATTAACATCTAGTTTTTTGCAAATCTCCCTCTTGAGCCATCATTTTAATTCTGTGATCCAGAATTCTATACTCCAAAACATGCAACAACTGTTTAATGTCTCTCATTCACACCTTGTTATTCCCCCCCCACCCCACAAATTACTAATCTTCCCATCCCCAAACCTTTCAAACTGAGTTTCCTCTTCCTATGTAGAATTGAAAGTAGGTAATCATTTT
>NW_011888880.1:2031651-2040336 GCF_000151845.1 Pteropus vampyrus | reverse complement strand
ATCCACCCCCCCACCCCACAAATTACTAATCTTCCCATCCCCAAACCTTTCAAACTGAGTTTCCTCTTCCTATGTAGAATTGAAAGTAGGTAATCATTTTTTTTTTTTGGCCCATTCACACCATATATTGATTCCATATAGTTACTTGGCAAGAAATGTGGATTTATATTCCAAATATTTTGTAAACCCAACTCCTAGTGCTACCTCATTACATCTCAATTGCATGATTGTAAAAGACTTCCAACTAATCTGTCTGCCTCGTATTCCTTCCCACTCTAATTCCTTCTGATTCTGCTTTCTGACTAATCATAGTTTAGCCAGAGCCCGCTCCTCACTATATATCAAATTCAGTATAAATTCCTTACTTGGGTCTTGTAAGGAATAGTATGTAGTAACTACAAGCTCTAATCTAATCTATCTTTCCCAGAGTACAGCTCATCATTTATACCCTGTACAGCACCCCAACTGGAGTCCTCTTTGAGCAGATGTTAGTGTTTCCCTCAGGTTGTTCCTCTTGCTTCCCGTGATTATTGTACCCCCTACCTCAGCTGAAACCCTCAATGTCCTTCCACCTCACATGCTGCCTTCTGCATGGGCTTTCTCTTTCTATTCAGTTAGATATAATTTCTTGAACTTTGACCTTTATTTGTATTCTTCTCATGGGACCTTCCTTTTTCCATGTTTTCTTTAAGTCATGAGTATATTTACCTTTTTAATTTCACTACCATATGCATAATATAAGAGATATTTGCTGAATTCCTATTATGTGGTAGGTACTGGACTTGGCCTGGGGAGTCCGCCGTGAATAAGACAGACAGAGCTCTTGTCCTCCTAGAAATGAACGTCCTAGATGTAAAGTTAATCTTTGAAGTCATCCTCTAGAGGAGGGTTTCTCAACCTCAGTCCCTGTGGACATTTGGGCCAGAGCATTCCTTGCTGTGTGGGGGTCATCCTGTACATTGTAACATGCTCAGTAGTATCATTGGCCTCTACCCACTAGATGCCACTAGTACCTTTTCCCCAGTGTGACAACCAAAAATGTCTTTAGACATTGCCAAATGCCCCACAGGGAAAAGTCGCCCCTGCTTAAGACCCACTGCTCTTACAGTGTTCATCATAAACCTTTTTATTTAGATTCTCATTAAATGTTACTTGAATCAAGTTAAAATAATATTTTCAGACTTCCCACTAGGCACAGCCCACTATTAGACACTGTAATGGTGACAGAGAGAACGTAAAATAAGTGATGGGTTCGAGAGACATTTTCAATGTCTCTTCTGTTCACAAAGCTCTTGATTTGCAGCTGCTACAGTGCCTCACTTATTGGTGTGAGGAAAATGAATTAACCCACACAGCATTAGCGTGTTACATGGCATAAAGTGCAAAGTAAGTGTTCAATAAATGTCACAGTATGTGACTTAGAGAATGAAGTCTCATCCTTTTGTTAGCTTCCAGTGAGAACATATGCAGGCGGAGAGAGACGTACATGCTCAGCATCAGATCGGCATTACACATGAATAGACCACAGACTAAACATATGCAGTTGAAATGAGCAGAGACAGTTACGGCTATTCAGGGAAGATTTTTTGGAGAGAGTGAGTTTTTAGTTATATTTTGAAGACATTAAAGAATGTTCATTAATGGAGAAGAGGGGATGCAATGCCAAGTGCTTAGGTAGTTTTCTAAAAAAAGTTGAGAACAGTATTGATGTTTAGCAAGAGGATCACCATCTACCCTAAGTTCTGTGCGGCCTCATTATAAATTATCCTAATCATCAAATGTCACAAATATGGACTTACCAATGGTAAGTAAAGTACTTTGTCCAGTGTGGCCATACATCTTTAGATCAGCAAAATTGTACTCATGGAAATATAAGTGTACACTTATCATCTGGAGACAATCTGGCATGGAGGCTCCTTAGCGTTTGGGAACTCAGCTTTGTTTGCAATGTGCAGTTACTTCATATGGGCCTTTGTGGTTGAGCTGTCTATGTTTTAATGGAGAGTATATTTCCTTCTCTATGGTTTACTGTTGCATTTTATTGAGGATAATTTGGTGTGAATGGAGCTAGCTGGAAATTTTCAGGAGACTAAGAAAGAAAACTATAAAATTTAGAAAATTCTGTATTACTGGAATTTTCAATAGCATTGACTACTCAACGTAATGCAGAAGGAAACAATATACTAGAGATTTCTGTAATGAGATTTGACAATTCTCTAATTTTGAAGAAAGTTAAAAACTCTGGATTTGCTTAACACTTTTCTGTATTTTTCTCCCCCAAAATTGAGTTTGGTAAGGTAATTGCCTAAATTTAAGTTTTTTCTCATGGCTTCCATTCGACACATACATGCATTATTTACCATTCTATTCATACATTCTAATTTGCTCCTATTTGGGGAAGAAATAATTAATATTTTCCCTATTTTTTTCCCCTACAGCCCATTTTGCTTGCAGTGAGCGATTCTTTGAGGGTATTGGGAAGGCAGCCTCTCAGTGGAAAGTATCGTTCTTGCCAGAGTGGTAGAAATTTAAGCTTAATTGGAGGAGGTATGAGCTTGCCCACGCCCTTCTTTCTTGCCTCTTTTCCTAATTACTTCCCCGGGTTTGATAAGCTCATGCTCCAAGAATCATTGTTTCTTAAGAAGACAAAGAACTCTTGGGAACCCCCACTTCTTCTTCCCTGAGCTTCTGCCCAAAGAACTCTTGGGAACCCCCACTTCTTCCTCCCTGAGCTTCTGCCCTCCACAGGTTCACTGTGAGACCCTGTTGCCGGCAGCACAGTGCATGGTTGAAGGCAAGGCTTCTAAACCGGACTGCCTGCCCGCATTCTGCCCTTGGCTCCAACACTCACCCATTTTCTTACCTTAGGTCTGTATCTACTTCACTGAGTTGATGTGAGGATCAAATGTGTTATACGCATAAAACACTTAGCATATGTGTGGTACAGAGTAAATGCTGAAATTATTATTATTATTATTATTATTATCGTTCACGTTATCTACTAACTGCTTTGATCTCGTCCTCTTGGCTGTTCTTCATAGTGAAGGCGCTTTTGCTTGTAGATAAGACTGGACTCTAATCTTTAAATTCAACACTGACCTGAAAGTAAACAGGCTCAGCCAAATAGTTAATATTTGTTGCATGTTTCATGGTATTTCAAACCCTTTCAAATAAAGTCAGCTGTTAACATTTGTAGTGTCTACGGCCACGCTACCCTGAACAAGCCCGATCCCTTCTGATCTCAGAAGCTAAGCAGGGTCGGGCCTGGTTAGTGCTTGGATGGGAGACCACCTAGGAAGACCAGGTGTTGTAGGCGTAAAAAATAAGGAATTGTAAGCTGACAAGGTCCTTGCAATCTGTGAGGTCAACCAAGGGTTGCCTCGCCTAAAAAAAAAAAATTGGTAGAAACATCATAATATTGAGTAATAATATGGAAAGAGGTAAAAGGGTGTGTGAGGCAATTGCAGGAGAGACCTTTGGAGGATCAATGGAGAAGGGAAACACACTTTTAGGCAAAAAAACACAAGAGGTTTAGCTCCTTTCTCCTTGGCACTGATGGCATCAGAAGAGTCTCTGGATGTATTAAGTTCATGCCTCAGGTGTAGAGCTGGCTGGGCTGAACCTGACACCACCAGTGTGCAGTTTCCCAGAAAGTGGAAAGTTGAGTGATCATAGACCAAATAACCAAAGGAAGGACTGGTGCTGAGAATAGAGCAGAGATGGGCTCTGGGGGCCCAGGCGAGGAGGCCTCCTGCTGCATTCAGGACTTAGCAGCTGCACAGGAATCCAAGGAAGGCTGAAGAGCCAGGTGCATAGGCCGGGGCATGCCGAAGCTGCAACCTTTAACAACACGAAATACCAATGCAGTTGGGTCAAATGGGTTTATAATGTAAGAATCAGTGTTTACCTATAGTTTGCTCACTGATTTGTAGTTGTATAATTTCTCTTTTTTAAGTCCTTAATGTAACATAACTTCATGTTGAGGTACTTATCCTGGTTTCGAGATATTCTCATGAATAATGAGGAAGGCAGGACCATGCCAGGAGCGGGCCAGCACAGGAAATATTTCACTAAGCTAATATCTGGAGAAACTTGTGTGAGAATTGAACAAATGCCACATTTTATATAGCATATCAAGATTTAGAAAGTACTTTTACATGTATAATCTTACTTGTTTCCCACAGCAACTCTGAAAGAAACAGATTTTCATTTGGAACAAAACTGAATTTAAATTTTCATTGTATAGTTATTTATTTATTTGACGTATATTGGTCTATGCACACTGCTATTTCCATTAATGGAGTCTATATTGTAATTATATGTCTGTTAGAGATCATTTTTATTTTAGCACCAAGTTTTATAATGGGATTGGAGCAAAAAAAATGAAGAGCCAAAGTTTAATTAACTTTAGTACCAATTACTTTTTAACTTTTATTAAGTCACAGTTCTTTAACTTATGCAATTATCCCTTCTTCTGAATGCTTAGACTACATCATACTTATATAAGGATTTTGTAAATTGAAAAGCACATTTCTGCACTCCCCCTCTGGTTTCACTGGGTTGCAAATCTAATAAAACCTATTCTATTGGAGAGAGCCCAGATGTCTGCTGTGTGGCTCTCAATATTTCAAACACATATTTTATATGAATGGCTTAGGAAAGACTGGCTCTAGAAGTGGAAAATTATGCCTCTAAATATAAATGTAAAATACTCCTTATATGGATAAATTTTATTATTGAACTAATTTTGATTTCAAGTTTACTAGTTTAACTATACCTAGATAGATTTATTTTAAAGACTTGATAGAAGTATCATAGAACTTTAAGAAGTTATTTATAGATCAACTTTATAGGAGGACATTTTATATTTTACTTAGCCAAATTTCTAAGAGAGTACACACATTTGTAGCTTTTTAGCTACACACACACACACACACACACACACACACACACACACACACACACACACACACATTATACTATTTCATGATGTACACCAAAAAAGAACTTATAGTTTAGGAAAATATTTAAAAACCTCTTAGGGTATTTTTTAGGTTAGCTGTATTTTTTTACTTATAGTTTTGACCTGGTAACATTTCTTTATGATCATTAAACTTAGGATGTTTAATGGAATTCATGTCAAAAATTTGGACAAAACAATGAAAAAATAGTTCTATTTGTGTATGAAGGGGAAAAGGTGATGCTGAATAAGTTGGCATATTTCTACTTGGCTTCTCTGCTCTGAAATAGAGCCTTGAAATCCTGGATAATACAAATAATCATACAATTTGCTTTGGATGTTTGATTATGGGAATATTGTTCCTACGCCGGGAGCGTGACGCTTTCAATCATGTCTTGGATTTATAAATATAGAAACAATGTTATTTACATGGTATGCTTGTCATTTAGAAGCAGAGCCAATTACATAGGTTTTGTTCTTTGTCTGGAGATGACAGTATGTTAATCAGGGCTAGACAAAAAACTTGAATCAGAGGAGAAATATCCAATGAGAAATAAGACGGCCCTTTATGGCCCAGGAATGAGGTTTCTTCCAGTGCTTTAGTCTGTTGTTATTGGGTGGGTGGCATCCCTGGGAATTGGGGATAAAACAGTAGAAAGAAAAGTAAGAGTAGAGCAGGAGGAGATCTGAGTCTGGATTAAGGTCCTGTTCATGTATCCACAACTGAATTCCCAAAAAAGTTGAATTCTTCTGAGAATCATTGCTCTGATGTGCTTTGTTCAATTTCAGAATTAAAAGGATTTGGTTAAAATATCACAAACCAGTGGTTCTTAACTGGTCAAAATTTTGGCAAAATATAAAGACACTTTTGGTTGTCTTGAGAGAGGCGTCTAGTGGTCAAAGGCCAGGATGCTGCTAAACATCCAGTGATACACAGGACCATCTCCCACGACCAAGAATTATCCAGCTCAAAATATCAATAGTGCTGAGTTATGAGACCCTTCCTTAAACTAGCCATGGGTAATATTTTTAGTAGGCACCTATTGGTGAGACTATTGCGCTTTGTCCAAGTCTTTTATCAACACAGCTGATACAGAAAGTGATCATGGTTGGCCATTTCTTTTTCCTGGTCATATATTACTTCCCTTTCCCCTTTCTTGTAAGAGAGGCAGCATGGGAGAGGAAGAAGTACCCATGGGCTTTGGAGCCAGCTGGCTCTATAATGTGATGATCATAGGGAACCTATCTCATGAATGTACATGAGGGTTAAATAAAATTATAGATGTTAGGGGCACATAGTAAACATAAATTTTAGCTGTTATTTTGCTCTCAGGGGACCTTGAGAAAGTTAACCTCAGCAAGCCTCCATTTTCAATTGAATAAGATAGAAATAGTAATAGTTTGTAGAGTTATAGCAAGGATTAATTGTAAGTTCTTGGCACAAATAGGCGCTCAATGCATAGTAACTACTATTATTATTACTTATCATGGCAATTCATTTCCAAAAATACATCTAAGACCACAATCAAATGTAGGTATCATTGAAAGCAACAGGGAAAATAATAAGAAAGAATATAAACCAAGTGAGAGAAACTTATATTTGTAGCCCTGGCAAAGCTTTGTAACTTTGATAACTTTGATCCCAGTTTCCCAATTGAGCTAGATTCTGGTGAGTGTCAAGTGCAATGACAAACATGGAGAGCCTGGCATGTGTTGAGCGTCCAGGTAGTGTTTAGTTTTCCTTGCTTCCCAGTCAACTGGATTTCATCTGTAATTTTGAATTAGAACATTGTTTTAGCATGGGATCCTTTGGAAGCAGAGCCTGAGGCGAAAGGCTGTGCGTGCGATTTTGGAATGTGATCCAGAGAGCAGGACTGAGGAACTGGGAAAAAGAGAAAGTCAGCACAGGAGGTGCTGGGGAGTGGTCACTGCCTGGACGATGGTGCTCAACTCTAAGAGACTTAGGAGCTTTTTTGTTTTCTTTATCATGTCTTTTGATGAACAAGTTTCAATTTTGATGAAATCTAATTAGCCATGTTTTCCTTTTATGGTTAATGCTTTTTTGTGTCCTAGTTAAGAAATCTTTGCTTATCCTCAGGTCAAAAAGACATTCTTTTCTGTTTTCTTCTAGAAGTGTTGAGTTTTGTTTTTTATACTTAGGTCTATAATTCATTTTGAATTAATTTTTGTATAGTATAAGTTAGGATTTACTGTAAATTATTTTTCCTCAATGGATATATAGTTCTAAAACCAGTTTTTGAAAAAAAAAAAGAAAGAAATCCTGATCATTTCTGGTTGATATTTCATGCCTTTGTCAAAATCAATTGGCTGTATATGTGTTGGTTGATTGATGGACTCTGTGTCCTGTTCTGTTATCTATTATTCTATATTTACACCAATACTACATTATCTTGATTACTGTAGTAATTTACTTACTTTATAGTAAGTATTAAAATCAGGTAATATAAGTTATTCAACATTGTTCTTATTTTTGAAAATTGTTTTGGCTACTCTTGGTAATTTGCTTTTCCATATTTTAAAATCAGCTTGTCAATTAAAAAAACTGCTCAGATTTTATCTGGATTGCATTGACTTTGTAGATCAATTAGGGGAAGAATGATATTTTAGTAATATCAGTTCTTCTAAATTATGAACTATTAAATCTTTTAATTTAATTATATTTTATTGTAATTTCTTTCTCAGTGACAGTTTTTCCTAATAAAGGCATTTAAGATGATAAATTTCCCAAAAGCACCGCTTTTGTTGCATCCAATACATTTTGATGTGTTCTGTTTTCATTATCATTTATTTAGAAGTATTCTGTAATTTTCCTTGATATCTTTCAACCATGGGTTTTTTAGAAGTATATTGTTCAATTTCCAGTTTGGGGGGATTTATTTTAGATGTCTTATTATCATTTTTTTTTAATTTAAATTTTATTGTTCCAAGAACAAACTCTGTAGTATTTCAAACTTTTGAAGTTTATTGAGACTTATTTTGGAGCTTGGCTTATAGTCTATTTGATGAATATTCTATGTGCATTAGAAAAGAATGTGAATCCTGCACTTCTCCATTATTGGCAGATATTAGGTCAAGTTGCTGATATTGTTGTTCAGATCTTTTGTATCGTTATTAACATTTTTATCTCTTTGTCCTATCAATTACTGAATAATAAAATAGTTAATCATGATGATAAATTTATCTTTTTTCGGTTTTATAAATATTTGCTCTCTATATTTTTAGGTGTCTGTACATTTAGAATTATATAGTAGCCCCCTGATCCATGGTTTTGCTTTCTATGGTTTCAGTTACCCATGGTCAACCATGGTCCAAAAAATTTAAACGGAAAATTACAGAAATAAACAATTCACAAATTTAAAAATGCTAGCTGTTCTGAGTAACACGATGAAGTCCTGCACCTTCCTGCTTCATCCTGCCTAGGATGTGAATCTTTCCCTTTTCCAGTGTATCCATACCATAGATGCTACTTGCCCATTAGTCACTTTGTAGCAGTATCATCAGAAGTTCAGTAGTAGCCTAATGCTATGTCACAATGCCTCCATCATTCACCTTACTTCATCTTATCACCTAGGTATTGTATCATCTCACAGCATCATAAGAAGGATGAGTACAATATAATAAGATATTTTGAGAGAGATACCTTGATATATATATTTATATGTGTGCATATATATCTATATGTGTGTGTATATATCTATATACAT
>NW_011888880.1:2013577-2030886 GCF_000151845.1 Pteropus vampyrus | reverse complement strand
TGTTGATCATTACTCTCTTTGAGCATTTTAAAGATGTCCTTCCATTGCTTCTGGCCTCAATTGATTTTTTTGAGAAGTTAGTCATTGATATTGCTGTCATCCCATATGTGATATTACTTTTCTCTTTATCTTTGGTTTTCAGCAGTTTGATTCTGACATGACTCGGTGTGGTTTCTCTTTGTATTTATCTTGCTTGAGGTTCACTGAACTTCATGGATCTTTACGTTAATTTTAAACCAAATTTATCTCAATTATCCCAAAACTTAGTGGCTTAAAACAGATAATAACACTTATTAACTCATAGTTTCTGAAGGTTGGGAGTCTAGGCGTGGCTTAGCTCTGGTCCTCTGCCTCTGAGTGTGTGACAAGGCTGCAGTTAGTTAGCCCAACGCTCTGCAGGAAAGGATCTGCTCCCAGCTCACTCATGTGGTTGTTCATAAGTTTCGGTTCCTTATTGGACTTAGGCTCCAATTCCTCTTGAGTTGAAAAATCCAATTTAATCATTTGGAACTATCTTGTCTTACATATTTGCATTCAACTTACTTGTATTTTCATCAGGATTTTCATCTATGTTCATGAGAGATATTGGTCTATAATTTTTCTTTCTCATCATATCTTTGCGAAGTTTTTTGCCAACAGTATTCTGTTCCTGTAAAATGAGCTGAGAAGTGTTTCCTTTTATTATGTTTCTTGCAAGAAAATGACAAACCTTTAATTAATGGCAAAGCTGATATTCAGACCATGCAGGGTCGCTCCAGAGGTTATGCTTTTCATCACAATGCTGTGCTGACTTTCCTCTTCACTTCTCTCTTTCTCTCTCGGTATACACATCCTAAGCCCCAGTGACCCCAGGGAACCATGAAGAGGGCCATCTGACACCTGCATATGGAGGGGAGGAACCCTGGGATTGGGAGCTCGAGTCTTTTCTAACGGCGGTAAGCCTGCCTGCCCTTTACTCTGGACTGGACTTCTTTCGATTTTCAAGTGCATAACACTCCTCCTCGCTGCAGGGACTGTACATATGCTGTTTCCTCTTCCAGTTCATCTCTAAGATCGCAGTCTAAGCACCACTTCCTCACAGAGGTCTCCTCTGACCCTCACGGTTTGGGATTTGAAAGGTTAATTTCTCCTTTGTTGCATACATTTCTTCTTCTCTATAATACTTAATCACAATTGTAAGAAAACAATTCTTTGTGTAAAGTTGATTTTCCATCTAGAATATAAGCTGTATGAGGGCAGAGACTATGTTAGTCTTATTAATGGTGAGCACATAGTAGGCACTTAACATGTTTACAGAATGACTTAATTTTCTAATGAAATTTCTCAAAAGACTTTTGAGGGCACATATATATTACTGCAGTTATGTGGATGGATAAAAGGGTTGCCAACATAATATATATTTTTACTTTCCCACGAGATTCCGCTGAGGCCATCTCTTGATTTACTCTTTGCTCTTTATCACTACAGCATCCTCACCTGCCCTTTATCCATATGGGTCTTCTACTGGCTCGAGTGTCTCATAAAGTAGGGGAGCAGGGTTGAGGAGGAAGTGGGTGATGAAAGGTAACCTGGATCACAGACAGTGGATGACATTGGCAATGATAAAGAGTAGTACATAGTATACACTAGAATAAATAATAATATAATAAGTAGCTAATATTTACTTAACACTTACTATATGCTAGGTGCTATATTAAGTATTCTACCCATTTACATTTAATCTTCATAACATTATTATAATGTTGTTCAGTTATTATCACCATTTTATAGTAAGAACCTCAGCCTTGGAGAGACTAAGTGATTTTTCTCAAGGTCGCACAACCAGTGAGTGGCAAAGCTAGGGCCTGACCGCCTGTCAGGATGGTTCCAGAATCCATGCTCATAACTGCTGGTCCATAGGCTGCCTTATATAATTTCCACTAGTTGTCAATTTTTGGTGAGAATCCTAAGGAAAGAGACTGTAAAGTGATTTATCTAATTTCAGCTTTAAAGTGACAAGTGAATCTAGTGTTAAAGAAAATATTCAGGTTTAGAATTCCAAGTATCCTTCTAGCTGGTTCAAAATTATTTGTCTTTGTAACAGGATTGGTGCTGTGATTCTAATTAAACTTTTGCAGTTTTCTTAAAGCTTAGTTAATCTCAGGATTTAGAAAAGAAATGACTAATTTAGCAGGCCATCAGATCAGTTTACCACTAAATGCACAAACATAAGTGTGTATAACTTTTTCATGAGAAGATTCAGTCAAATTCCTGGGTAAAAGACATTCCTTCAGCATGCTGGTATGTAATGACTTTTTTCCAGAAATTTCAATGTCACTAAAAATTCACATTTTGGATAAGATTAAATCCTTTATTGCTCTAGCTATTTTGGAGATGATGCCAAAAGAATAAAATCTAATGAAATACATTTATTTCAAGGAATATATTAGTATTTATTTAATTAAACCCATAACCCGTTGTTTAGAATGTATTTATAGAAAAGAGAGAAAAACAGACTCTGCAATTAGTTTTCTTGTATCTAGGACAAGCTTGTTATAACAGTCACGGGACACGTTTGACGGGTGCTATTTCAGCATTGACTATTTTGAAAACTAGGAGAAATATGCTTTAAAGTCAATACTGTCCAATTTAAAAATACTAAATTGGACCATATACCATAACATATATTTAACCATTTCAGATCTCCTATGAATCAGGTATGTGCATTGACTTTCCATTTTAGAGGCGGCTCACTTATCTTGCTGTTGTTACCTTTTTAATAAACCATGTCTAAAAAGATTACAATACCATATTCCTCCCTCCCCCACCTCGAGAGGCCTACTAGAAACAGTGACTACATCTTAAATGTCCCCCTTCCTTCCCATTCTCCTTATAACAATATTGACCACACAGGGGATACTGCTCAGCATCAGTGGTTCGGCTGGCTGTCCTCCAGGCCATAAAGTCTCTCGGCAACTCTCTTCCCCTCCCGGTTTCTCCTCCATCTCTCTTTCTCTTTAAGGTGCTGTAAGGGACATTCCGAGACATAGAAAAAGATCCATTTGATTTCCTTGACTATACAGAGCCCCTGTCCTGGTGGAGTTTAGAGCTTAGGAGCTGCCCATTAAAATAGGTGATAACAAGAATCTAAGTTGTTAAGGAGAGAGTGAATTAATCTGTTCGTTCATTGATTCATTCATTCATTTCCACCAAGTTAGGCACTCTTATAAAAGTTGGATATAATGTATGAGCAAATCTAAATCATCCCTGCCCTGAGGTTACAGTGTAATGAGAGAGATAGACATTAAACAAATAAATACATAAATTATTACAAATTATAATGCAGGCAAAGAACAAGGTGCTGTTAGAAAGAACAACATGGCACATGACAGCCTGGCTAGGCCTGGCTCATTTCTATGGGCAAGAAACCTAGAAACTTTTATCAGCATATTCCCTGCCAGAACTATCAGGGGCGAATTCTTTCTTAGAAGCCCTGTTAATGACAACTAGAACCTAGAATCTAGGGAGAGTTCTTTAGTTCATTAATTCATTAAATGGTAGTTATCCAGTGCCAACTATTTGTTAGGTACCATGTAAGTGCTCCAAATATCAAAATATAGAGAACAAAGTTCCTATTCTTAAGATGCTTATTGTCTGGTGGGAGATGGAACCAAGCAAAGTCAGTGTGGCCAGTCAGATGAGGAGAAGCACAGAAACACCATGGGCCTGTCGCCTTCTTGGCTTTGGGAGGGCAGTGTGGAGACATTCTGGGAGGTGTAGCACCTAAGTGGTTTCTTGAGTGATGAGGAGCCAAAAATATTGGAGGGAGGGAAGAAGAAAATGATTCTAGGAAAAGCGGCACGTTTGAAGACATAGACCTGAGTATTCCAATCGATGAGCCTCGATACACTGGCATGTACACTCAATGGGTTATTTCTGTGCAAAGATACTGATGCTTCCAGGTCCTTGAGAGACTTCTGCTATTTATCCCAATGTGTCATGATGTGAAAAAGGTGGGAAGCACTGGTTTAGAAGCTGGAAAGAGCATGATACACTTAGGGAATTGCACAGATGCTGAACTACATGAGGCATAGAAAGGGATGCTGGCCAAGTATTGGTTTTACCCATCACACTTAAATGCATGCACGATATTGTCATCAGTATAATCTTCAAGCTAGCAAGATAAAAAGAACTACAGGGATGAGATTATTAATGAGTGTTAAAAGCTTTCACTATCCTAACACCATTTATAAAAAGTAATTTTATTTTTGTCTCTTTTGTCTATTCACTTCCTTGAACTTCAAGGAGAATTTGGTTATGTGTACTTAGTTTCTGGGTTCTTATGATGTAGATTCAAGGGACCACTGAGAGAGGGACAGCGTTGGTGAGACCAAAGGAAAGGGGAATGGGAACAAATGACAAAAGCCTCGAAGCAGAAAGAGTTTTGAGGGTAGAAGAGAAAAAAGCAGTCGATGTGGTTGTGGGGTGTAAACTAAAACGGAATAAATTTTCTTTGAAATTTGCAGGTGCAGATTTTGAAATTCTTTCAAAAATTACTTTAGAATACTTGACTCTTCTTCAAATAGGACATCGAAGAGCGACTTCTTTGTATGAAGCACCAGGACTTAGTTCAGTGGTACTATATGCATGCCTGCTCCTGCAGAGAAGGAGGTTTAGTGCAACGTGGGAAATAATCTCTGCGTTTGAAACTTGAATATGATTCCTGATTTTGGTTAGTACTGACATGATTTTGGATGAGCCTCTGTCATTTCTCAAAGCCTTTCTACATCTCAATTTCCTCATAAATAAATGGGAATTTAGTACCTGTCCTATATATACCTCTCTCTATATATAGATGATAGATAGATACATAGAGATATATATTTACATATATATGTATATATCTCTCTCTCTACACACACATATATACTCATATAATATAGTACCTCATTGGGTCAATGTGAATAATAAATAAGTCATGAAAGTGCTATACAAATTTTAAAGTGTTATCCAGAGTTTCATGATAGCAGTAATAACAGTGATGTTAATGGTAAGAGCATTGTTTAATTTTTAAGCTGTGAAGAATTACATCCTTAGTGGATTTCGAGAAATGCTATTTGATGGTGTTAATAAGGAGACAGTAAAAAGTTAACTTCTCTCAAGCTTGGGTGGTGGTGGCCCCAACTGAGAGAAAACTTATTGCTCATCAGGAATGACTCTAAACTTGAGAAGAGCACAGTTTAAAACCGTAGCCGTTTCCTTTTTTCTATTCTTCTGAGATGTCTGAATTCTTATTGTTTGATCTGGAAATGCGACAATATAGTCCCTGTGCTTTCTGGTTCTGGCATGCTGGAAATTCCTGTGATAGAGGGGTAGCCGATAAATTATTTGACAGGAAATATAGAAAAAAATCTTTGTAATTCACAGTTCTGACATAATGAAAAGCTTATAATTCACTAGTGTGACCTCACAGCTGTGAATTACAAGTTTCGCTTGACTCATTCACAATTTGTCTTTGAATTTATACTATGAAAAGTGAGAACCATATTGTCAAACTGTCACTCCATATTGATATATTACTGCTGAAGATTAAGAAACATTTTGTCAAAGAGCAGGAAGTAAAAATATTCTAAAAGAAGATGGAATTTGATACAAATCTGAAGGGGTGTATGAGGCAAAGAAAATAAAACCTGGAAGAAAAGCGGTGGGCAGTTTTTGTATCTGTCTAGGAACTTCTTTTTAATTTTCTCGTTTCATTACAGCAAACTCCTGTGTAAAACTCAGTCTGTGCCAGCCCCTCTTCTGTCACTTTAGAGATAAACGCTTTAAAAGTCAAGAAACCCTTTAGAAGTAGGTATTGTTTTTATTTTTATTGTTCCCAGTGCAGATACTGAAACCCAGAGAGGACAAGCAACTTGTCTAAGGTCACACAACCGCTAAGTGGCAGAGCAAGGACACAGGCGGTGAGGCTCCCACCTCGCCCCTGGGCCAGACCGCCTTTGTGAGGCGGTCGTTATCATAGAGAGAGCTGACCTTTATCTCTAACATCAATTTAAAAACCTCTTTGATCAGATCTTTTTCTTGATAGCAGTAACTTAAAAGAGCGGAGGGTGAGAAAGAGAAATCTAGGGCCACCTTTTACTTGTTTAGACTCAAGACAGATGAAGCTTCTCTATACTAGACATACATTTAATATCCTTTACATCTTTTCGAGAATATTTAAATAAAATATGCGAAGCAGATTGTCATTCTGACAGTACTTTTCTTTGTAACTCTTTATTCTAATATAATTTCAAACTTACAGAAAAGTTGTCAGGACAGTGCTGAGGACTGCTGTATGCCCGTACCCAGATTTATGAATTGTTTAAATGTTGCTTCGTTTGCTTTCTCTCAGGAACCGTTTGATACTAAGGGGTAAATCATGTCTTCATCTCTAAATATTTCAGTGTGTATTTTCTGAAAGCAAGATCATTATTTTACATAATCACAGTAAAATTATCAAAATTAGCGGAGTTCACATTGATGCAATACTGATGTCTAATCCACAGTCCATATCGAAAGTTTTAATTTTCAACAATACTGTTGTTTATAACTATTTTTTCCTCCACTAGAGAACCGTTTTTACCCCCTCCCTTCCATACATGAATGTTCATAGGAGCTTTATTTGTAATAGTCAAAACTGGAAACAATAAAAATGTCTTATAATTGGAAGTAGTTAACAAACTGTGGTACATTCATATGATGAAATACTACTCAGCAATAAAAAGGAATGAATTATTAATACATGTAACAACTTAGATCGCAAGGGATTATGTAGAGTGGAAAAAAAGCCAATAATATACCATATAATTTGATTTATATAACAATCTCAAAATGACAAAATTATAAATATTATAATAGATTAGTGGTTGCCAGAACTTAGGACACATTTTATTTGGGTGGGGGAGTAACTATGAAAAGGTAGCCCGAGGGACACCTTGGTGGTGATGGAACGCTTCTGTATTTTGACTGTGATTGCACAAATTTACATGAGACAAAATGACATAGAATTCTAGACACATTTTACCAATGTCAATTTTCAGATTGATACTACATAATAGTTATTTAAGATGTAACCATTGGGGGAAATGGGATAAAGGGTACGTGAGATCATTCTGTATTGTTTTTGCAACTTCCTGTGAATCTATAATTATTTCAAAATAAACAGTTAAAAAAAAAGTTAGGAGCATTTTGTGACAGATATAGCATACAAATTATGTAAGAGAAGTATTGAATATAAATTAATTCAGAGAAATAAAAATTAGGCATAGCAGGCAGGATGATTATGTGTATGTGTGTGTCTATTGACAGTTATTTTCTACTATGTTGTATCTTAGAAAAATTATTAATAGCAAGTGTTATAAATAGCTGGGAATAAAAGTAACATCAGAGGAAATAAATGGACACAATAATAACGATGTAATGACTCCTCACGTGTAGTGAAGTCAGGTTCTTCTGAGCTCAAAGAGTTCTCAGAGGGGTTAATAAATACTCATTTTGTCTTCAGCCGGGCATCTGACTTTTTCTCTGGCCTGGTCTGGCTCCCTCTGCTGCTGTCATTCCACGCTTGTGCTGTGATCGCCACAACTGGCCAGCCATCTGTAAAGCAGACTCCAAGGTCTGAGGCGGTCTTCTCCTCGAGTCCTTCCTTAGCCTAGATAAAGGTTGGTGGGCTTCCTTGCTCCATCTGCTGAGTCTGTTCTGTGCTCCTACACGTTCCAATAGCAGCTGCATCTGGGAGGTATCCTTTGCCTTCATGTAATAACCACCATTGTATAGTTTAAAAAGCAACCAGTTTTGGGTTCTGTATAGTTCATAGAAATTTCATTAAGAGCCCATGTAGTTTGTTATGATTTTTTATAGCAACTTTCTTCCATAATTCAGATTAAATCTGTAGATCAATGAAGAGTATGAGTAACAGACACCATGCTGCACCCTCTTCAAATTCTACTCTCTCTATAATCTCTCCTCAAAATTGTTGCC
The DNA here is from genome assembly GCF_000151845.1 of Pteropus vampyrus. Taxonomy (NCBI): domain Eukaryota; kingdom Metazoa; phylum Chordata; class Mammalia; order Chiroptera; family Pteropodidae; genus Pteropus; species Pteropus vampyrus. The sequence goes on along the minus strand of NW_011888880.1, from coordinate 2,022,885 downwards.
AATTATTCATTTATTGAACACTATTGAATGCTTTATCTTCTTAAAATTCATCTTTGATAGTGGCCCCTGAACAAAATTACACACATCGGAGAAGGAAATTTATAGTATCATCTATTTCTAGCTTTCTATCTTTGTTACAGTGACACTCTACGCGTTCTATTTTTCTATGAACTTGGATTTCTTGTTCTTCTCCAAATAAGCCTCACATATTCCTTCTCTTTTGCTTTGCTCAACCTTTTTTGTTCATCTGAATTTCTCTGTTGTGAGTCTGTAAGATACCGTTCATCTCTGGTTGCCCATCTGTGAAGTCACCTTTTCCAATGATGCTTTCCTGATGTCTTTAACTGGATACTCTCCCTCTTTGGAACTTTGTTGTTCTTTCCCCCTTTCTTATGGCAAATACATTTTGTTCTTATCATTGTTGTGTGTAAGCTCCCGAAAGGCAGAGGCTACATCTTATTTCTCTGTACCGACCTGTCCTGAATACAGCCTTGCTACCCTCGCTGCCTCCACTTCATTCAGGTTTTCGTGTAGACTTTTAACTCCATTAACCTTACTCAGTATGAGAAACTAACAATTTAAGACTTCAACCCATATTTTTAAATTTTCACCAGCTGTAATTGGCCCATAATGAGAGTCTACTCTCCAAGCTGACATTAATTAATGTGGTGATAATTATGCAAGTTAGCTATGATAATACCTAACCGTAATGTTCATCATAAGAATTAAGAGATAAGGTTTGGAAAGAGATAGTCCTGAGTTCGAATGTCTACTCTTCCAGTTACTAGCTATGTGATTTGAGGCATGTTACTTACCCTTTTTAAGCTCCACTTTCTTCATTTGCAAAATGGCTATAGAGAATAATAATATTTACCGCCTAGGGTTGTTATGAGGATTAAGCACTTGGTATTATATCTGTCACATAATAAGAGCACAATAAATGGCTTCATTATTGTCTAATATCTTTTAAACCAAGATATTAGAGTTTGCAAAAAAGAGTATCTTGCAAAAAAAAAAAAAAGATACATTATCAACTTCTGAATCTTCTCTTGTATCTGCCTGGTTCACTAAGAAAATAAGATATAAGATTGGTTTGGCACACCTGCTCATAATGGACCTGTGCTAAATCCTAGTGAATATCTTTGTCTTTTCTAAATAATCATTTATTCACCAATTCATTTAGGAGTGGGACTGCTGGTGACTAAGACATTTAATGGAGGAGGCCTGAGATAGCGCTTTTCCTCTTTTGTGATAATGAGCTATTTGCCCTTGTGCAATCTTTAGCCTCTTTCCCATTTTCGGTAATTCTTCGAAAATTATCAATTGTGGTTCTATGACGCGTGTAGAAAGTTCATATGTGCTATTGAGTACAACTCAACCGGGCTTGAGATCTTTATACTCTTGAAGTGGTTATATCTTATCTCAGTGTTTTTTTTTCTCTTAGGGTTCAATTCTCTAGTTTTATTCTATACATTTTAGTTAACAGGTCATTCATTCTTGTTTGTGAGGAAAAACATCAGACTAGGAGCTATGTATTTTTTACTTTAAAGTGCATTTGCAACAATCTCAAACAATGAAAAACTGCAAATACAGCACAACTTTTTTTTGTTTCCCTGAACTATTTGAGAGTAAATTAACGGCATAATAGTATACCACTCTGAAGACTTTTGTGTGTATTTCCTGTGAATTGGGACATACTCCTATGTGACCAAACCAGGTTAAGTAAAAATCCAGAAAATAAGATTGATATATTAATTCCATCTAATTCTTAGACTCTGTTTGATTTAGGGAGTTGTTCCAATAATGTCCTTTATAGGCAGAAGGAGCCAGTCTAGAATCATGCATTGTATTTTGTTACCATGTTTCTTGAAACTCTTTCATTTTGGATTAGTTCCTCAGTCTTTCTTTGAGTTCCAAAGCTATGTTACTTTTGATAATTGCAGTCCAGTTATTTTGTTAAATGTTCTCCATTTTGAGATTCTCTGATGTTTTATAATGATTAGATTAAAACTATATCTTTGGAAGAGATATCATAGAAGTAATACTGGGCTATTCTTATTGTATTCTGTCAGATAACATATGATTTTTATTTATTCCACTGTGGATATTCATTTTGGTCACTTGATTAAGGTGATGTCTGTTAGGGTTATTTATTCCCTTCCCCTTTAACTTCTTACGTACTTATATATTTATTCATTGTTTATTTATTTAGACATGAACTCATGGATCACTGTTACTATTGAATGAGTTAAAATTTTATTACCATTGTTGTTTGTTTTGATGCTCAAATTATTTCAGATTTGGCCAGCAGGAACCCCTTCGAGCTGGCATTTTTGACATGTCTATCATTTTTTGAGCACTTCCTTTCTGGCACACAAAAAAATGTTTCATCTCATTCTGTAACATCTCTATCCCAGCTCTGGAATCAGTCATTTCTGTAAAGAGTCTTGGTTATTTTAATTGGAAAATTATCTTTACATATCAATATTGAAGCACTAGGTATGCACATAGCTGTTGGAGTGTCACTCCTCCCAGGCCTTCTCGCTGGACTGGGCTAGGTCATACATGACACACTCACACACAGGTTTGTATCCATATGTATTTCTTTCATTTTTTAGTAATTGATAAATTTATTTTTTTATTCAATGAATAAACAAAATGTGGTACATAAATAATATAGACTATTTATTAAACCCCCCAAAAGAAGGAAATTCTGGCACATACCAAAATATGAGTGAACCTTGAAAATACTATGCCAAATGTAATATGCCAGTCACAAAATGACAGATATCATACGATTCCTCTCATATGAGGTATCTAGAGTAGCCAAATCATAGAGATAGAAAGTACACTGATGATTGCCAGGGGCTATAGGGAGAAGGAATGGGGAGCTGTTTTTTAATGGGTACAGAGTTTTGGGGAAGGTGAAAAACTTCTGGAGCTGGATGGTGGTGATGGTTGCACAGCTCTGTGAATATATCCAATGTGGATTTCTATATCTACATCCATTTTAAACCATGAATTCATACCAGTACTTTGAATTCTAATGTAATACCACATGGCTCATTCTTTTCTCCCTTTTCATATTTGAAATTCTCTTCTTTGTCAGTGAGAAACATGACTCCCATTATCTTTAATGTATTCAATTATGTGGTCAGTCTCTGTCTATAGCCGAAGTCTATCACTGCTGCTGCGACACTGCCTTCCTTCTAATCCTATGTGGACATACCGCTCTACCTCCGACTCCTTGTTATGGGTTACTTGCTGCCCACCTTGTGGGCCCTGTACTCTTTGCTCGGTCTGGGATACTGGCCTGATGCCACCTTCTCCTGATACCCCCACCTCATCCCACTTGAGGTCCCACAGCCAGCTGCCACCACATGAACCATCCTCCTCACCCTTCCACCCTGCTCAGGTTCTGACAAACTGCGCTAGGACGCCCTCCGTAGCCCAGTCTCCTCCCGCTGCTTGGGTTCCGAAAACTGACTTTGAGCCATCTTCCATATCGGATGCCCTCTTCACGCCACTTGGGTTCTGACATTCCATGATGGTCACTACCACAGTCCCCTAACCCTGCTTTTCTAAAAATGCCCTCCTCCCCCTGTTAGGGCTACGATATGCTGCACGAGGCCCCCCTTCCGTGTTAGCACAACCCCTGCTCAGTCCTGACATCCTGTGGGGCTGCTCACCCTGAACCTGGACCCCCTTCTTGTCCTGCTCAGGCTCTGACACCCCATTCTGGGACCCTCTACTTAAATGTCCTCCTCACCCAGCTTGGGCTCAGATACCTGGGCATGGGTGACAGAGCCCAACAGGGGACAGGCAGGCATCTTGGGGAGGGCTTCCCTGTCCCCTCTTGGGCACTGGCACACCATGCTGCCTTCCCCTCCACAAACGGAGGCTTCATTAAGCCTCTCAGGCTCCACACACTTGTGCTGTGCTGCCCTCACTCACGGATGTCCCTGTGCCCTGCCACCCCTCTGTGAAGGCAGTCTTTGTGCCTTGCTGGTATTTTCATTTTGTTTTTAGAGGTATTCGTTCTTTGAACAATTTAGCCAACATTTCAGTATTCCATGCCTTCCTCAGGGTACTGGAGAGGCTTATTCTCTGCAAACAGCTGTTCAAAATGATGCCACCAGGGTCCTCCAGTATATTTATAGCTTTGGAATTCACAACTACCTATAATTTATACATGCTTACTTCTTCAAAAAATGCAAAAAATTAAATCCTAACTTATAGGGAGTATGGAATCCAATCAGTTTTAGCAAGCTTTCCTGTATATTATCATTTATTTGAATGCTATCTTAAAAACCACAAATTTGTAAAAACTTACATTTTGTAACCTCGATCAAACATTATTTTTACACCCTTATTGCAATTTGGGAATTTTGTAAATCTCGAAACCAAGAACAAAATGTCGTAATGAAACTAGTCTTTATGATGAAACGGTGGTTACAATATAATTATTATAATTAATGCGAAAACCCAGCTATAATTCAACATGTTTGACCATAGCACTTCTATAGCGACTCAGTGTTACGACAGTTTTACTCCCAGGTAATGTGATGAGCTGTGGCTGGCAGTTCTCATTCATATACATGGTGTAATGGTTTATTATAACAATAACAGGGCTATGGTGGAGAAGCTTATATACCATTGTGTTTATTCTTAGGAAAGAATCTAAAAAAAAAAAAAGAAAAAATACACCACTTCGTGTATCAACTTTTTAGTTTTCTTCACAACCAAGGCTCCCTAAGAGCGAGGACCAGCTGCAAATAAGACCTCTTCTTTTATATAACAAGCTGCCAAAAGCTAGAAAGTAATGACTGACATTCTGCTTATCACAATAGGCTGGAGAGTGATTTTGCATGTTCACCAGGCAAGAAATACAGCTGTGGTTCCTGTTATCGACAAAAGACAATACAGGCAGGATTCCATAGCTTCATTGCTTCAGTCTGTGACATTAAGTTTCAACCTCTGCATGAGACGCATAAATATCCTTTGGATTTTCTTCAGTAAGCACACACTAGAGGTTAATAATGTGGGGATGTTTGATTCCCTGCTGTTTTAAATAATTTCATGGAAAATCTAATGCAGTAGGACACTAGTTTAGAAAGGTTATTACCCTCATCAAACGATAGCACTTCTTTCCTATTATTTTCTACCAATTTCTTGCTCTTATAGCTCCTCTCTCTTCATTTACCGCAAATGATTCTTCAAAGCAACGCTCTGTGGTTGGGTGGAGATGGGATTGGAGAAAGCTTAATCCCTAATCAGAGCCCTGTCAGTGCTGGTAGTAGTGTGCATCTTTCTTCCCCCTTCTGCTCGCTGGAGCTGAGATACAAGACAGAGATGCACACTCGTTGCCAGGGGTGTCATTGGGAACCAGTCTTGCTGGGGCCATTTTACACGAGACCCTGAGGTCCAAAGCCTATAGGGACTTCCAGGCAGTTACAGTCCCAATAGCTCACCCCCAGCTCTTCTCAACTAAATGGCGCTCTGACTTGCTAAATTCTTGCGTCATTACCACCTCTGTTTGGCAGTGCTTACAACAAAACTCTAAGAATGCTCTTGAGCTCAGAGTAGAGTTTTAGGATTAAGGAACAGGATGGGGTTCCATGGACTGTGCTGTTCCAGCCTTGCTAAGTGTGAAAGGAACTGCCTATTCAGTATCTATTTCCTCTTTTCTTCCCAGGACACAAAATTTAGTTCGGTGACCACGTGCATTTCCCAGCCTTCTTTGCTAATGGGCACCATGTTACTAAGTTCTGGCTAATGAGAACTGAGCAGAAGTTGTTTGGGTAGGATTTCTGGGAAAGATCCTTAAAAAGACCCTGCGGGCAGTTTTCTCTTTTTGGATTTTTCTCTCTCTTTGAGGTGTCCAGCTGTTCTGGTTTGCTTGGGGTTATGGAGGTCTAGAGACATGAGCTTTTCAGTCTTAAAGTCCAGAAAGGGCCAAAGTAGGTAAGTTGAGCACTCTGCTTTCCTTTCTTCAAGCAGAATGTAGATGTGATAGTTGGAGTTCTAGCAGCTAGCTATCTCATAACCATGAGACAAACTCATTCTGAGGGTGGCTGGGTCAAAAGCCATGCAAAGCTTGGTTCCATTGTGACTACCCTAGACTTTCCAATACATGCGGAGTTACAAAAATAACTCCCAATTTAGTGAAAAAGAAATACATAGTTTTTGGAGCGTAGTTGTTCTCTTTTCTAGCAACCACAATGCCATCAGTGTTAACTTGGTTAAGGAGCCCCGTTCTGTCCACGAGAAGACATTTTCTTTCGGCCGAATATGGCCAGTTCCTTGGAGAAGGATAGTTTCAGCATCAAACCCTCTAAGAGATATGGGAATGAGGTTCAAAAGAATCATGTACTACACCAAGGTCACAAGGTCATCATGTAGCCAAAGGGGATTTGCAGCCACATCTAACCTCAGGACTATGCTAATTACTATTGAGTGAAACTATCATTGATGCTCCCCAGGCTTTTTCCTTGCTAGGGCTGTCTAGAAGGGCTCTAAAAAATTGATTTATTTTAGAGCCATAGGGAGAAATTAATTAGCATTAATTAACTGCCTACTTCGTGACTTTCAATATACTATTTACATTGTTTTTTTAGATAATATTTACTGACTAAAAAATCTGATCCCCATATTTTTTCATACCCATTTTGTAAATGAGAAAACTGAGACTTGGAGAGATCGAGAACCTTATCTAAGGTCAAACTGCTAAAAACAAAGGCTACAAAGCCACCCTGTCTAGCTCTAAAGCCCATGCTCTGAACCACTGCACCGTAATGCCTCTTATTTATAATGCTCTGCAACTTGTTTTTCTCACTTAACTATGTATTTCATGGACATTTTTCTAGGTTAATAAATAATAGGTGATTCATTAAAAAAATCTATGTAACGTTCCATAGTATAGATATATCTCAGCGTATTCAGCTATTCCCCCCACCCTGTCACAAATAATGTTGCATTTTAAAAAAATTACATGCATTTTGCTTTCATGTATCCTTACGTACTAGCGTACTGATTTCTGCTGGTTAGATTCCCAAAAGTGAAGAGGTAGAGATGAACCAATGAGTTTGAATATATTTAATTGTAATAGCTACTGCTAAGTTATCAATTATTTTATTCAAAATTTTAATTGAGACAAAATATACATAACATAAAATTTGCTAGATTATTTTTATGAAAACTTTGTAGCAATTCACCCTCCTACTACAGATGCATGAGAAGAGGTCACCCACTTCCTCACAGCACAGAATGTTCTTTTTTTTTGTAAACTTTTATCAAGCTGGTTGGTAAATATGGGTACTACATTCTGGATTTAATTTGTGTTTCTCAGACTCCTAGTGAGATTGAACACTGTATCATCAATTTATTGATTATTCATATTCTTTGCCAAGAAATCTGAAGGGTTCAGAACTTAAGGCGACAAGAATAAATTTTCATTTTGGACTTTGGGCGTTCAAAGTAGGTAAAGGGGAAATGAATGTGTGAGTATATCAAAGAGGGTGAATTGGTCTCTATTCTGTGCCCCCGAATTAATTTATTCTGCATATAAATTAGCCTGTAACTGTGGTTGAAATAAATTATCTTCCATGTGGATTTAGAAGCTGTAGAAGAGGAAAACTGAAGTGATTTTTTTAAGAGAAAAAAATTGTTCTTTAAATTTACAGTAGGCCATGACTATCTATCTTGCTACTGTTTTTATTGTTTTAACTACCTCTCCCAGGTGTCCTGTGTAGCAGTCAGCTTGACTGTCCTTTTCCAAGCCTTGCAAATCATCACACCAAATAGGATATTTTATACACAGGAAGGAAGGTGGGAGAATGGGATTAAGTGCAGGTGATTTTGAGGTACTGATGAGTCACTGCACATTGTGTGGACTGAACAAAGTTGAGTGTCGCTGAAGATCCTAATCTATGCGTGTCTGGAATGCGTTTCAGCACACAGTCAGAGGGGCCTTTCAAAGATAAGTTAGATGGAAGATGACTTTACATTCTGCGTGTGTGAAATGAGAGAGGATGCAGCGCTCAGAGCGCCTTTGCTGTGGGGCGGCGGAGGGACATAGTCTCCTTTTCTAGACCTGCAGGAGGACTGCTAGAAAAGAATCCCTCTGTAAAGTTAAATGAACCGAATTTGAAATGAAGTTCTGGTTGACAAAGTAGAAGAGAGTTGGGCCAAACTAAACAGTCATTCCCAGGAGACGTTAATGACTGAGCGGAGAGGGAGTCCCTTCCTGCCACCTTCTCTGCTGCACACCTGTTGGATTACAAGTGAGGTGTTCTGAGTAAGTGGACTTTGTCATGGAGACCCCCCCCTGCAGAAAGTGAATGCCTTCAGCCCACCAGTGAAGATTTTTGTGTGTAGAGACAGTGCCCTACCTGCGAATTGCATTTTAAAATGCATTTTGAGGTTTGAGCTAATAATGTGAATGACATTCAGTGAGATTGCCAAATGCTGGTAATTTACTCTCATTTTCGCATTAATGTGGGCCCACCTGTGATGAATTGGAAACTAAATAAGCACATCAGTTTTAATTAGATATTTCGGAGACTGAATCTAGTTAAACAGCAGTATTCATTCTTATCTATTAAATAGTGAAAGAGTTAGCACATTCTTCAGAAAATGTTTACCCCCCCATTTGTCCTTCTCCCCCCCTCTTTTTTTTTTGCAAATATTCTTTTCAGATGAAGGCTTTTGAGTTAAAAAGTGCCTAGGTTGATACAAAGAGGATGGGAAATAATTGCATTCAAGTCTTTAGAAAAAAGCAGATTATCTAGTTTATCAGTGGTATGTTTTACATTAAGAAACATGAATCTGGGAACTTTTGAAAAAACAAATATAAGATTGTGATTGTCTGGTAGATGTTGACTGGAGGAGGTCTAAGCGTTCTGTGTTCCTCAAACACTCATTCTGCAGTTTGGAATCTAAATACACCACTTGGGTATAGCTAATAGATGCAGAATGAACTTCTATCAGAGAACGGAGCCATTTTTCAAAACTCAAGACAAGATATTACAGTTCTAACAAAGGCACAATATTGTTTGATGCATAAGGGTCTAAGACCTAAAGAAAGAAACTAGTATAGATGTGGTGGTAACTTTGATTAACATTAGTGAGGGATGAGGATTAATAGTAAGTAGACAGGTTTAAAACAGTAGCCCTGAAAAAGTTATTTATAGATGTGAATTTTGCATTGGTCCTGACATCATTCTCCAGTGTTGTTTCTCTGACTGTTTCTACCTGATTAGACTGTGAACTCAGGGCGAGGGACCAGGACATGGCACTTTTTATCTTAG
>NW_011888880.1:2011757-2013527 GCF_000151845.1 Pteropus vampyrus | reverse complement strand
GTGAACTCAGGGCGAGGGACCAGGACATGGCACTTTTTATCTTAGTACTCACCATAAGCTTTTTGGTCTGTATCAGGTGTTCAATAAACTTCTGTTAAATGACCATGTGAGCAAAGGCCTGAGACATTTTGGATGGCGTGTACACACAGTTACTGTTAAATTTTTCACCCCTAATCTCGTCTGAAGCTTTGTTTCCTAGCTGATATGTTTCCAGCGGGCAGAGCCGAACGCCCTCTTGAATGTACATCGTGGCCTCTGTTGATGGAAGGTGTGGTCGGCAGAATAATGTCCCCCGAAGATATGCATGCTCTCATTCCTGGAACTTTTAAATATGTTATCTCACGTGTTAAAAAGAACTTTGAGATGAAATTAAGGTTATGGACCTTAAAATAAGGAGCTTATTCTGGTGTAACTGGATGGGCCAAATGTAATTACAAAGGTCCTTAACAGTAGGGGTGGGAGACAGAAGAAAGATGCAACGCTCGCCCTTCTATTCTCCCATTATCTCCTCTTGTGTCTCTAATCAATTATGTCCTCTGTTTACTCTTCAAATCTGTCATTTCAAGGTACTATTTTATAGATATTTTCATCAGATCGTACTCTTATGTTATGTGCAACAGTGCATAGTTTGCTGTTTGTCCTGTCCATTAATTTTTTTTTAAATTTAAAAGTTATATTTTTTCTATAATGTCATTATTTTTCAAATTCGCCTACTTATTTTGACAGTGTTTTGTTATTTTCTCATTCTCATTATAGTGCATTTTACTTCTTTAAAAACATTTAAAACCTTTCATACATGTTCTCATGTTCTATTTTCTGTATATACAGTTTCCTGGGTAGCCAGGTCTGTTGTGTGTTAATCCTTCTGACTTATGGAGGCTTACATTCTTAAAGGCTTTGGTGATTTTTTTCTTAATTGTAAGTTCATTGCTTAATTTTAACCTATAAGAGTCATATGGATATGAATTAAAATAGTTTTCCTGCACAGGGGACTTACTTTTTCCTTCAGCTTTTTTCTCCTTGGCCTTTCTTGGCTAGCACAGGGTTCCAGGCTCAGTTTTTTCCACCTTAACATTGAACCACATCTCAGTATCCAAATAAGAGTGAAGATATGAACATGCACACAAAGGGCAACCCTACCCACTAGCTGACAGTTGATTATTTGGGGAGGAAGGAAGGTGGTCCTTGGAGGCTTCACATACTTTCTGCGAGCAAAGCAATGCAGCAAAGAGTGTGTCCTCTCCAGATTATATATTTTTTCTGCTGCAGGAGTATCCAACACGCTATAGTGCCAGAAGAAAATATTGCTAGCTTTTTAAAAGAATAAAAGTATATTTTCTTAAACAGTAGGAATATGTATTATCTAACTTAAGAGGTCTGTAATAGGCAGTTCCGCGTTTGGTTCAGCAGCTCAGTAACGCCATCCTCTGTGTATCAGGCATACACTTTCATGGTTGCCAGAAGGCCGAGGAAGTTCCAAACATCCCATATTCATGCAACAAAATCCTGCAGGTGTTCTCCATTTCTACCTATCATCCTGTATTTCTCTCTGGATTTATCTTCTGTTACCTTAAAGAACTCTTCTTAGTATATTTTTATAACATATCTGTGGGTGATTAATTGTATATTTTCATATTTTATGAAAAATGCTTTTTACTTTATGAAAAATATATTTTTTGCTTCGTGTAAAATTCAGGCTTGATGGATTTCTCTTTCTGCACTTTAAAGATGTTCCATTATCTGATAGATTTCAATTTCTGACCAAAAAAA
>NW_011888880.1:2000638-2011117 GCF_000151845.1 Pteropus vampyrus | reverse complement strand
TTCAGCTTTTTTCTCCTTGGCCTTTCTTGGCTAGCACAGGGTTCCAGGCTCAGTTTTTTCCACCTTAACATTGAACCACATCTCGGTATCCAAATAAGAGTGAAGATATGAACATGCACACAAAGGGCAACCCTACCCACTAGCTGACAGTTGATTATTTGGGGAGGAAGGAAGATGGTCCTTGGAGGCTTCACATACTTTCTGCGAGCAAAGCAATGCAGCAAAGATCCAACACACTATAGTGCCAGAAGAAAATATTACTAGCTTTTTAAAAGAATAAAAATATATTTTCTTAAACAGTAGGAATATGTATTATCTAACTTAAGAGGTCTGTAATAGGCAGTTCCGCGTTTGGTTCAGCAGTTCGGTAACGCCATCCTCTGTGTATCAGGCTTACACTTTCATGGTTGCCAGAAGGCTGAAGAAGTTCCAAACATCCCATATTCATGCAACAAAATCCTGCAGGTGTTCTCCATTTCTACCTATCATCCTGTATTTCTATCTGGATTTATCTTCTGTTACCTTAAAGAACTCTTCTTAGTATATTTTTATAACATATCCGTGGGTGATTAATTGTATATTTTCATATTTTATGAAAAATGCTTTTTACTTTATGAAAAATATATTTTTTGCTTTGTGTAAAATTCAGGCTTGATGGATTTCTCTTTCTGCACTTTAAAGATGTTCCATTATCTGATAGATTTCAATTTCTGACCAAAAAAATCAGTCATTAGTCTTAACGTTGCTCCTTTGTAGGCTCCTCCTCCAAAGAATTTTTCTCTTTGTCTTTTATTTTCAGCATTCGACTAGGATACACCTATGTATGGTTTCTTTTGTGTTTATCCTCCTCCAGTTTCTTGGCGCTTCCTGACGTCCTTGGAATGTTCTCAGCAATTATTTCTTCAGATATTGCTTCGCTCTTTTCTCTTCTCTCGTTTTGGGACTCCGGTTTCGCACATGTTAGAACTTTCGAGCATGTCTCTCACACATTTGTTATGCTTTCCCTCTTTACTCTTATTTAAACCTGTGCTTCAATTATAATGTTTTCTATTGTTCTAGCTTTAAGCATACGAATCTTGTCTTCTGATAGAGCCAGTCTGATGATAAACTTACAAGTGAGTTTTTATTACAGATATTGTAATTTTGTCCCTTGGTTTTAAATAATTCAAAACTTGTTCAATGTCAGATTACATTTCTATATCATGGCTGGCTATTGAGAAAATGTAGTTCGTCAATGTCAGTAAAAATCCGATTTAGTGTTTATCATATGACAATTAGAAAAAAACTAAATAAATGTACAACTTTAACCTTTATATAGGATATTAAGTTTTACAAACTGCTCTCATATTCCTATGCCATTTGAATATGTATATAAGTGAGTAAGTATGTAAGGAAGATATTATAATTATAAAAACACTGAATTTGTAAGTGGTAAAGTAAAATCTCCGTATTCTTCGCTTTCATCTATTACATTATACTGCTTCAAAGCACATGTCCTGTCAGTGCGGAAAGAGGGGGATAATTGTGTCAAGCTAAAAAGATAATACACTTTCTTCTAATGATTATTATCAAAATATAGAGCCACAGGGCTAGAGGAAACCTCCGCAGGGGTCACCTAGCCCTCGCCCTCGTCATGTTGTGTTATTTTAGTCAGATGTTACCTCTTAAGCAGGTGACCTTATATCTGGAGATTGCAAGGTAGAGAAACTTCTTTGTCATCTTTCCTTTACTTATTTATCTAAAACCATAGGATAAGGTGCTAAATAAGTTAAAATTTTAATTAATATTTACTCGATTAATATTAAGAATAAGTTACTATCTGACAGTGACACCATATTTAGAATTTGGAGACATTATTTGCACTGAGTTCTTAGAAAACCTAAGCTAAATTATTTGAAACCTAGAGTGTAAAAGAGATGGTGGTATAATTGCATAGTTAATTGTTTTTCAAAATTAATGCCGAGTAGTTAACACTAACTTTATTTTATTTAGTTTTTATAATCTAATTAAGCATCACTTTGTACTTATGCTTTGTTTTCTAAGTTTTATGCTAGTTTTTGGTCTAAAGAAATAAAATTAGGACTCATATCTTAAACCTTTTGAGAAAAGTTTGTAACTCAATTTAGTTATCATCCACAAATAAGGAATTCTTTTGGGAATCATTCTTCTTTTAATAATAATTTATTTACTGAAAACAATATTTTACATTAACCAATTTAATGTACACATGTGATATAATGTACATAACATGACTTAATTGCTTTATAGAGTAGCATGCCGCATTAAAAAAAAAACTCGCTCCTTAGGCTATGCAGATTTTGTTAGTAGTAAGAAAAATTAACATAGTAATAATAATCCATAAGTTTTAACCTATTTTGCTATGATGCCCCCAATTCTGACCAATTGTCTTATAAATGGGGTTTTCAGCGACCAGCAACAAGAGAGAAAGTGTGTCAGTAGCTGTGTGTGAACTCATTACCACTGCTGGAGAGGTGATCCAAAGAGAAAACCTATCACAGAATATGGCAATCACATCATCTTTGGATACAAGGTACATGTTTTCTGCACCATAATAGCTTCTGCTGGGCATATTTATAATTGGTAAATAGATGATCTTTATAATTCACTTGGGGCTGAGAAAATTAAGGCTTTTATTTCAGCAGGATTATTTACTATGAGATTCTTAACTCATTGTGGTTAGTGGGTATGGCTAGCTATCTACATACACAGGGGAAGACTGCTGTTTGCTCTGGCTGGGCACCTTCAGCCCACATCATGATCTTGAAGACATTGCCACAAGGACTTTAAAAACTCAATGATCAGGATCTCAGGTCTATATCTCCTCTGAAGGCAGAATATTAGGAATGTGCAAAAGCTGGTGATGGGCAAGAACAGGAGATGTTGTTAGGCTCTTACTTTTACCATATGGATGGAGCACTCAGTGCTCATTTTCTTCCTTTACTTACTAAGCCATATCAGTTTTGATCCAGCACGTGAAAGGAACTATCTGTGGAGTATTTCAGCTCTAGTACGCAATGCCAGGTTCTAGTTTTGGCAAATCCTAAGTAAAAGAGGAAATTTTGTTCATTTATTTCTTTCTCCCTTTCCTTCACCTTGCTTGGGGCCCTGCCAGAGCCAGGGTTAGACTGCCAGCCCAGGAGGTGCACTTCACACTCTGAGAGGTGCTATTCGTAAGCATATTATCCTCTTCTATGACTCCAGACTAAATCCACAGCTGAACAGTAGGATGCTGCCTGCTAATGTTGATCATTCTGGCAAAACAGACTGTCAGCTCTGCAAACCAATATAAGTAGTGAGTTTTGTCTGCAGCTGAAATAAATGATATAATAGCCTTACGATACACAGTGGTCTCTATTGCTCTTCTTTTCTTCTTTTCCCTTCAATTTCTTTGCTCCTTCTTTCTTCCTACCCGAAGACTCATTCCTTAGTACTGAAATGAAAGCATATCTGAAAGTATTATTATCAGGACAACAAGCTACAGTGGATGACTTAGACGCAGTTTAGATATGTCTAGATGATTAGTCTATTATTTGTTTTTAAATTTCCAGGAAAAGAAAATTAACTGACTATCCATTGTTTAACACTGGCTAAATCTAAATGAAATCATGATTATTTCTACAGCAGATTTACCTCCCTAATTATGCTTGGCTAATGTTTACACTGACTGATGGAAAAGGATGGTGCCTGGGAGAATGCCAAATGGCAGAAGGAAGTCTGACCTGAGACTAAAAATGTCCAAGGGTAAATTACTGAGTGGACAATCTGCAATAAGATAAAAAAGAAAGAGTCGACGATCTGAATATCATTATCCCTTCACCCTGTGTCCACTTCCCCCTTGATTTTGAAAAAAAATTTCTTGGCTGAAATACAAACAGTGAACTTTAACCTCGATAAGACCTGAGAGGAACAAAGATATTTTATATGTCTGCGGAGTTTCAGCACAAGATTAGAAAAAGGAGAAATGTTTACAAATGCTAATGTCAAAACATGTTGGAGAATTGCCTGGTTTCCACATTCTGTAGCTTCCATCCCTTCACATTTAAGTCACTTGACCCCGCAGGCTCCATGATCTCGGAGGCACTGGGTGCAATCCTGATTATAGACAGGAAGGAAGAATTACAGGGACTTTGAGTCTTGTCCTCTGGGCCTCAGCATGATGGCGTTTATCCTAACTGGGCCACGACAGGGTGGAGAAAATGGGGAGGAGTCCAGTAGTTTGGAACTAGACTCTTCTGAGGATGGGCTGGGTAATGGGAGACAGATTCAATTGCAAGTAATTAGGCACCAACTTCTACTAGGAGAAAAGAGAGGGCGATCAGCCACTCTTCCTGAAAACATTCTTCAAATGTGGCTCGTAGCCAATGTTTTCAAAGACTATGATTAAAATAATGTCAGAGGAGGTAATGTCAATTAAGTGATTGAAGAATCAATGATTAGACTATGAGATATAAAAAAAAAAATAGTCTAGTATTGGCAACTTTTGTTCATTTGCTCCCATGCCAGTCAGAGGCACAGACCCTGATCTCAGCTTTGCTTTCCTTGGTGATAGAACCTTGCTCTGTCTTTGGGTGAAGTCCAGTCTGAAAGGCGGACACATGATCTGGAGACATAGCTGTGGACAACAGGTTGCTGAGGTGCCAAAGTTGTTGGCTAGGATAGGTGGAAAGAAGTGGATACAACATGAAGTAACCAGAATGTCCTCAGTACCTTGATTTTAACATGTCCCAAACTGAGCTCAATCTTCTCCTTCAAACTTGAGCCTCCTCTATGTCATGGTACACTGAATTGTTAATTATTTACATACGCACAGTTAATTGTTAACCAAACCCCGGCAGTCCTTTTCTAGGAATGCCTCCTGTCATTGCGTTAGTTCTCATTGTCTGTCACCTGGACTATAGGAACAGCCTCTTTCCCGATTTCTCTCCTCATTCCCGTCCATCTTCCGACAGGTGCACTAGTGTGGTCTTCCTTACAATAAATTTGATTATGTCATTCCCTCCCTAGTGATCTCTAGTGTTTCCTCTTTGTCCACAGGGTTCTTTAATTAGAGTAACAAACAAGAGACGTTAGAATTTGGCTTCCATCTACCCTCCCAACCTTATTTCTTGCCACTCCTCTCTGTGCACTCTGCGCCACAGCCACACTCTCCTTCCGTCATTGTCCAAACTGGCTGTGTTCTGTTGTCACTCTACTGTTCCTTCCATCCCTCTCCCTACTTCTCTCTCTCTACCAAATGGAAGTGGGACAACATGGCTTTTTCCTTACGGAGAAAGGATTATTTAGGAAAAAAATACCTTATTTTTAGTAAGGTAACCCTTACTAATGCAGAATGAATTATTAGTAGATCACAAGATAAATCTCAGGTTATGTTGAGACACCGACTTGCCTCAGTTAGAACCATTAGAGTAATAAAGAGTGAAAAGCTTATCTCAATGGTCTTGGGAGTTCGTTTTGTGGTATTTTTAGTTTGTTAGATTTTAAAAGGCTTTATTATCTAATGCTTAAAGTACTATATGTAAAATATATGGAAAACTAATTCTCAGTCAATATACTTATTAAAATAAAACAGTTTCATAGTGTCTGAATAGACTAATTGAGTAGCTTCTTGCATCCGAAGTCATTATCTAAAGAAAGCAAGCTTAGATTTAAAGGCTACCAAGAATAAAATTTAGATGAACGATATGGTATTAAAAGCTGTAGCTATAAAAATAGTATATACATTTATTCAATGTATTCATATTTCCCGTTTTATTTTTTATAAAGAATCATAAACATGGAACTAAAATCAATGTCCTAGCAGTTTACCATAAGGAATATATAGAAGAAAAAAAAAAAAACCCAAATGCTCCAGAACGCAGTTTTCAAGGCAGAAGTTATGCCCCTGCTTTCAGTAAGGTTGTGGTAACGCTCCCTGCAGAACCTATGGCCCCTAGTTTTTCAATTACAACTTTGAATCATATTCCTTGATTAGTAACAAGCAATCAATCATAATTAATTAGTTAAAATGTTCAACCGTTAAAATCATTACCATTAATTAAAATAATTATCTCTATTTTGGCTGCACTTCATTACCATTTCTGGGAAAAAGCTTGCTTTACTGTACTGCCATTTTTAGTGCAGATTCTTGGTGAATGCAATGCAAACAATGGGTAATATGTGAACTACTTTAAAAATGACTACTCGAATCAGGTTTTAGATTTTTTTACTGCTGTTGTAGTATCTGGGGAAAACATTTTACTACAGTGTTATGAGCTTTATGAACAAAGCTCTTTGAAATGAACATTAGCCTATCACAGGATGCTGGGAAGTAAGGACTTTTGAAAGAACTCATGCCCTGGAAGGAAACGTTTGCTTTATAGATCACACAGTAGTCCAGATACAGGAAGAGAAAGGGCTAGTGAAGTAGAGGCAGAGGAGTTGGAGAAAATGAAGATAAGTTAAGAGATATGGACGATATAGAAGACACAATGAAAAGCTACACCTTTTTCTATTAGAGATCTAGAATGATAATAAAAGAGAGATTAGAATGATAATAGAAGAGGTGACAACTGAGAATTTTCTAGAATGGAAAAAGACATGTGTCCTAAGCATGTAGATAGAAACAAATCCACATCTTGACACATCATAGTAAAGCTGCAGAACTTTAAGGAAAAAGAGTGAAAACATTTAAAGACACCGGAGAGAATAGACAGGTTACTGTCAAACTTGGAAACAAATGATAATTTGAATTATAGGAGTTAATTACCGGAAACAATAGATCCTAGAAAATAATGGATTCCTATCCCAAAGCACCGAGGAAAAAGAACTTGAACCAAAATTGTATCAAGTAAGAGTGATAAAGACACTTCCAGATGTATACAGATGAAACACAGCCCACTTTCAGACCCTCATTGAAAGAAATGCTCATGCAGACACTTCAGCAACAAGGAAAATGAGCCCCAATGCAAGAAGCAATCATGAACAAAAAAATCAATCAAACATGTTGGTAAGCCTAAATGTGTATTGACTAATAAATAGTGGCGCTATTAACTTATTTGGATGGGAGGTGGTTAAAATGATGGTTAAGTTACTAGACATCAACAATGTGAAAGGTATGAGCATGTGATGAAGGGTGTAGATTTTTTAAATTTAATACTTGTTAGAAAAACATAAGATGAAGGACGCATGTAAGATAAAGGACTTGGGATGGGGAGACTGGGTTCGAGAAAGCGTGCAATGGGGACTTCACTGTCATCAGAGGCAACTATGTTGTAAACAGCAAAAACCTGGCTTTGGGTCACAGTCTCCTGGGAATGATTGCCATCTCTTTCTTTGTGATGGACTGAATTGGGTCCTTTTGAAATTCATCTGTTGAAGATCTAACCCCCAGTACCTCAGACCATGACTGTATTTAGATATAGAATCTTTATAAAGGTAATTTAGTTGAAATGAGTTTATTAGGGTCTTAATTCAATCCTAATCCAATATGACTAGTCTCCTTATAAGAAGAGGACATTAGGACACAGACATGCACAGAGGGAAGATTGCGTGAAGACACAGGGAGAGGACAGCCATCTCCAAGCCAAGAAGAGAGATCTCAGAAGAAGCCAATTCTGCAGACTCCTTGATTTCAGATATCTAGCCCCCAGAATTATGAGAAAATAAATTTCTGTGGTTTAAGCCTTTGGTACTTTGTCATGGTAGTCCTAGAAAACTAATACAGCTCTTAAATCTGTGTGATGGCACACTATTAAAATTGTATACCTTAGTTTTTCTCTTTAAAATTGAAATAATAACCTTATACGGTTTTGTAAGATTTAATGAAATTAATGTATGTTAAGCATTTGGAATACTGCCTACTCATGGTTAACCCTTATTAAATGTTAGTTATTATTTATTTTATTAAAAATCTTAAGTGTGACAAACTATTAACATTGACTAATTATGAGTGGTGGAAATATAGGTATTTGTTTTATTATACTCTGTACTTTTAGGCAAATTTAAACATTATTCTAAACAAAAGAAAATCCATTCTCTATAATACCCATCATGTGGGAACTTGACAGCAAGTTGAAGAATACTGCAACTGATGTCATGGTAGAGGATTTATTAACAGCATTATTTATTCAAGAAACATTTTTAGAGCATCTATAACCCGTCAGGTGCCAGGCTGACCCTTTGAGTATTACGTGTTGACTAATTGTCTTTCTTTTCTGAGACTGTGTTTACTACTAATAAAATAGATTTCACAACTTGTGATCCATTCTGCAATTCCATGTCTGCCCATGGCTGGGCACGTGGGTATTTGCTTTGTGGAATTTATTACAGACAGTCAGCCAAAATGGTTATAGCCCCGCTTAGAGTATCCAATCAATCTGCAGTAATAAAAACAAGCTACTTGAGAAAAATTAAAGATTTTGCTAATCGGGCTATTAACTGGAGCTGTCAGGTCTCCAGAATTCAAGGGCAAACAGAGTAGGTAACAGTGAGACCAGAAATACCTCTGGAAGTTAGAATTAATGATATGCAAATCCAGGTCCCTTTGCAATTTAGTCTCATTCACATGCACCCAGCTATAAAAGGATGATATGAGAACTCATTAATTGGTACTTCTGTAGAACTTCAAAAACAGATTTCTACCACAAGTACGAGTTTTCTGACAACCTCCTAATGACTCAAAGTTGTGGGGGAAAGCTTTGTCAAACCCATGACTCACCGTGATAGCGCAAAGAAACACCCGGTAGGGCCCAGGAAAAGCTCATCTCATTGAAAAATGTATCCATCATTAAAAAACACTTCACTTGGTTTTGCTGCAGCCACCCTCCAGTCCTTACTCCATTCAGCTCCTTCCTCACAGTTGACTCCAACAACATTTATTCTTTTTTTGATCATAGTTACAAGAAGACCCGATAACTATTGGAACCTATTGGCTGCCTGGGATAAGCTGGGGGATATTGACACCCTGCCTTCTAGTCTCCTCTTAACCCTATGGGCTACCCACTAGAACAGAAAATTTAAGTGACTAAGGTGAATTGATGTTATTAAATTACAAGCATATGAAGAGATGTTAAAGATAAAATGTAAACCATGGTTTACACTTAGTACTCTGTCTAGCACACAGGAGACATTGATTAAATATTAGTATGGACGGCATTAAACAGTCACAGTTCATTCAAAGAAAATATACTGTAATTCTCAATAAGTCGTACAGTCCTATTGGTTCCTCTGTCGGTGGTCCGAGAAGTTGGGTGCCAATGATGTCCCTTTTTATTTCCTGGTCTTTGTTAAGCCAAGTGCAATGTTATGGTGAAGGCGTAAGTATTAAAATAGCCTTCTTCAGGCATTCTCTTTGAGGGAGGGAAGAACACTTTCTAAGAGCTCCTCATGGTTTACAAAACCTCGGTGCAGAATGGCATGAGGTCCGGAGACAGCATTTCCCTGCGCTGGTAGGAAAGTGCACCGCATGCTGTTGCTAGGCAACAGCCCATGCCAGCTTCTCTTGAATAAAGGCCAAGAGAAACAACAGAAACCAATGGGCTTATGAAGAGAAGGGTTTTCACAGAGAATACTAACTTCTGTGTTCTTTTTGCCGTGACAGATAGTATAAGTCTTGACCAGTATTTGGTGGAGATGGGCTCTGTATGTGGCAACAACTTAGCAAATTATCTCCAAAGCCATTTCATGAAATTTTGCTTATGGCCAAGTATTAACGATGCGATTTGTGTATAAAATGTAAATTCAAATAAGAAAGAACACATTTCTCTACATGATGTTCCATTTGCACCAATTCGTAGCCACCCACCTATTTTTTCCTGTTTGAATATTCTATCCCATGCTTTTCTCGCTTTGGCTGCATGTTTCATGCAGAGTAGATCTGCTCTAGACAGCATGTTCAAACTACATTTGTAACTAGAAAATTCTTTCTTTCAGCAGGTGTTCAGGGTGCTGTGGTTTGCCATGGGTAACTTAACAAATTCATTACTTTTGTTGCCTGGAAGCAGTCCAGTAGAAGAAATTGTGGCTATTACTATGTTGTGAATTGCACCCAAAATTTAGAATAGCAGAATAACAAGTCTCTTGCCTTAAATCCTATTTTCTACAAAGTTCTGAATGTATCGAGTACCTATTCACTTAAACCATATTGCATACCTACTATGTGCCAGACAATGTACTTTTACTTACACAAATTGTGTGTCCATAATCAAGTCACATGAGCATATATATTTTACAAATTCTAGTTAAATTATACCCAAATTTTATTTTACAGCTTGCCTTTAACTTACAGTCAAGCATATATGATTCTTTTTGTTTTGAAATTTATCGAATGGGATTGACACTGGGGGTGTCTTTGCCATTGGTCGTTAAAGTTATGCACTTCTAGAGCTGCTTCTAACGCTGTAGTGTTAGTGAGGAGAGGAAGGACCAATATACAAGTCTTGGGGCCTCCTCCCCAAGAACCCTTTGTTTTGATCCTTTTTA
>NW_011888880.1:1975778-1999807 GCF_000151845.1 Pteropus vampyrus | reverse complement strand
TTCTATATTTGTTTTTTGTTTTTTAGATTCTACATATAAATGAAGTCATGTGGTATTTTTCTTTCTCTGTCAGACTTATTTGACTTAGCATAAGACCCTCAAGGCCCACCCATGCTGTCACCAATGGCAAGATTTCATTCTTCTTTAGGGCTGAGTAATATTTATATATACATCCTTTTTTTCTTTATAACTCAGGAAGAATAAATTAGTATTTCTCATAGTGTGGTCCATGGCCCTGCATGTTATAATTCAGGTATAAATGTTCTAACATTATCCAGTTTCCTGTTTGTGGACTTCAGTAGTTTCAGTTTTTGCCCTCACAAATAGTACTGCCGCGAAACTCTTGGACATACCTCTTAGCTGTGAAAAAGCTATGGGTACATATATAACATATATACGTATACTGCAGTGTATACCTACATATACCTAGGTGTAGAATTACTGGGTTGTATGTGCAAGTTTAAATTTATCATGTGGTGCCAATTTTTGTATCAATTATCAACATAAGACATTCTGTTGATTTCATTGTTTTTTAACTAGATTATTACACGTTTCCAGGAAATAAATGGGAGATCAGGGGTGGCATGATTCTGTTTGTATTAATCTGATCAGTGCTTTCTTAGAGAATCCTGTTCTTGCCTTGGCTATACATGGTCAAAATGAAGGACTTGAACTCAAAGTTTAAAGATCTATATGTAGAAGCTTCAGCTTGAGATTTTTACTATCTCACTTTCTATTTATTATTTTCATCTGCTACTTCTCTATTCATTGGTGAAAATTCATTTCTGCAGAAAACTAATCAATAGTAAAGATTGCTCATGGTTTTGTGGCAGTGAGTTGGGTTTCTCAAATCTAATCTCTGAAAACTGTAAATTCTCATGTTGGCCATCTACATACTCGAAGCTGCATAATATATCTCTTGATATTTGAGAATTATTAGTGCTTTTTTTTGAAGAGGGTATGGTAGACCTGCCACAAACCTTTTTTTTCTTCCAGTCCAATTTCACACTAATTAAGACACTCAGAAATATTACCAATCTCTACCCTTTACAATATTCCCTATATTAAAGGAAAGGACAGTAGACAAATCCTGCCCTTCCTCTTCACAGGGTGCTTGCCTGGGTGCTATAAGTATTATAGGTCTGGGAATAGGACAAGGGCTCTTTCACTGAAGATCCTTTGAGAAGTCTGAACCAGGACTGCTCATGTTCAGAGCGCTGGGGAACAAGGCCAGGAAGTATTCTGAATGGTCACCAAGGCTATGGGGAGATAAGGCCAGTGTAAGGAAGCAATTATCTCAGGCAAAGGAAAGGACGAGAAGAACGCGATTTCAGAGGAATGCACAAAAGCTGTAAATTGTTTGGGTAATGTTTTATTTCTTAAAGATAACTTTCTTATGATTCTTCTGTAATGTATTATATATGTATAATATATATATACTATATATGTGTGTCTTGGAATTGAGCCTATGAAGAAATAAACAGGAAGAATTAGCTTGACACTAATATGTGTGTATTTTTTTCAGCCTTATTTTAGCGAATTTGCTTGGATGAGGTACATGGTTCTTGGGTGGACAGAGAGTTTCCAGGTCTAGAAGACAGAATGAGCAGATAGGATCTTATGCTATTAATGATATGTATATGAAATCTAGCTCTCTCTATATATATTTGGTATGTATATACCAAATAACAGACTGGATGGAAAAAAACTATTTATACCAAGCAGGGAAATGGCTGCAATTTATGAAGCTCTAAATGAGTCATCAAAATTTCTCTTTATGGAGGAAGATAATATTAACAGCTGTTCTATAGAATTCCGTTTGCTCAATTCAGTAGGACTATTCTAATGGTTTCTTTATTCAGTGTTTTACATTATGTAAATATTTTGGTCCAATTGTAATATGCATTTGTGTTTTACATTTCAGGTTATACTTTAGCAATGAGATATTTTTTTGTGTGCTTTCTAAAAAAATATTTTAAAATTATAGTTGACATACAAAGGATTGATGGAACGATTATCAATGAGGATCGAAATCCTGTGGATTTTTCTTGTTACGCTAGCAGCAATTCTTCACTGCTTCTTTAATTTTCACGATCACATGATACTCTTTTCCTTGCTGTCTTCTCATTTCCCTCACTGCGCCTTCTCAGTTTCTTTTACTGGCTCCTCTAGTTAGTCAGGATAGACTAGATGACGTTCTAGTAACACAAATTACAATGGCTTAACAGGCCAAAAATGTATTTCTGGCTCGCATTACATATCCCACACAGATCGGCAGGGGATTCCACTTCCCACAGTCACTGGGGGCGCCAGACTTAGGCTCCCCCAACTTGTAGCTGCGCTATTGGGACACACAGTCAATGTAGTTGCCACAGCAGGAAAAGGAATCTCAAGAATCATTTGGGGGCTTTTCTTCTTCTTGAACTTGGAGTGACACATGCTATTTGTACTCTTCAATGGCCAGAACAAGTCTGAGTCCATCTAACTGAAAGGGAGCCGAGAAGTGCCTGGCGTGGGCGAGGAACCAGGTGCGACTGGATGCTCGTAATGTTTACCTCATTCTCTTCCTGCACCAGTCCTCTAAACGAATGGAGTAACTGGTCACATTGGGCCAGTTTTCTTTATCGCTTTCTCTATTCTCTTAATAATTTCTACTAGTATCTCCTGCGACATTTCACACAGTGCTTTCTATTTCTTAGATGCTTAATATTCATAGAATTTACCTGACTTATAGTCAGTGGTTTATAATGGTGCCTCTGATTACAAAAAGTAAGACCGACGCCTTAGACATCATGAGCACAGTGAATTCTGCTGCTGAGTATTATATGGTAATTATGTGGCAAAAGAGATCGATAGAAGGATAGAAACTTACTAGTGAGGGTAAATATTTGGCTTTATTTTGTAGTAAAAAACATGAATTAAAAAAGAGAGAAACAAAGAGGAAAAAAAGAAAAAAATAATCAGAAGTGTAGAAAGCCATAATTTAAATATAAAAAGATCAGGATTTAACTTCTGAGTGTATCACTCATTACTATGTGGCCTCGAGGAAATAGCTTCACCTCTTGGAGTTTCACGTGGCCCAGAGGCCAAAATAAGATGTTGACCTAGATGATGAGTGAGTTCTCTTACAACCGCACTTCCCTTGGGATTGTTTACTGATCTTCATGAGCCTTGGTCGGGTCTGCAGGCTCCAGGTCTTTCTCCTCTTTTTCCTGGGTTGTCTAATTTTTATAGGGGGGATGTTGGGTGAGATATTAACCTGATGGAAGTAGAGGGATGGCTGAGCATGGCTGACCTGCTTGATGAGAGTTTGCAGGCACTCCTCCTCACCGGTCCTCAGAGCTGGCAGGTCACTAGTACGTGACTTAGTGTATGTGGACCCGTTTGTTATTTTTACATTCAATGATGGGACATTTTAGTGTTCCAGTTGAGGATTTCAAAATCCTGGAATGTGGTTTAAGATGGACAGCTGTTTGATAGACATCGTTTCTCTTGTTTTCCTAAGACCTGTTGAAGTGACTGAAAAGACGTTTAAAAATAATAAATGAAAATAAAGCCATAACAATATTGGAAACCAAGGAAAGGGAATTGATAGCAGACCGGAACGTTTGAGGCAATACTGGAAGATGAAAAGTGCATGGAGTCAGATTGAGAAACGATAGCACAGAAAGTCTGGTTACTGGAGTTAAGAGTCACAGTTGTCACGAACACTCCGGGTCAGACCGGGAGCAGAGCATGAAACAAACATGGGGAAGTCACCAGGGCGCTTAATGAAAGAATCGCATCTCAAACAGCCGAGCCTACAGGGCTGCTCTTCTCAGTCTGTGACACGTAAGGAACATGTAGGGTGATGGTGGCTTTAACGCTAGACTATACCACAAATACGCTAGATGATCTGCCTGCGAAGGACCTAGGAGTGAGTAACAGGGCTTGAGAAGAAACTAGAGCAGATTTGAGGTAAATCTAGGACAGGCAAATCAGACCCTGGAAAAATTTAAAAGGGCAGCTCCACCTAAAAGTGAAATACGCTAAGGTCCTTCCTCCAGTCTGAGTAAGTTCCCTTATTTGGCTGCCTGTGGGGCACCAATCCAGGAAGACTTCCTGGGATGTCATCAGTGACTTACAGTGCCTCACTCAGCTCACCTTCCCATTCAGAGAAGGGGCCTGCTGGGAAATCCTACACATTCACTAAGGGCTCTTTGAACTAAATCCGTCGAGTCTTATTACCACAAATATGAATTGACAGTTGAGGATCACTGTACTTTTATTAAAACCACTGTCGTCAAAGAGGGTCATGATGAATAAACAGAAAAATCATGATAGGTGCAAAGGAAAACACTCCTGTGTTTCTTCTCTATTCTCAACTACCACACTCACACTCAGAACTCTCCACAGCATTTCTAACACCAGATGTGTGAGGTTTTCACACATCAAGCCATTCTGCAATACCAGCTGAGCGTCCTACAATTTAACTCAATTCTGACACTAACTACCTGGAAATAGCATCAGATCCCACAGGGTAATGGGTCAGTCCCGTAAGAATGACACGCTCCCCTCCTCCCCACTTCAAGTGCCCGTTGCCAGGTCCAGGTTGACACCTGTACTTCTGACATATGGGCTATAAATTGGAGGTTCCCATGTCCCCCTGCTTGGGTTTTGTCAATTTTTTAGAGTGGCTCACAGAACTAGATTATTGATTTATTACCAAGGACATTAAGGGATACTAATCAGCAGCCACATGAAGAGATACACAGGGTGAGGTCTGTCAGGGTCACATGCACAGGACCTTCTGCGTACCACTCTCCTGGCACGTGCGTTGTTCTTGCTCACTAACCCAGAAACTCTCTCTGAGCCCCATCCTTTCGAGTTTCTATGGAAGCTTCATTATGTAGGCATGACTGATTAACTTGTTGGTCATTGGTGATTGATTTAACCTCTAGCTCTTCTCCCTTTCCAGAGGTGGTGCGGAGAGTGGGGCTTCGGAGGCTGAAAGTTCCAATCCTTTAATCACGGTTGGTTCCCCTGGCAACCAGCCCCATCCTTAGGGGCTTTACCAAAGTCACCTCATTAACATAAACTCAGGTGAGGTTGAAAGCAGCTTGTTATGAATAACAAAAGATACCTTTATCACTTTTATCACTTAGAAAATTTCAAGGATTTTAGGAGCTCTGTGCCAGAAACAGGGACAAAGACGAAATAGATTTTTCAGAATGTCACCCCAGGGAAATGATATAATTCCAGGTAGAGAAAGAAATTTTTAAATTGAGGATCTGTAGAGATTAGAGAAGATGCTCGTGCATAAAGAGAATAATCTATTGTAATAAAAGGTATTTAGAGAAAAAGAAACTGAGGAAATAACGATTTAAATCAATGATTCAGTTTTAGAAAGGTCAGGATAAAGATTGACCTGACAATCTGGAGGAAGAAACCTAGGAAATCTCCCAGAATATAGAGCAAAAAGGGTAACATTACAAATAAGGGTGTTATCTTTCCAAGCTGATGCCAGAGCAGAGAAAAGAAAAGGAGGAAGGCTTTCATGGGTAGCTAAAGTATGAGGTTCGGATCTGGCAGCTTGGGCTGAGAGGTCTACCCCGATGTCAGCTAGCTCTCTTCCTCATCAGTTTGAACTGGAGGTCTCCTCAGGACCAGATGTCAGGTGACGGAGCCTTCTTTAGTTGTGAGAAACGTATCCCAGACCCAGCATCTTCCAGTTTTACAGCAGTGTCAGTGGTCAGGGCCACTTGGTAAGGTCCCTTCCAATTGGGGCTGGAGGGCTGTCTTCCTCTGATGAGGTTTCCAGTAACCCAGTTACCAGGCTCTTGGCTGTGACCAATGGGATCCTTTGAATTAGGACTCAGGAAAGCTGCTTTCACCTGTTGATGATGGGCTTGAGTTTAAGTCAGTAGAGACTTACCTGAGACGGCGAGGGGTCAGCTGAAGGTTGTATGCCAGTAGATGGTGCTCTGCTGGTGACTGTCTTGGATGGAGTGAGTTTATGTTTCCAAAGGGGGTTCTGCAAATAGTTAGCAAAGTCAGAGGCAATACCTTAGGCCGAGGGAATCCAGAAGTTTCAGCAAATTTAGAGATTTTTAAGTTCGAGGATCTCATTAGTTCTTTCGACATTGACAGGGACAGCGATAATTCTGAGAGGTTTTCAAGTCCATCATTCAGGCTTGTCTGAGTTGCCCGGTGAAGTGGGTGCCTCCATCAGTGAGAAATGTCCTTCTAACAGTTTCTCTGCCACTGTCTAGACGTCAGCCTGGTGGCAGGGGAAGGCTTCAACCTATCTGAAAACACACATCCAGCAA
This sequence comes from Pteropus vampyrus, assembly GCF_000151845.1. Lineage (NCBI taxonomy): Eukaryota > Metazoa > Chordata > Mammalia > Chiroptera > Pteropodidae > Pteropus > Pteropus vampyrus. Next base: position 1,993,499 of record NW_011888880.1, on the reverse strand, counting down.
CGAAAGCATGCTGATCCCCCATACTCTGTGGCGACTGAATAAAGTCCAGCCAAGCGTGTTCACATGGTACAGGGGAAGGAGGTTTGAGGCTTCTGGGAACAAAAATAGTTTCTCTAGGATTATGGATCTGACAATTCAGACATTGATGGTAAACTGGTTTCACAATTTTATGGAAGTCTCCCACCAATGTTTATTTACAATACGAATCATCTTAAATGCACCATCACGGGGGAAGGAATGTAAAAACAGAAAATGGGGTTTGCTGAGGAGCCTCCAAAAACCAAGTGGCCATCTCAGGTTTCTCCTAGACCCACTGTTCAGTTAATTTACAACCATCGTTTACCCATCTTCATTTCTCCAATTCAGGAGCAGATTGTTGCTCTGTTGCAAGGACATTAGCATGACAAAAGTCTGGTCACAAAGAGTCCGGTGTTTTCAGAAGCAGAACGGACTTCATCCAGATGTGCCACAACCTCTGTAGGTTCCGCTGCCGCTGCGTCTTCGTGAAAGCCACCAGGGCATTCATTCTCTTGATACTCGGGTGCAGTCCTTTTAGTGCGAGCCTTAATTTCGATGACGGCAATTTCAGAACGTAGGAACATAGCAGTAAGAAGTGTCATTTACTAGTTGCCCATTTTTGATTGGGGTCCCAGAGGATATAAGAAAACCCCTTTGTTTCCATAACATCCCTAAATCATGGATGATCCCAAAGGCACACCAGCTTTCAGTGTAAATATTGACAGTTTGTCCTTCTGATAACGGGCATGCTCTGGGAAGAGCACGGGGCCCTGTTTGTTGGTCTGACTTAGCTTGTGGGAGGTTTCCCCTCTCCGTAGTTTTTATTGGGTACTAATAGCATAACCAGCTTGGAAATTCCCTTTTTCATTTCTACAGTGTAACCTATCAACATTAAATCAGGATTAGTTAAATGAGAGTCTCATAAATCTGGGTGTTATTACCTCACAATCATGGGGCTGGCCTTTGTTAGGCAGAAGTAGTAATTTAGTGGGATTAAGGACATGGCAATGTTTAAGATGTCGATTAGGTGGTGAAAGCAGAGGATCTCATAGGAGGATAGTCTGTTTGCAGAGAAATGTTGAGTCAATTCAGAGTTCAGAAGCTTTGGGAGAGTGTGAGGGGTTTGTAAATAAATGTCATTTCCTAGGGTCAAATCTGCTGAGGCATCTTCTACTAACTTTGCAGCTGCAGCTAATAAATAGCCTTAAGGCAGTTTGGATATGCAGGAGCCACTGAATCAAGTTCTATGCTCTAATAGGCAATAGGCCTATGTTTATTGCCATATTCTTATGTGAACAACCCCAGGGTTTATTTATCTTTTTCATGTACGAATGAGGTGAAAGGGTTTGAATAGTTAGGTAGCCCTACGGAAGGTGGCTCTTCTAGAGCTTGTTTTAGTCTTTTAAAGGCCTGCTCAGAAGCAAGAGCTCAGGGACTGAAGTTTTAGTAAGTTCCTGAAGTGGGCAAACCAAGAGAGAAAAATTAGGAACTCACAGGATGCAATGGCCAGGTAGGCCCAGAAATCCACAAAGCTGTCAGCTGTGGGCCAAAGAAATTCTTGGATTAACTTAATTATTTTTGGAGATAACTGGATTCCTTCAGAATTTAGATTATGACCTCGGGAGTGAACAGTATCTGGAGATAATTGTAATTTTTCCTTAGAGACTTTAGGTCCTTTTCCAGCTCACTGTTGCAGAAAAAAAATGGAATCCTTTATGGACGCCTTTTTGGTAACTGGGCATGGTAGGAGATCATCTGCGTATTGCGTATGATCTCCAGGGAATTGGAGAGTACTTAAATCTTGGTACTTGAGAGAAATAGGAAGTGGCCTCGGTGGGCCTCGGAGGCATGACTGTCTATGAATATTGTCGATTGTTCCAAGCCAGGCAAACAGGTATTGTCTGTTGAGGTTTAAAGGACCCCAACTGCTGAAAAAGGCTGAATGCAGGTCCACAGCAGTGAACCATTTTGATTCTGGGAGGACCTGTGGCAAAAGGGTGCTTGGATTTAGCACACCTGGGGAACAGGGAATAACTATCTTGTCACTAGCTCTTAAATTCTGGATAAATCGCCATCCCCTCCTAGTAGTTTTTGAACTGGCAAAATCAGCATGTTAAAGGGGGCGTTTAGGTCTTCTATTATTGGTGTGAGGCCTTGTGTGGCCTCAGGCTTTAATAGGCATTAAGGTAATTTAGGGAAAAGTATAGTTATATTTATCTGAATTTTTATAGGTTCTACACTTTTCATTCTCCTAATGTCAGTATTAGAATTAGCTCCCAGATTTGGGGGCACCTCGATTAAATTAGGGGACTTTTGTTGGAATTCTTCCTCTTCTATATCAAGGACAGATTGTATAGAACATAAAAGTTCAGTTTCAGGTTGGTAAGGAAATTCTAAGGTGAGGTCTCCATTAGAAGCAAAACGCATTAGTCTTTTCTATTTAGAAAGCAGTTCTCTACCTAATAGACTGGGCCAATACCACATAGCAAAAAAAGAATGCTTTTCAGTAAAAGGTCCCAAAGTTATTTGTACTAGTTGAGATAGAAATTCTCTCTGAACTTTATTAGGTACCCCCACTATGGAAACCTCTTTTTTACTCCAAGGGATTTGTCGTCCTATGAGAATAGGGTTTAAAGGATAAAGTGTAGCTTGGTATCAACTAAAGTTTGACAAGGTTTCCCATTAATTTGAATTTTAGTTTCCCCTTGGCTGTCTAAGGTGATTATTGGGTATGGTTTACTAGAGAACCCCTGGTCAGTTTGAGAGGGGCCTGTGTGGAAGCCGTCCCTTGGGGGTCGATTGGGTGTTGAGGAATTTGTATAAGACTTTTGAGGACAGCTTTTTCTCAGGTGATTGAGAAAAATCAATTCTCTGATTGGTTGTAATGGAGACATCGGCCCCAGGGCCTGACTTTTTGATGGTGGCCCTGCTGGTGTACAGTGTGGGAGGCCTCACCATGATTTTAGGTCTCTGGTCTTGGAGCTGTTGTAGCTCTAAAATCAATAGCTAGGTCAGTGTTTGCTTGTGGTCCTTTCAAAATACTCGGCCCCGGTCATAAGTTCAGTCAGGCTGGTGGCCTCCCATCCTGTTTTCTGCTTCTTTATCAATCCACTAATGTCAGGAAAGAACCCATTTACAAATAGGGCAGCTAGAGCCGGGTGATCTTGTTTATTGTCTGGAACTTTGAATGCCACAGAATGAGGGCTTCCAAATTGGCTCTAAAGTCAGCCACAGATTCTTCCTTCCTTTCCTTTGTTTGCACGTTTGTATAATAGATCATTAGTGCAGGCAGAGAAGACTCTAGAAATGGCACGTGAAAGTTCAATTGCTATTTTGCAAGCTTTTTCTGGTCCCTGAGATATTGAAGATTGAGGATTTTAAATCTCGTCCTCAGGGTTTTGCCATCTTGCTTCCTATGCCCTTTTTTGGGCTTCACCAGGTCCTACCAGCATGTGTGCAAGCTGATAAAGCTCATAATGACTCTAATTTCTTCAAAAAACCTTGAGGGTTCCTCCCTAGGCATAGGAAATTCTTCATCTATGGCCCTTACTTTGGTCTTTGACCATGGGGTGAAAGATAACTGAGGAAGGTTGTCTGCAATCTCGCATAGTTTTATTTTCAAAGGTAACTGTTTGACAGTCTCTTCAGAGTGGAAAGGCAGTTCAAACAGAATTGGTAAAACATGAGTACTCCGGTAAAGAAGGATTGAGGGGAGCAGTAGGGGTCAGTCCTATCGGCTTTTGTTTTAGGTATATCTGTGTCTAAATTTCCATTATCAGCCTTTTGCAATGAGTCTTTTAATGAAGCTATTTTAGAATCTTGAAGGCCCTTGGAAGCTTCTGCATGCCAGTTAAAATAGGTATGTATCCCATTCTGTTTCTTTAATTTGGAATCCTTTGCCTTCAAGTGCGCTTCTTAAATGTATGATCTTGTCTAACTGGAACATTCCCCATAATGGCCATTGTAATTCTAGGTTGTTTTAGTAAGACTTTGCCATCTTGTTAGATATCTGAAGCTTCTGGGACTGTGGTTTTTAGACATAAAATAAGCAGGTGTGCCAGAGGGTGGTGTGCTCAACTCTGGATCTAAAAGATCCCATTTCTTTTAGGGCTTTGGGTTTCTCAAAGCCAAACTAATACCTAAGAGGCGCGGGCGTGCCAAGGGTTGGGAAGTGTGGGGTGTTTTTTAGTGTGCCTAGTGGCATGGAAATTTTCTTTAGGCTGTCAGGTGACCCAGTGTAAATCCAACCCATTCTGTGACCAACTTACATGGTCACAGGAGTCTTCCTGAGGTGGCGAGTGCTCTGACAGCCTTTAAAAGCTTGATCCATTAGCAATAGCCTTTATTTACATAAAACAAGACAAACCAACATGTGTGCCGTGGTAGACCAGCAGTAACCAAAAGGTATTGCGGCACACTGGCCGAGAAAAGGCCGCGCACACCACCAGCAAGTCCCAGCGTGGAACTCAAACAGCAAAGCCTGGGGAATGGGGACGGGGGACTGGAACTGGGCAGAGGGATTCCGAACAACTGGGCGACCTCAGCCCGAACCAAGGGCCAAGGCCTCAGTTTCAGATGAAACCATCTGCCTGCTAGAGCTCACTCGCCAAGCCCTGAACTGGGAAGCCAACCAGGTGGGGAGCTCAACGCAGGGAGGGCGGAGCCCAGAACTGAGAGGAGCCTCACGCTCGGCCGGCTGAGGGAACGGCCGGGAATATAGAGAACCAAGTAAGCGTGTGGGCAGCCGTGCCTGTGTTTCTCGTGGTCCGCGAAGCCGTTGGAAATCTTCAGTTCAACCACTGCCACTGAATCTGTTTAAAAATGAAATTTACCTGCATAAAATTTATAGATTAAATTGGCTTTGTTAAAGAATTCATGAATCGAGCAGCATCCCATGCAGAAAATAGAAAGGCGCGCCAAAACGCTGCATGAAGGGGAAGGTTTCTGAAGGCAGATGGGGGGCTAAACGAAAAAAGTATTATTTTGAGCAAGGAGACCTTCCTTTGAGAGACAGTAGAGTCTCTCTTACCTCACTGGCGCAGAGCGGAAAATTCCAGACTGGCTGGTTAGGATTATATTTCTCTCGGCAAGTTCAAAACTGTGTTTAGGTCAGATCTAAGTTTTGATTTGGTGTCATGAGCTCAGTCCAAGTGACTCCATTTTGGGCCTGTTGCTTCTTTTTAACAAAACCATTTGCAGATATTTGCAATTAAAAAATTCGCCAGCAGACAGTGTCATTACGTAGGGGCTCACTCGTGCGGCTCACAGAGCCACCTTTTGTGGCCATTTCCGCCTGGATAGACCCTCTCCCAGACCTGGGCCATCAGTTTGGTCGTTATGCTCGTCCCTGTGGACAAGAAACTCTGGGTGCTGTGCAGGGCAGTCAGAGAGCAGTGAGTCAGGCCTGGGGGTGGGGATGGGGGTGGTGTTGGGGTGGGGTGGTGGCGGGGAGAATCTATCTCGACTTGAACTTGACTTCTTTAGTTTAGCCATGTAAATTGACAAGTCTCTTGGCTCTGCCTGCCTAGTTTTTTCATCTGTAAAATGGGGAAGTTGAAGTAAATTAGTGAATTTCAGACTGTGTCTGCAGAACTCTGGGACCGAAGGTGACGGTCTTGAAGGTGAAGTTCTGAGAATGAGAGGAGTTTGGGGGAAGACTCAGATTCCTCACCGCCAACCTCACCAAAACAGTTTGCTTCTGTTTTAAGCGTTGATTTCCACATAAAATGTCATCTGAGTGAAGGGCACCGTGTTATAAAGGTGGAATTCCACAGAACTAGATTTTCCCCAGGGTTCTTTTGAGCTCTAAGATCCTATGATTCTGGAAAAAACAGTCATGCTCAGAAAGAGACTTACTGAATGTTAATGAGTGTTCTTTTCTTTTTTTCACATTCTCTTTGAAAACAGATTCTAGCAACAAGAGATAAAAGATTCTTTTGGTTTAAACACACATTATTAGGCTTAAGAAGAAAATGTAGAGTTAAATACGGTATCAGATTTTCAGCTAAAGTCGTTTGTAAGCATGGCTTACATATCTGCGAGGTTTTGTTTATCAGGCTTTTTGATATGCATGCCACTCTACTCACTGGCAAATTTATGTGTGTGTGTTTTTTTTTTTTAACATTAGAGGAAAAGCTATGTAATAGTTTAATTAAATCTCCCCCTACTTAACCATACATTTTGCCTTTTTCTGCTGCCCGTGAGATGATAGAAATGACAGAAAGGAGAGATATTGCTTGGGCTGTGCAAATGCCTGGTTATAAATTAATCTCAAATTAATCTGGAAAACATTAAATTAAACTAATATTTAATGAAGTTTAACTTTTGAGAAGTAAATTGTGACTCGCCCCAGTATTTCAATGCAGGTGGCTGTGGTGGTGCCTGGTGGTTATAAGCCACACTGGGCAGCTTAACTGTGTTGGAAGGCAGAAATCTTTCTCTCTCTTTTTATTTTTATGTGACATTTATTAATCTTTACCCTGCTTTTATATAAATTGTTTCTCTACATAAATTTAATTCTTTTAATTATTAATTGATCAAACATTTGCTAAGTGCCAGGTACTGGAAATGCTATGGTGAGCCTGCTGGGTAGACCTGCCCTCAGAGAGCTTACAGGCTGGCGGACAGTCAGACTGGCAGACGCTCCGGTGACAAGGAATGTAGGCGCTGGGAGTGCGCAAAAAGGGGCCCCGGCTGGGTCCGGGGGTTCATTTCCATAACCGCGGGGCACTCCTCTGTCTGACTTGGGGGTGTTCACGATATGCGGGCTGTGCTGGCCCGCCATAAGGGCTTGGTGTTTACGTTAGTGAGGACTGAAAGGGAGGTATATATCATCTAGGTATATATCATCTAGTTCTCACTTTAGAAAGGAGGTAGTTGTTCGGTTCGTCCTGCCAAAGCAGAGGCCCCCACCAGAAATTCGTTTAGAGCGTCGAGACCGGTGATGCCACACACACACCAAGAGGCTATGAAAAGATTCGTTATGTCCCTAATTGAGGTCCCTGGGGAGACTGGGACTGAAATGGCTTGAGAGAGAGCGAGGAAAGGGACACACTGGGTTTGGGGGTGTGGTTGGGGGTGGGGCCTGGGTGAAGGTTCTGGGTACTTGTGCGGTTTGAATCTCCTGCAGGTGGACAGGGGACAGTGTCCTTCCCCGAAACGCGAATCTAGCAACAGATGCAAGGTTGGCTTTTCCTTGTTGTGAAAGCACAGCTCAGGGAGAGAAAGTCTGTGAAGAATGGAAGTGATAGAGTTCTCAGAGGCTGAAGGACAGAACAGAGGAGGGGATTTGCTGTGTGAACTTCAGACGAATTTTTTGTTTGCTTGTTTATATAACTTTTAACAGCAGGATTTTTGATAGGAGCTGGGTAGCAGATAACTTAAAAGTGACTCACCGACAATGCTTGGAGTGTTCTGGGTTGTTGATTGAGGGGAAGTTCTTACATTATTAATCACAAAGCAGTTAGCGATGTTTATAACGTGCTGTGAAGATTGAGTATTCAACTAGAAGAACTTGGTGTTATTTAAAACAAATTATTGCAAATTAATTCATTTTTTCCTATACTTTCTATTTTCCTCCCTTCTTTCCTTCTTTCTTTCTTCTCTTCCTTCCTTCCTTCCTTCCTTCTTTCCTTCCTTCTTTTCTTTCTTTCTTTTTTCTTTCTTATAGGAGGTAGTGAGTAAGGACAGGGAGGTATGGGAATACTAGGTTGAAAAAAGAATGTTGTATACATAGGGTACCTGCATTTGATACTTTATTTAAAATATTTTCCCACCTCTCACTGTATAATGATGACAATTCATATTTGGATGGTTTTACCTTCTTCCGGTCAATTTTCTTTGATCTTTTATCAATGCTCCAGACATGAACCTACTTTGGAAACAAACCTACTATAGTCCAGGTCCAGCTGGCACACAGCGTGCTGTCTGTTCAGGAGAAAATGATGTGCAAATGAGGGAAGAATAAAGAACAGAAATATTTGGGGAAAACATTGGACATCTTTGAAAAGGTGGGCATATTCTCTTCCAAACTGTTCAATTAACCCTGAAAACCCAGTGGGGTATTTGCGTTGTGAGAAATGGAAACGAAATCATAGATCTGAAAGCAACCATTGCCATTGCCAAGGATTCCATTATTCCTAACTTTTGGTGAGTGACATGGCATTTGGAGGGGCTTGTATGGAGGGGCTTCTACTGCTCCCCCTTGTGTCCTGGTCTGTTTGAGTTGCCCTAACAAAATGCCACAGGCTGGGTGGCTTATAAACAGCAGAAATTGATTGTTCACAGTTCTGGAGGCTGGGGCGTTCAAGATTCAGCGTCTGACGATTTCTGCTTCATAGGCAGCACCTTCTGGCTGTGTCCTTGCATGGTGGAAGGGGCAAGGGATTTCTCTGTAGCCTCTTTTAAAAGGTACTAATTTCATCCATGTGGGCTCTACCTTAGTGACCTAAGTACCCCCCAAAGACTCTACCTCTTAATACCATCTCTCTGGGGGTTAGGATTCAACATATGAATTTGGAGGGAACACAAATATTCAGTCTACAGCATCTTGATTCAAGTTTGCTTTTTCAGACAGATCTGTTACAATGCGCAAGGAAGCTGGCCAGAGATCCCAAAAAGGCAGGGTGAGAATAGTAGCCCTCTTTCAAATATGAAAGGGGGAGGGGTCAGGCCGACAGTAGGATTTTCCCAATTTTATTGCAATAGCAAAAGCTCTGCCTCTCGCTTTGCGTAGAGCTGGGTCTCTGCTGTAGCGTTTTAAGATCGGCATTAAAATGGGCTTTCTGCCGTAAGCCTGATTTCCTCACGGCACAGACAGTGCCGTGTTGTTTCTCCCTGACTACCAGATCTTTAGCACAATTTCAGCTCATTCTTGGAAGAATTCTGCTACCCCCATCATACTCTCTGCTTTAGAGATGAATTAGGATGCTACATTTGTGCATCTGAAGAAGCCAGACATGAAATGCATGTCTGTGAGCTTTGCTGCCTTTAGAATGTGATTCGGGGGCACCCGGGCCCTGAAAAGATGGAACATAAGCTTCCCAAATTCAATTTAATGACGTTCAGGTTTTTTGAACACCTACCACATGTCGGATACTGTGCCAAATATTATAAGACATTGCAGAAAAGAACAAGGCATGGATTTTGCCCTCAAGGTGTTAACAACCCACCTGAAATAATATGTGTGTGTGATAAGAATGATAGGCTGAGATAGCAAGTTACAGGAGCACAGTGGAGATACTCAGTGAGGGGAATGTTGAGAATGCCTGAGGCTGGCTGAAGGAGAAGGAGGCGCAAGTGGTGGATCAGCAGAGTATTAGTAACAGAGGCAGCAGGAGATTTGGGAAAATCAACAAGCCGTCTAAGACCACTCAAACTCATCAGATCTCCAAGGCCAGAAGAGGAAAATTGGAAGAGTTTTAAGGTCAAGGAGGAGGGCATATGTCCATAAAGCCACCAGACAATATGTTAAATTTGGTTTTATGAAAGGCCTTGATTAGGATCTGTAATAATTACAATGGAGAAGTACAAGTAAGATCAAACTCGACATCCATTCATAATTGTATAGCAATTTCATAGCGTAAGACTAAAGGGCTAACTATACTTGGGATCAATACACCTAAGCCATATGGGGGTGGGAAAGAGAAAGGGCAAGGGATGAAATGGAGGGGGAAAGGCTTCATGTACACCACATGCCCAGAGACATAGCTGAGGAGCTCTGAGGCCGGGCCGGGCCTTGTGTTCATCGTGTGCCTACCAATCGATGGAGCTTCCCTGAAGATGAATTCTCCATGGGAACCTATTGCTTCTCTGAAAAGCTGGCAGAATGGGGAAGCCATAAGGATTCATCAACTTTGTCCTTCCACGCTCCACAGACCACGGCCACTCTGGGCCAGCAAAGAGGAGCCAAAGGCTTTATATGAAACATCAGGTTCAAGTGGATTGACCCTACTTCTGTGATCATATCAATGAACTTGGTTGAATTGATCCGAATGATTCTAGTTAAATTTTAACACATTAGCAGGGCTATGGAGCATTGATGGTATAGTTTCTATACATGTGTGATACATGTGATTTTTAAAAAAAGTCATGGTTTGAATGCTCGAGTCTTAAGTCCTGGTTGACCTCTTTATCTTCATCTCTGTGAATATGCTTAAGGATCGAAAGTCTTTGTGGAAGAAATTTCTTGATAAAAAAAAATGGCTGAAGTCAAGGCTCAGGAATAGGTGACAGGGATATAAAGCTCTGTCATCATCTCAGAGCATGAGCAGAAGGAAGGGAGACTGCATGACAGGGAGAAGTTTGCCTTGACAACAGACTCTTGGCATGAGCTAGATTCGACTTTGTGCTCTCAGACCAGAGCTGCCCTGTCTTCGAGCACGTCAGTAACTGTTCAGGAATGGCGCTTACAGTACGGAGAGGCCTGGGGCGTGCAACAGGGGGTGAATCTGTCGAGATAAAACTGACCAAAAGCTGGTCTGCTTTTTATCATCGTCATTTGCTGACACTTCTGAACAATGTCAGTGACAAAATACTCTGAAAAAAAGCTTTTGCGGTCTAAGACTAATAACTGTTGGGGTTACAGTTGAGTTTAAATAATAATTTAATTAGGGTATTATTAATACTTATTTTGTAATAAACATAGTATTCTACATGAAAATCATTTTAAAGAATTCCTGGTTATGCAGTTGACCCCAGATACATGTGGACTCTGTGACGTGTTTATTTCAGGAGAAAGTTCCTTTGGTTCAGAATCATCCTGGCTTGCCTTGGTAGTAGTGTGCATGCCAATCCCTGGGGTATGACATGTCCCTGAGTTTAAACAAGAGATTAGAAATAAACAAGGATAGTATAGTGATGGTCAAGATGAAGAAAGAGAACTTGCATTTTTTTAATTCTATTATTCTATGTGGCTACTTGGAATTTTTCTTAGTATTTACAATTTAAAACAGTAAAACCAAGTGCAAACAGCAAGTGTAGGACTTTTGTTGATAAAGACAAATTTTAGCTTTGCATGAACTATTTTACTTAATTTAAATATGCATTTAAAATTAAAATATATTCTCTAAAAACAGTTAACTGCTTTAGAATGCTTAAAAATCAAGGAAATAAAAGTTAAATAACTGGCACTGTTTAACAATTCCTACATTGCTTTTTGTAGACATTTCGATTTTATTAAAATTTATAAATTAGCCACTGGACAATGATTTACATAAAATATTATATTGAACTGTAACCAAAGGAGCAAAATTCAAGTTGTCAGGTATACTTAAAAACTATTGAATAAATAGTTTTTTTTCCCTTTTTTTTGTACTACAATATTTATTTTAATTGAAAATTTTTAATGTTTTCCTGACATGATTATGTTTATGCAGTACATGGAAATGTTTTCATTCTCTGCAATTCTTTTCTGGCTGTTATCTTTATATGTTTCATGTCATGGTTATTATGAAAATATTGTTGTGTAGAGGAGCAGGGTGTTACAAAATGACCCATGCTAGACGTCAAATCACTCTTCACTTGGTGCACCATGCTCCCATCAGATGGTCAAACGGCTCCTGTGGTTCAAGTTTGCACGGCCTGGGATCAGGAATTCACTCTGCCGCCACCAACGGTGGAATCTGAGGTGCTTGCTTTTCTCACCTACAATAATCGAGGCTTTGGAGGAGATGACTTCCACGTTGCTTTCCAGCTCTGAGGTTTTGTGATTCGGACTGATTGTGGTACGCACACATGTACACACACACCTGTAGCATTGGGGTTAAGGGGCCTTTCCAACTTAATATTCATTTTAAGAAATTTCTGTCATTGCTTTCCAGATTCACCTACCGTTTAGACGGTCGTGGAAGTGAGCCGTATCAGTTTTTGTTTCTCTGTCTTGGCTACATTCCATTCTAAATTTGATGTCATTTTTAGCATAAAAAATTTTTCTGTGAATGCCATTTTTTACTTAAATCTTTGAATATATCAATTTGTCCACATTTTATCTGCCATGAACCGCATCTAAGCTACACTTCTGTTTCTGGTAACTCGTATCAATAAGATCCTTCAAAATCTGATTAGCCCACCTCTTAGTCCAAGAGACTAGTCTAGGCAGTTCTCTGGCAAGGCTTATGGAGCAACATCTGATGGTGTCCTGTCTTGGCTGCACTGCCCTAGGCATTCCCACGTTTGGTGGGGGACAGCCAAGGACAGTGCTCATCACTCACACATGTGTAACCTCACAGTGCAAGGAATTAATCCTTGTGGGGCCCTCTCTGACCAGCGGGAGCAGGCGCCAATGAATAAGTGCCTCCTCCTTTCTTCCCCTCACAGACAGTTCAGAGATGCCTTTCAAAGACCCGTCAGAGGCTCCGGTAGGATGAAGCAGAGTAGCTCGAAGCAGAAGCCTATGCATCCTGTGCTGGCTTTCTCTCCTTCCCTGTCTCACTCCTCCTGGTCCTTATGAGCCTTTGTCCAAATCCCTGCTTGCAGAGGAATTGGGGCCATGCCCTGTCAGGCACGGTTTGAGAGTGGGACCTAAAGTAGGACTTACTTGTGGCCTGTTTCCCTAAAGCTTTAGTGCTATGTGGATCCAAGCCCTTGTCCACATTTCAGTGGACAGACCCCTTCACTTGAGCTTAAATACCTCACTGCTTTTGACAAACCCACTGCATGGAGGAGCTCACCCCTTCCATTCCTTTTGCAAAAACTAAATCGAAGATGACAGGAATAGCCTGCATACATGGAGACTCCCATTAGGGATGCCGGCAGGTCAAGTGTTAAAGTATTTATTACTGCATTAGAGCCCACCTTCCTCAGTGATCTCAAACTGGCGCGCGTACAAAATAAAGCTGCTTTTGCATTGGAACTGCAGGTGTGGATGCTGAGGAAGGCTCCAACGGATCCAGCCTGGGTAAACTTGTTTAGATGCACCTCGCTTGCTTCTGCGGCTAACTCATACCCTGTCTTTCTTTGAAATGCTCTACGTGGCATGTTGGAGCAAATGACTCTCTGAGGCTGAGCCTAAAAGTTTTCCAAACTGCTCTGTTGTTTTCTTGACAGAGTAAAGAACGTACTGGGGCTATCATGACAGGCAGACTGCGATCGCTGTCATGTCAAGAATGCTGCGGTCGGGAAAGTCGACATGATTTCATGGCTAATGATTCACTCGCTAATATCGGTGTGGGCTGCCGTGAGGATAACCAAGTTGAGCTGTCTTAGATCAAATGATTCAATTAGGCCAGCTGTCCCTATTTGTCATGGCTCAACTCGCTTTCAAATTACCTTTCCAAAGTGCATACGTGCCTTAGCATAGAAGTTAACAGCTCAACTGTTTTACAAAAAAAGGATACTTAGGCATGATTAGCAATAAGTCACCTTTTCCCCCCCAGTACACACACAGGCTACTCTCCCTTCCCCCAGCCCTTTCCCTTAGGAGATACTGTACGTAATTGCTCAGCTAACCCTGCAGCGTCCTCATCAGCTTTTGTCAATGTGATTTTGCCTCTGAAGCCTTTGGGGGCATCTCTTGGCAAAAAATTATTAATTCTAAAAAGGAAGACTTGATCCAGGATCTCTAAGTTGCCTGGGGAATTAGTGCCAAGGTTAAGTTTTTTTTTTTTTTTTTTTTGATCAACTTTCAATCCCTCCATTGGCAATTGGACAAGGTTGGAGTCAGAGAAGAGGTTACGTTACACGTCTGGATTCTTCCAGAGCTGATGGAAAGACTCGGGGATGAGAGAAGTCAAGCTGGAGCCTCCGTGTGGCTTCAAGTCAACAAGGGAAGCTATTGCCAGCAATAGCGACACAACTAACCAACGTTCAGATGTTGAGAGGGCTAGAATCTTAGTATTTCTACGTGAGACATATGAACAGTCCCTCTGCCCTGAGGGAGAAATGGCCTTCCTGCCACAAATAACCTGCATAAGGGATTGAGTCAGAAAACATTTGTTTTCCACCTGCTATGTGAGGAACATGGCACAGACGTCGTGGGGAAACAGAACACAAAATCCAGGGACCCGATTTCTGCCCCAGAGGAGCTTGCGACTAATGACTGAAATCTTACAGTGTGGGGACTGCGGCTATCAGAAAGCTAAAGACACATTGAAGTAAGTCTAGAGTAAATAACATAAATGGGAAAGGAGCGGAGGGTTTAATCTAAAGGGGAAAAAGATAAATAAAAAAAATTATTCCTTGGAATGTATTGGTGAAGGGTGGAATCTAACCGCTAAAAACCTAACAGTACTATCATGAAGAGGGCAGATAAGTGATGAACTGCTATGTAAAGGAGTGAACCAGGAGCAATGAGATAAACAACGTTAGATTCTTGGAACCCTTCTGGTTTGAAGTGTTCTTAAGAGGGAAGTAAAGAGTACAGTTTTGGGGGAGGACATTCACGGTGGGTTTGTTGAATGAATCGCATTCCTTCCGTTCTTTCTTCTTTCCGTGGCATTTAAAATCAGATTTATCTTATACAAAACTCAGGATACAAATAGAACAAGGGCAGCCAGTCCACTACTGTGTGGCGAGTGCAGACTTTGCTTTCCCAGGCTCTTGCTCTCCATTCGCTCTCGTTTCGGGGAGCAGCAGGACCATTTCAGCTCTGCCTCAACCTCTCATGACTTTCACAGCCTCAGAGACAAAAGGAAGCCTATATTTGAGTGTTTTCTTTGCTAGAGGGAGCATTCATTTCCAAGGTGGAGAAAAAACAGAGTGATCTAGGCTAGGATTTTTCTGGTTTACCATGGTTATTTTAGGTATTAGCTACGTCGATTGGTTTTTAATATAAGACACTCCTGGAAATAAGAGAGATTATACACTGGCAGCTTCCAAACCCAAGCACAGCTTGGAGACCTGGTTGGAGGTTCATCTAGAGTCCAACCCGGCTCTCGTGTCTAGGTGTCTTTTTCTCTTCATCAGCAGGAGAGCTCTGGTTCTAACCTACAGCTCAGCGTTCTGTAGCCTCAGCTTCTCCTCGCCTGCTCCTTCTGCTTCTGCTTCTCTAAGATCCCGCTAAGTGTTCAGTCCATGTCCTGAGTTCAAACTGCCCCCAAAGAGCCTGAATTGGTCTAGCCCATTGTCCCTACTGAGCAGAGCTGTCACAACAAACAACTTCATGGCCGCTGGGCCACCAGGAGGTGAAACCCTAGGAGCTCACAGGCTCCTGTCCAATCAGCTTTTGTCAAAGGGACAGGGTCACGTGGCACCAGCAAAGCAAGTTATGGAGCAGGAAATCCTGCGGAAAGACTCTGAGTTGAATCGCGTCCCCCTAAATTCACACGTTGAGACCCTAACTCCCAGCACCTCAGAATGTGACTGTATTTGGAGACAGGACCTTTCGAAAGGTAATTAAGTTAAACCGAGGTCATTTGGACAGGCTCTGATCCAGCAGGATGTGTGTCTTTCTAAGGAGAGGAGAATTGGACACAGACATGCAGAGAGGAGAGACCATGTGAAGACACGGGAGAGGACGGCCACCTACGTGCCAAGGAGAGAGGTCTCAGGAGAAAGCAACCCTGCTGACACCTTAACCTCAGACTTCCAGCCTCCGAAAATTTAACAAAATAAATTTCTGCGTGTCTAACCCACCCAGTCCGTGGCATTTTGTTATGGCAGCCCTAGTGAACTAACACAGGGCGGCAAACAGTTTGAGGCAGAATAGTATTGTGAAAAGAGCTTTGAATGGGCAGTTTAGCAGTGGGGTATTTTCATTGTCTTCGCACTGGGGGGCCTTAGGCAAGTCTAGTCATGTCTTGAGTCCTTAGCTTCTCCATCTGTAAAATAGGGAAGTTGGGATTAGGTGAGCTGACATCCGTGACATGCAGGCCTCCTAGCTGACCCCAGGTGAGATGTCCTCTGTCCTGCTTCTTCTAGTAGTTCATTCTGAAATGTGAACTCAAGGGCTCTGGAGAGGACAGGCCCTTCAGGCATTCACTCATTGCTCATTCGTCACCCGGCCATGGCCCACAGTTTCCTTTCCACAGCGACTTTATGTCTATGTTCCCTTAAAACTAGGGGAACACCTGCCCGGAGACATAATTAGCCTAATTCCCCCACTGGTAGGAGAGTGACTGCAGGCAGGCAATGCTGTGTTGGTGTGACATACCAAATTCTAAAATAACATTCAGCCATGGGCGCCAGCCTCTCAAACAGGACATGGCCAGGTGACCTTCGCTTTTCTTCCTCCTCCCCTGTCCTCCTTTTCTATCCTCACGTAGCCCGGAGGTTCTGCTTCCAGCGTCCAGCTTTGTGCTTTCTGACCTGACAGAAGGAAAGAGCCTGTTTGGCGTGGTGAAGGAGGGCTACCTGACCTCATTGCTGGGTACACGGGCACGTGGGAACCTACTCACCTCCAGGGGGCCTCATTCCGTCTTTTGTGATTTAGTGGCTAGGACAGGTAAAATGCCAAGGAGGGAGAAATGATCACTTAGCGACTTGGAGCTGGAATGGAGAGATTTTTATCCTTATTCTGGCCTTTTCCTCATTGTTTCCTGTCCCTACCATCCTGGAACCCCGAGGTCCTGGCTCCAAGAGCTGGACCCCAGTCCCTTCTACTTGCAGGTGTCATTAGATTGTCATTGCTGCTGCTGCTTTGTGGAGAAAAGTAGGAAGAAAGTTCCCTTCCCTCTGTCTTTTATGAGGGTGCTATGGGTTGAATTGTGCCAACCCCCCCAATTCATATTTTGAAGTTCTTACCTCCAGTACCTCAGACTGTGACCTTATTGGAAAATAGGGTCATTGAAGATGTGATTAGTTAAGATGAGGTCATACAGGAGGAAGATAGGCCCCTAATCCAATATAGCCGTGTCCTTATAAAAAGAACGTCACGTGAAGAGAAAGAGACATGTACAGATGAACAGGATGTGGACACACAAGGAGAGCATCATCTACAAGAAATGTGAAAGAGAGCAAAGCACCAGACACCATGGGAGAGGCGTGGAGCAGATTCTCACTCACAGCCCTCAGAGGGAACCAAGCCTGCTACCATCTTGATTTTGGATCTCTAGCCTTGAGAACTGTAAGGCAGTGCATTTCTGTCGTTTAAGCCACCCAGTGTGTGGTACTATGTTACAGAAGCCCTAGCAAATGAATATAGAGGGCATCTTTGGAACATATATGCTCCCCAGAACTTGTCATAGTCTTGTTACCTGTCTTTATGTTATGCAATCGTCTTTATGTCCCAACCCTAAAAATAGATCTCTTGAGGAGAATGTGTATAAGTGCACCGTTAAGTGGATCATCCCTAAGTAACTAGGTGTGGCCCAGTCCTGCTGCTTCGCGGCTGTCTCCAGTCCTGCCCCGAGCCATCTCATGTGTGTCATGCTCCCCCTGAAGCCCCTGCTACCTTCTGGAGATCCAGAGTGGCTTCTCCATTGTACACCTCAAGCACGCAGGTGCTGGTGCAAGTTAAGTCATATTGTGCAGTTTCTCGTCTTTCAGAACTCATCGGAGGCTTCGACTCCTCAGGAAAGCCTTTCCCGACTTCCTGTCCCCACAAGCCTGGGCTAAGTGACCCTCCCACATGCCCTCATGGAACTTTAAACTTTTCTTCTCACTGCATTTAGCAAGCTGGCCCTTAATTGTTTGCTTAACCATTTACTTCTAGTTTTTAACTCCAGGGACTCTGTTTTGATCACTTTTATGTCTCCAGAGCTGAGTAGAGTATCTGACAGCTAGTCCTCCCTTGATTAGCATTTGCTGAATGAAAGAACAAGTGAATGA
>NW_011888880.1:1958936-1975728 GCF_000151845.1 Pteropus vampyrus | reverse complement strand
AGAAGCCCTAGCAAATGAATATAGAGGGCATCTTTGGAACATATATGCTCCCCAGAACTTGTCATAGTCTTGTTACCTGTCTTTATGTTATGCAATCGTCTTTATGTCCCAACCCTAAAAATAGATCTCTTGAGGAGAATGTGTATAAGTGCACCGTTAAGTGGATCATCCCTAAGTAACTAGGTGTAGCCCAGTCCTGCTGCTTCGCGGCTGTCTCCAGTCCTGCCCCGAGCCATCTCATGTGTGTCATGCTCCCCCTGAAGCCCCTGCTACCTTCTGGAGATCCAGAGTGGCTTCTCCATTGTACACCTCAAGCACGCAGGTGCTGGTGCAAGTTAAGTCATATTGTGCAGTTTCTCGTCTTTCAGAACTCATCGGAGGCTTCGACTCCTCAGGAAAGCCTTTCCCGACTTCCTGTCCCCACAAGCCTGGGCTAAGTGACCCTCCCACATGCCCTCATGGAACTTTAAACTTTTCCTCTCACTGCACTTAGCAAGCTGGCCCTTAATTGTTTGCTTAACCATTTACTTCTAGTTTTTAACTCCAGGGACTCTGTTTTGATCACTTTTATGTCTCCAGAGCTGAGTAGAGTATCTGACAGCTAGTCCTCCCTTGATTAGCATTTGCTGAATGAAAGAACAAGTGAATGATTACATCGTGTTCCGTTGTGAACCCCAAACCTGCACCAATGCTGGGAGAGGATATGGCTCATTAAGTAACGCTGTTTTCTGGTGCCTGAAGAACTCAAAACAGCTTTGATTCAAAATGTTGGCAAAATAGACTGCCTCCACTATTTTGACTTTTTCAGAAATGAATTGATGAGGTAATACATTTTGAAGCAATGCCACAGAAATATACTATGCTGCGCCTTTGAAAACTGAAGAACAGCAAGGTTATGCTTCTGGCTTATGCCCTTGTTAGAGTTGGAAGGAATGTATTTCCTGGTCTCAACCCATAACTGCAGACCCAGGAAAGGGCCCTTCCCTTTGAAGAGTGGTTTCCCTTCTCTCACAACTGGAGGAGGAGAATTGGCACACGGAAACGTGTAATCTGCTATAAGGAAGAGCCAGCCAGGCCATTCTTGGCTATCGTTAACACTCCTCCAATATTTATGAATATTGGCTACAACGATCTAAATACTTGATTGTAAAACTTGAGTTTCTGGGGTTCCAGAGCACGTAAGCTGCAACCCACATGTGGGGGAAGGCCCAGCTGAAAAGTGATCTGAATCTCTGGGTGCAAGCAGTTCTGCAAAGTGAACTCAGCACCCAGCACACAGGTAGCGTGACAGGTTCCAGGCCAGGGCTGGTCTTTTGCTCATGTCATCTTGATCTGCTAATGAGTTTGCTTCTTACCCTCGCATATTTAATTACATATATAAATATAACCACACTTTTAAAATCTCTCCCTAAGAGGTAAGGCAAGGAGAAGAATGTGTGGGGCTTGCACCCCCTTTTCACCCCCCTACATCTGTGGAGCCTTCATTAATTGATAGTAGTGTCCTTTCTGGTGCACTTGAGTGTGGCCTCAGAGTTCTGTACGTAGCACTTCAGGCGGCCACTGTCAATAGCAAGAGATCAAAGCCCCCATCCCTGAGCTCAGGTATGTGGTACTGATGTGCCTCGCTAAATACAATAAACAAACAAACAAATAAAATAAGGCAAATAAATTAAATATATTCATTTGTGACTTGTCATTTAAAATAGGTCACCAAGCTTTTTCTGCAGAGGGCCAGATAGTAAATATTTTAGGCTTCTCAGGCCACATACAGTTTTTCTTGCATAATCTTATTTGTTTGTTTATTTGGATTTTTATAAACAATTATTTAAAACTATAAAAAAAACATTCTTAGCTAATGGGCCGCACAGAAATGAAGTACTGGCTGTACTTGGCCCACTGACCATAGTTTGCTGACCCTGAAGTAAAACTTTGTGTTTTTAAAGTATGTAAGTATGATGATAGTATTTCCCAGGGAAACCTTCGGTTGAGAGAAAAAAAATTCAAAGAGGGGCCTACGGTACCTATTTCATGAGCATGATCACATAAAATTATGAAATTCTAACATGTGATTCACGTTACATTAGATACTCAAATTGTAATGCTCGTGTGCATAGGGCATGAGTCACATGTTCCCATTGGGTTACGGAGGTATACGGGCATCTCCAATCTGACCGCTTGGATGTCACTCACAGTCTTGTCTTTTCTGAAACTGTCGAATATGTGAAATTTAGAAATCCAGGCAGGGTCTGGGTATGGACATCTGTGAATATGTGTTGACATCAGTGATCATCTTACAGTTGGTGAAAGTACAGGTGGTTGTGAAAAGTAGCTAATTTTGTAGAAAAAGATCTGTCTGCCCTGAATATGAGACATGGCTTTGAGGCATGAGGCTTTAGAAGGTCGCATTTGCCCCGGAAGACATGTGAATGGACCCTTCCCACGGCCGCTTGTTTTTATCTCCCAGGTGCCACGAAACTTCAGAAACTCACTGCGCATGGCTGCGGGTCTCCCATCTGATGGCACTTTTTCTCCCCTGAAAAAATCTTTGGTTCTCCTCTTTTCAATTTGTGGAAACTAGTGATTCCAAACCCAGTGCTGTGTTTTCTATGCATATCCTTTTCTGCCCCTAAAATCAAGCCTCTGTCTTGGATAACTATGACTTAGAGGGAATAAAAATGTTTTGGTGAAAAAAAGTGCAAACAGAGTTGTATTTATCTGGATGGTTCTGGAAATAAGAATAAGCGCAGAACTCTCTTTCTGGAGCATAATTAGACTTGAGTCATTACTTAGAATAATTTTCAGGAGTGCAAAATTGGCAGTTTGCCCCACGTTGTCAACTTGCGAATCTGAGAAACATATTGGATTATTATGGTCTGTCTTCACTGAAGCATATGCCTTGTTAGGTGTGGATAATCCAAGAAGGTATGTAAAACCTGTTTGGGCTCATGTTTTCAGTAATGGGGCCTCATGGAACAGAATCCACTGAATTTCAAATAAGTACAATTTATTCCTCCACTTCTACTGCTTTTCTTCTTTGCTCCTAGTACCTTGGTGGAACAAAGAAAAGTGGATATATATATGAATGAAAATCCAGGTATGTAATACGATATGAACCATTTATGTTTGCCTTCCCTCTCTATGGTAATACATTTATGTAGAGGACATTAATTACAGTACAAGATGTGGTTTCATTGGCATCAGAAGCTCTTGGCACATGGTAAACCCTCAATCATTATTATAGACTCCATGAGAAGACCAGGGTTCGAGTCCTGGCTCCACTCATTACTAGCTATATGATCTAAACTTTTTTGAGGCTTAAGTTTTTTTATTTGAAAAATGTGGCAAATAATAATACCAATTTATAGGGTAGTTGTTCTGATTAAATGAGACACTATATTTGGTAGAAGTTCTTTATACCATGTTGAGAGTTATATAAATGTTAATTAATTTAATTTAAACATATATTGCAATATTTCTCCCCTCTGGCTTCTTGCCCGGCAACTCTTCCAGGCCCCAGAGATCCATGCTGGCTGCTTCCATGAGACATCAGTGCAGATGAAGCATGTGGTGGCGGCTGAGCTCTCCATTTCCATCTGGATGTTTTTGGCATTGTGCAGACATTGTTTCAGCATGCTGAAGTCACAATGGAAGCTAATATTTCTAAAAGTCCCCACATTTTATTAGTTGTGTGTAGTCTATGCTCACGGTGTAGGTTCTTGTCCTCTAGGAACTTACCTTCTTAGGCTTCCTGCTCCATCCTCCATCACAGGTGATGCTGTTGGGAGACTGGTTTCATCTTCAGGAATGCACTTCTGTCTCTCTCGATGGAATTAATATCCTTAAACATTCTGACAAAGTCATTTGGGAAAAATCCATATATCGAATAACTATGCTTCAGAAGTTAAAAAAAGACTATAGCATATTCTCCAACCAAGCAACTACCATTTAGATGTGATAGGTACTTAGTGGTGATAATGGAGCAAGTGATAATATTGGGGGAAGGGGTCTGAGTCCTTAAAACTAGGCCACTTAACAATGCCAAAATCATGTGATCAAAACAAGGTAGCAAGCAGAGTTCGTGGTCAGGACATTCAACTCAACTCAAAACACAGAGCTCCTGCTCTTCAGAGAAGCACACTCGTTTGCTGAGAAATGGACAAGGTCAGGGACACAGCCCTAGTACACAGTTTTGCACAGTCAGTACCATTTGTTGATTTCATACAGAAGGCTACAGGTGGACTGTCAGCCCCAATTCAGGATCATAAGAACCTAGAATCAGGTGGTCCTGGCTCTCCATCCAACTCGCCCTTCTAGTGCTCAGTCCGGCTATTTCCTTTCATTGCACCAGAAGAAAGACTCTGTCCTCTTCCCATGACCCTGCTGAGCAAGCTTTGTCCAGACCTGGTTGGGAGCTGGGAGACCTGGGGGTTTGCTCTGCGTTATGCTGGTTAGTAGTGTGATGCTAGGCCCCTGGGCTTTGGCTTCGTCATCAGTGTCAAGAGGGGATTGAGCTGGTCGCCTCCTGCTGTTCCTTCCTGATTTATATTTCTCTGCCGTGAGTATGTTGGAGAGAGTAGGGTGGCTCTGCCTGATTTATATTCTTAGTCATATTGCCCAAAGAAGTCAATGATACAGGCAAATAAGAGTTTTTTGTTGTTGGTTTTGTTTTGTTTTGTTTTACTATTTATTAGTGCTCTTTACCACACCCCCAGATGTGTAAGTAAAGCTGGTGGGTTTTCTTCTTCTTCTTTTTTTTTCCATTTGCCTGGCAAGTATCACTTAGAATGGGATCACATGATAATACCAATACAAGGGGCGAAGCTATCAAACAGAGTAAATTTTCATTTTTCACAATAGTTGCGTTCTATAAAGTGGCCGTGAACACTGAATTAGTGAATACCAAATCATTACTTCTAGGGTAAATGGAAGGTTAGGTTCCTGTGAGCCTCTGGTTCAACATTTCATCAACCAGTCATACATAATTTTGTTTATGTGTATTTCTGTTTAAAGACACTTTATTTAATCTATGTTGATGATTCATTAACATTGAACTCAGGGCCAACAGCCCTATAACCCAAGCCTAAAGGAAGCTTATCTAACACACCTACTTTCTCTGCAAGGTGCATCACAGCCTCTTGTGCTTAGGACACTCGATAGCATTTCCATACTGTACTTGGGAGCCATTTTTAAGTGGAATTCCCTCAGAAAAGCACAAAAGTATGAAATGCGTGGCAGTAAATATACCATGAAAAGAACATTTGTTTATGGTATGAGGGCCGAAATAAGAAGGCAGAGCATCGGCCCGCTCATCCTCAGTGGGGAACGTATGCAAGTTGGGCCACTCAGATTTTTCTCTCCTCTGCACATGTCTACAAATGACCATGAAGGGGCCCAAAGTGTGGGTTTGGAGGTTACAAATAGATTTCAGCGAATAGGTGAATTTGTAAATATGGAATATGCAAATAATGGGGATCAACTGTATGGGTTTTAGTTTAAGGGAACACAATTCTTTGTTTGAAGTTCATGTGTATTATTATTAGTTAGGGTGATATCTAATCTCTAAATAAATCTCTAAACAAACAGGATCTAAATTAAAGTGGCTTAAAGAAAATAGAGGTTTATTTTTCTCCCAAAGTGAGCTGTCTTGGTTGGCAAATAGCTTACCTTCACCCCTGAGTTGCGGGCATATCTCTGTTCCAGCTCACGAGAAGGATAAAGAAAATAAACCCAGGACAGAGCCTCCCTGCCTAAGAAAGTGAAATGGGTGTTGCACACGTTACTTCCTCTCACATTCTAATTTAGTGAAAAACAGGCTGGGAAATGTATTTCTACCAAGGAAGCCACATGTCTAGGCAGAAGTGTCAAATGAATTTTGGGGTCAAATAACTGTCTCAGCGACACCATGTAAGAACAACACCACACTGCATTAACTGTGCTCAGTGATCTCCTTCGTAACTGTACTCAGTGTTATCATTCGCATGGCTGTTAAAATGTGTGGCAATAGTATTAGACACCTGATCTTGCTTGGTAGTGTTTGAACCCACACTCACAGGCGATCTGAGCCTCAGAACAAAAAGATTTGCTAAAGCTCTATTCATAGATGACTTAACCTGGGAAGGTTGTTTCTCTATGGGCAATGTTTATCTTAATCAAAGATGAAAACATTTGGGCAAACTCATTCATAACTATAACTCAATATTATTAAATGTCATTCCGTGGAATAGATTGAATCTAAAGGGAGATTTTAATTAAGAAGCCAGTGTTACACTTGCTAATTAGCCCTTGCTTGCTTATCTTCTTCTATGAGCAGATTTCTTGTCAGAGTTGAAAATGTCTCTATAACTGCCTTTCTCTCTCCATATGGCTGCTTCTAAGTCAGACTGTCCATGGACTTGGATAAGGAGAGCTGGGCATTCAGAAGCTGGTTAGAGCAATAGCCTTTCTGCTCCAGATTCCATGTATGGGAGGCTCCCTCCCTTCCTCACAACGGATTATTCTTTAAACATCTGAAAATGCCCTGATTGTCTCATATATGGATTATAATGGGTTGGAGCGGTAACTTTTTCTGAGCAACTGTACCGTCATATTTTTTTATTTTCTCAATTAATCATTAAATTCCCTTCATCAGCTCATATTAGCAGGAAGTCCATTTTCTGTCTCCTGCGGTTTTCTTTGACTCCGAATTATCCAAGAACTCTAGGTATTTACTCTGTCTCAAGAGGTGACTTGTGTTTCCAAGAAAAGAACTGGAAAATCTTATCAGTCCACTGGGAGGACCCAGTTCTAGATGGCTCTTAATCTGAGGATGCTGAAAGCTGATGCTGCCAAATTTAGTCTTTCCTCATCCACTGCCCTTAAGGTTTTCATGGTTAAAGTTCTCAATTTACACTTTGCATGCTCTGCCATCATTCCCAAAGTATGGCACGTAACTATCTGATAACTTCCTTCTCACTTATGAACCTCTAGGCTGTGGCTTTAATTCTAGGCCCCCAATCTAGATTCCTAATCTCTTTATAGAATATTCCTCTTTGAGACACTTGTTTCCATTTTCCTGTCAGCAAACCTCAGCTAGAAACATTTTAAGCCATCAAAGAAGTATAATGTGATTGAACCTCTAGGAAGAAGTCACAATTTTAATCTCTTTTCCCCCTAGAAGAGCCCTTAATCTTTATATAAATTTTTCTGCTGCCTTGGTAGGTAGCTCTATCTCCTAAGGAGCATAAGGGGCAGTCTTTGACAAGCTACACAGAGCCTCATTTTATCCCTTCTCCAGGGGTATGAGTGACTTCACACTTTACACGTGCTTTACCAAAAGAGGCCATTCATCTGCACAGATAAATTAAAGAGGATCCTCTCCAAGGTGACCTTCTGCCTAGCATTGATCGGTGGCTTATTTTTGGGAAAATGTTAAGTTTTTCTCACCAGGTACTGAGTTAGAACATAATTTCTAAGATGATATGTGTGGATTTCCATGCACATTGTTGTCCATATTACGATAATATTGAGTGTAAAAGGGGATACGATTTAATAATTACAATCAGACAACGGGTCTAAAATGAGACTTTTGGAGGCAGAGAGACGCATGGTGATCCTGCGTGTGGATCTACAACTTCCTTGAGTGGTGAGAGGTGTGGTGGAGGGTGATGCAGGGCTGGCTCCTCCTTCACAGCCTTCCCTGTGTGCAGCAAACTCAGCACACCACAGAATTCAATGCACTTCCAAAATGTTTAATGCGCAAAAAATACCAACAAAAGTGATTTTGTTAATCTAGAATCATGAGGATAAATATACTGATGGGAGATACTGATTTGGCTGTCGAGGTGCTTGAGCAGATTTATGATCATTATAATCACTGGTTTTAATTAAGTTTTCCTTTTCTTTTTCTCTCATATAAGAAATCTAAAAACAGTAAAGGTCAAATATGTTCAAATTTGTGAACTTCCCAATTTACTGAAAATGGGTCTGGTTTTTAACTCCCTTTTTATTCTTTGTGTTAGTTTTCTGGCATGGACTATGGCTGGACTTGAATGAGACACGATCTGTCTTTTTGCTTTACTGTCGTAGGGTCTACTTCAGAGGCTTCCCTTTATACAAGGTCAAGATTCCGTATACTTCTTCATCAAAAATCTTGTAAATTCTTTAGTAATCTCAACAATCTAACCATCTATAAAATGAACGATATTGAGAACTTAAAAAATATATTCAGTTTAAAAATGAATGAAAGGTTTAGCTATGAAATAACGAGCTGTTAGAATTTTTTTCCCCCCACAAATTTGTTTCAATGCTGCCCCTCATGTCTAGGCACAGGCTAACGTGTTATACTAATGAACTTCAGCAAAGACTGTAGGTGGCCCATGGAGATGACAATCAGGAGAATGTGTCATGTGCATCCAATTTCTAGATGTCATGAAGCTTATGCCTTTTCCAGTTTAACCAAATTTTTCAGAAGAGAGAAGACAAGATAGAGGTCTATTTCAGAAGTTAAGAGAAGAGATGGTTGTTTGGGCCTTAGTGTTTGCACTAGAGGAAAAGAGAAGTATATAAGATTAAGAATGGACAGGAATCGATGATATATTTGATGTGGGGAGATGGGAAGGGAGAATTAGGAATCAAGGATGATTCTCTATGGATCTTTGAGATAACGTGGAGAGAAGGATCACTTAATAAAATGTAAGACTAGAAAAGGAATTAATTTGGTTGGCATCTGGACAAAGATTTCAATTTTGGACATGTTTGAGATGCTTATGAGACATGTAAGTTTGCTCCTGGAGAAAGTCTTTAGACATATGAATTGTTGTTCAAAAGAGAGGTTTGAGCTAGAGGTTTATATTTGGCCTGTTAAATTAAAGACTCAATTGTTGGCTAATTGTTGATTTTTAAAAATGCTATGTTGTATAACTTTGCATCTGTAGGTGGGTAACTCTGTGCTGTGCAATACAGACATAATTGTGAGACCTTATCCTCACTTTCATGGAGCCTATAGTCTTATGATTAGCATGATTAAAATCACCAAAAAACAAAAGTAATTAGTTAATCTATTGATAAGTTATTAGAATAACTAAACACAGTGTAAGAAAGGATTAGCAAACTAAAAGATATATATAAACCAGAAAATAAAATAATTCAGTTACTCAGAATATGGTTTGGAGATATAAAAAGATACAAATAAAAGGAAATTTCGAAACTATGGAGGATAGAATTAGAAAGATCATCAGAAATTTAATAGGTGTCCCACAAAAGGACACTAAAAGAGAAAAAGCAATATTCAAAAGGACAAAGGCTAAGAATTTTCCAGGATTGATATACAAACATGAAGCTGCCAAGTCAAGAAATACAACATATTCCAAGCAAGATTAATAAAAGTATGTCTACGTAAATGTATTATAGTGAATCTGCAGAACCAGCACCAAAGACAAAGAGAAGATTATAAAAGTAGCCAGAGAGAAAAGATAGATTTTCTAAAAAGGAAGAAATCTTAAACAGACAGTGGATTTCGAATTATTATCAGTATATTGCAGAAGACAATAGAATGTCATCTTTGAAATGCTGTCAAAAAACTGTCAACTTAGAATTTAACACACCAAAAATGTAAATCAAGATTAGAGGTGAAATGAAGATTTTTTTCATAAGACTAATATCCAAAATCTAAGAAAAACTCTGCCCAACTTTCTAGTTGATTGCTATTAACAAAACAAAACAAAACAACAAAACAAAACAAAACTAAACTAAACTAAACTAAACTAAACTAAACTAAACTAGTAGTCCTTTCCTCCCATGCGTCTCCTTTACTTTTACATAGAACATTTCACTTTTGCACTTTTGGTTACGAAATATGTGAGGATTTTTTCCCCCCACAACAAAAAATTCTCTGTGACACAAGCTGGGTGTCCTACAATTTAACTCAATTCTGACACTGTCTACCTGGCGATCGTGTCAGATCCCACAGGTTAAGGGTTCAGTTTTATAAGACTGCCCCTTTCTCCAATCCAGATGCCGATCACAATACCAGGCTGTCATCTGTGCTTTGAACCAACTGGCTATAAATCAGAGGTTTCTAAGACTCCCTCCTAACGTTCAATTTGCTAGAGAAGCTCAATATCTTAGGAAAACAGTTAACATTTACTGGTTTATTATAAATGGATATGATGAAGGATACAGATGAACATCCAGATGGAAGAGATGTCCAGGGCAAGGTACGTGGAAAGGGGAGTGGAGCTTCCATGCCCTCTCCAGGTACACCACTCTCCCAGCACCACCATGTGTTTTGGGATTTTGTGGAGGATCCATCATGCAGGCATGATGGATCATTAACTCTATCTTCTGCCCTTCTTCCTTCTCAAGATAATGAGGGCCAGGGCTAAGAATTCTAAGTTTCTAATCATGGCTTTCAGGTGACCGGTCCCCATCCAGGAGCCATCCAGGAGCTCCCCCAGAGTTGCCTCAAAAAACAGAAGGTGCTCCTAGTGCTGTTATCACTTAGGAATTTACAGGAGTTTCAGGAACCCTGTGTCAGGGATGGGGTCAAAGACCAAATATTAGAACAAAAGATGCTCCTAGTGCTCTTGTCACTTAGGAACTTACAAGGGTTTCAGGAGCTCTGTGCCAGGAATCAGGGACAGAGACCAATATGTATATTACCTTATAACTGCTAAATTATGCATAAAAATGAAAAATTACCCCAAGAGCCCAGAGAAAGAGCAGGCAAAATAGAGGTCTGTCCTTAAAGAACAAGATTGCTCATGATGAGAGAGTGAGTTTGCTGAGACAATGACAGATTGACTAAGAAACATATTCCTCAAAGATCTTGAGGAAATATTAATAATTACAATATACATGTCATTGAAGTCCCAGAAGCATTGTGTAGAAAATTATTTCATTAAATACAGTCTGAAAATTTCCAAAAGTTTGTCAAGAACATTAACTTACAGTTACTGGAAGCTCAATGAACTCCTTGTAAGGTAAAGTTCAAGAAAACCACAGCTTGACATTTTGTGATAAAATTGTAGGAAGACAAAAATTTGGTGGGCTATGGAATGTTTTGATTATGGTGGAGGTCACATGACTATATACATTTTCCCAAACTCTTCAAACTGTACAGTTGAAATAAATTTTATTTTTGTAAACTATATTGAAATAAAACTATATGGAAAACATACATGTACTGTATAAGACATAACACACACACATAAATATCAATCATGTATACCTATTTTGTAGTTAGTTTGGATTTATCTCAGAAAAACAAAGATAGTTTAACATTAAACAAAGCCATTATTATTAACCTCCGTATTAAGAGATTAGAGGAGAAAACCATATAATCATTTCAGTAGATATAGAAACAGTAGCTGATAAAATTCAACAGTGATTCATGGTAATCTTGTTTCGTAAACTATGAATAAAAAGGAATTTCCTTTTCCTGAGAAAATATATCTTCCAAAAACCTACAGCAAATATTTTATTTTTTTCTAATTTCTTATTTCCTTTTTAGTATTTTTGTTTATTTTTCAATTACAATTGACATATTACATTAGTTTCAGGTGTACAACACAGTGATTAGACATTTATATAACTTATGAAATGATCACCCCGATAAATCCAGTACCCATTTAATACCAAAGATAATTATTACAATACTATTGTATTCTCCATGTATACTCTGCATCTCATGAGTATCTTGTAACTACCAATTTGCACCTCTTAATCCCCTCTACCCGCTTCACCATCCCCCTAATTTCCTTTACCCCCAACCCGGCAATCATCAACATTACAGCAAATATTTTAAATCCCGAACCTTGAGAAACATTCAAATTCAGTAAGACCCTTGTTCTCAATCTTAATCAGACTTTTTACTGGAGGGCCTAGCTTGCAAAACTGAGACAAGAAAAATAAAAGAAACAATAATTAAAATGGAGGCTAAGTAATTTTCCTTATTTATTTTTGTTTGTCTTCCCCATTTTATTTTTTATTTTATTATTTAAAAATTTTTTTATTATGGTGACATTGGTTAATGAAATCCAGTAAGTTTCAAGTGTACAATTCAACAGTAAGACATATATATGTATGTATTTATATATATATATTACATTGTGTGTTCACCCCATAATTAGATTTCTTTCTGTCACTACATATTTGACCCCAGTTTTTCCTATTTAAAAAAATTGATCTCAATAGTACAATATTCACAAGTAAATTGCAGATGGACTAAAGACCTAGATAGAAAGTGTAGGACTATAAACCTCGTAAGTCGGTTCTGTTATACTGCAACATAAGGTGTCCCCAGTCATCACCCATCACACAGACTCTCAAGGTAAAAAGCACAGGGCTTAGGAGAGAGATGAGGTCAGGGGAACAACACTCAAAAATTTCATTATTTAAGAAAATTTTTGTTTTAAACTTTATTATTGACACACATAAAAGATAGGGAATAAAACAAAAGCATAGTTTTTCATATGTTAAATTTTTACAAAATACATAAATACTGCAATAAATACGGCACTTTACCTTGAAAAAACCTGAGAATTTGCTGTGGAGCAGATATCAGAAGAGTTTCAGCTGGTGAGTTACCGTGAAATAGTGGAAGGTTATCTGAAACCTCGTGGAAAGTGCTCACACCAGATGTGGATGGGAGTGGCCTGGAAGACATCTGCAAACTGAGGTAGCTGGTAGATGTTTGAAGTATGTCCATGTGTGAGCTTTGTGTATTCCTGCACAGCTGGTTAAACTGTGTGCTGTCCTCTGCATTCATCTAGTGTTTCTTGCTGATGAAATTGCACATAAGCGAATTAGAAATTTGTGGCACGTTCACATTTTTTTTATTATATCAATTTTCTTGAAACAAATTTGTGTTTTCAAAATAAACACTATAGCCAAACTGACTGTATAACAAAATATAGAAGTGTAGATTTTTTGGCATTATGGTATGGGGAAAAAACTTCTAAATAAGACACAAGATGTACAAATCATAAGAGAAGGATAAGTTTGACTATATTCAATAACAATAATAATAAGAACTTTACATATGGCAAAAACGATATGAAAAACTACAAAAATAAGCTATTGACTGGCTTGGAGAAGATAATGATACTTATATTTATAAGAAAACTTCTACAAATCAATAAGAAAAAGGTAAAGAATCTAAAAGAAAAATGGGCAACGGCAATTTACAAAGAAAATAAAACAAATGTCTAATAAACATAAGAAGAGCTGCTCTACCCTACTAATGATTTAGCTGAAAACTAAATCAATAAAAAGCTGCCACCTACATACCAGTGTGGCCAAAATTATTAACTTTTACTGCACCAAATTTTGGCAAGAAAGTGGGGAAACAACTTTCTTAATTGATGATGAAAACAAAAACGCGTGTAATCATTTTGGAAAACAATTTGTCAATTAAGTAAAACAGACAATGCTGAGTTTAAGACTCAGCAATTCTACTTTCTGGCATCCACCCTGGAGAATTATATGGCTTATGTGTATCAGAAGACATGATCGAGGATGTTCAAAGCAAGATCGTTTATAATAGCAAAAACATGGAATAATCTAATTGTCCCTTATTAGGGGATGTGTAAAGTTCTGTTTATTGGAATTATGGGAAAGTACACAACAATTAAAACTGTGACCTAGATATGCAGATACCAATGCGAATAAATTACACAATGAAGCATAAAGTTAAGTGCAAAACATATGTATATATAAGTACAGCACGATATTATTCATGGAAAATATTAAAGAGACAAACTACTAGTATATATATTCTTTATGGATACACACATGTGTTTTAGGACACTTGTAAGGGAGTGGTACATACCAGTTTCAGAGGAGGGGCTGACCTGGTAGAGAAGAATGTGGAGCAAGGTCAGATAGCTTTTATTTATTTTTTTTAAAGAGAGTCATTTGATGCAAATATGGCAAAATGGTACTATCTACTTAATCTCCATGGTGAATCCATGGATATCTGTCACGTATTATTTTCTGCTTTTTATGTGTTTGAAATTTATTCAGCAAATATATATTGAGTGCCTTATTCTATGCTAAGCAATTTTCCTAAATAAAAAGCAAAATATAAAGGAGTGAATGGAGAGAGAAATCATGCATTGATGCATCTTATTAGAAGTGTGTTTGGGCTGCCTGGGATTATAGGGAGAATCTGCACCTACATGGGTGAGTGTGAGCCAGCCTCCTACACTGCCTCTGTCAGGAAAGATATGCAAACCTGAAAACTTGTATCTGGGGAGGGAGGTGGAGAACCGAACAAAGTTGTCTTTTCTGTGTAAATCACGTGTGCCTGCTTCTTTCCCTTAGGATGGGGCCAGCAGTGTGCTCGTGGAGTGGAAAGTGGACAGCAGCATGTAAGTACAGCTGCTTCTGAAAATACCTCTGGTTTGGGAACTGACAAGCTCTGGGATGCAGGGTAACAGGGCGGTTTATATTGAAGCCAGGAAGCTGTGCATTTTCTAACATAAAGACAACTCTGCCTGGAAATACTGAGAATTGTCCCTTCCTGATGAAGGCAGGAGAGAGTCGGTCAGAAGGTCCCTGACCACGAGTCTCCCTCTTTTGGCCTTAACCCTTTCACAGCTGCAAGGGAGGATTCTGGGAAATAGCACATCCCAGACGAGGGATGCGGTGGTGCCAAGGGGTTAACAGGCACTTTGTGTGAAGTTTTAATATTCCACAAATGAAATGTGCATGTGAAATGGGAAAAAAGAGGAAAAGATTATATTTGTCAGCTGGGCTGCCATATGTTGTTCTGGCCGGAGCACAGCAAAAATGGTGACAATTCTTTCCTGAATGAGAATCTCTGTCAACTCCTGATTTCATGCCTTTCTTTGGGCAAGCAGGAGTTTTTTTCATGACCAGGCAGAGTCTAAAATTTTCATTTTTGTGGGGGCAATCTGTAGCTTCCCCTAAAAGGTAGAACGTTAGCCTTGCTTGGCTGGATTTTCAGGAGGTGGGAGAAGGCAGAAAAATCATAAAATTCGTCTGCATTTTTTAAAAATGAAATTGGCCCTTAGGGTAAAAACAGTCCTCTGAAGGAACAAATAGCAAGCTGAATGACAAATGGAAAGGAGGTTATGTTGGCAAATCTGCTAGTTCTCACCAAAGTCATCATCACACAATTTCAGAGAATTGACTTTGTCACACAAAAGACTTTTCTTATTCATATTTGGTGGGTTATGATGCTTACGTTAGTGAAAAATAAATGTGTGAGTCCATGTGTTTTAAGAAAAATACATAGGATTCAGCCTTGATGTGAGAGGGTTGTTTTTTTCCTAATTATGTGTTTCTGTCTTACTTTGAATTTGAAAATACTAGACAAAATTACTTTTTTATTTAAATAATGTTTTAAAGGTTCTGTTTACTGTTTGCCTAAGTAATGTAATCTAAACAGTTTGAAAATTATAGAAATTTAGAAAACAATGATCTTCCTTAATCTCACAATCTAACAATACTAAAATATTTTAATATATCTTTTCATACTATGAATACATAAGTAAATGAATAATTTTTACAAAGTTGACATCATATTATTAAAGGCTTTGTTGTCAATATAATTTTTAATAGTTCCATATAGCCAATTGAGAGGATGTTCCATTCATTGTTAACTATTCACTGTTATTTGGTTTCTTTCTAAATTTGCTTTCCTCTGACTGACAAGTAGGACATGTCATCATCTCTTTTTTTTGTGTGACTTTCCTTTGCAGAAGATGGCACCGTTTGTTAGAAAAGCAAGTGAAGGTGCTCTTGACCAGTTAAAGTACAATTTAGACTCTCACAGGAATGGTGTGAACTGAGCTGAGATTCTCTGGGGAGGAATTGAGAGAACCAACCATGGGGAGAGCCTGGAAAAATAAGGGAGTGTAAAATGGGGGCAGAGTCAGACGGTGGTGAAGATCCACAGGCTGCATTGCATGGGATGATAATCTGAAGTAAAAGAGCATTAGTGCAGGATGAGAGCCTTCCCGCCCCGCCCCACCCCGCCCCACCTCGCCCCACTAAGTAACATGAACCCAAGTACTGCAGATCATGTCCTGAAGTCTAGAAAGGGGGATCAGAGAGCAAGTGGCTCAGCCAGTACTATGGAGCCTCTGCTTAGCTGTCCTCCCATGGGCTATGAAAGGATGCACAGAACACGACATA
The DNA here is from genome assembly GCF_000151845.1 of Pteropus vampyrus. NCBI lineage: Eukaryota > Metazoa > Chordata > Mammalia > Chiroptera > Pteropodidae > Pteropus > Pteropus vampyrus. Next base: position 1,959,588 of record NW_011888880.1, on the reverse strand, counting down.
TTCAGCATGGGTGTGAGGAAAGGGAGCTGAACACAGATATGGTACAGAGGAAAGGGAAGTTGTTTATGTTATACGAGAGTAAATAGGAAACAGATGAGCACCTACTCAAGCGCAAAGTGAGAAGGGCTAGCCAGGCAACGAGGCAGGGGGACTTGGAAGAAGGAGGAGGAGTGGAAGGGCGGGGGAGAAGAAATGATCACTGGTTCTGTCAGGGAACTAAAAATAATGCCCCACGAGTGCTTCCCGCTTGAGAACAACCTAATAAGAAAATAAATAGCTCAAAGATGAGGATGAAACAACAGATTGAGGAGGAAAGGGAGAGATCAGAATTAAGAGCATAATTTTAGAATTACACCAATATTGTTAATGGGCTAATGCAGCAGTTAACAGCAGCTAACATTTATTGAGCATTTGGTATGTTCCAGATACTGTTCTAAGTGTTATGTATGGACTACTTCCTTTGATACTTACAAAAATACCACGAGTAAGTAGTAGTTTCATTATCAAATGGAGAAGCTGAGCCACACTGTGGTTAAGTCACATCTCCTCACTGGAAAGTGGCAGAGGAAGATTTCAACCCCAGACATGTTCTATAACACTACATACATGTAGTTTGATCCCAATAGTTAAAAGCCAGTCTTTCCATGCATCC
>NW_011888880.1:1923015-1957651 GCF_000151845.1 Pteropus vampyrus | reverse complement strand
CTCCTTTGTGCAGGCATTTAAGTTTGTCACCTACGCTTTGTTTTAAATATGCTCCCTCCTGCTCCCATGACCTGTTGCCCCTGTACAGTATTACCTTTCTACTTTTTTCTGTTTTTGATAGACTATTTTTCTGGCTTAAATATCATCCCATTATGCATATCATTTAACAAATCTTCTTAAGAGTTTCCTAAGGAACTAATTTTAGTGTTTCTTTTCAATTTGATTTAGCTTATTGTACATATATATGTGCAAAAATACACACACACACACACACACACACACACACACACACCACACACATTTTTTTTGGCCATTTTAACCTGGATCCAAGATGGGACATGAAAATACTGGATGATTTTCTCTCTCGACATTTACCATGCTCTCGTAACCTTGACTACATAGTTTACTTCTTTTCTCCATAATTTTCTATGCTGGACTTGGAGAAGGAAAGTAAAAGAAGAGGAAAGGAGGCAGGAAGTAGTAAGGACGTCCTGGAGGAATTTATCATGACTCATGAACGGGCAAATCGAATCAAAGTCATTAGAAGAAGAAGAATTTTACTGCTCCCTGCTCTTCATATCTTACCATACGCACTTCAATGTTTAAAGCATTTATTTGTAAAAATGTTATATAGTAATTAACACATACTTTAAAATAATAACAAAAATTTTTAAAATAATTATTAAGTATTTCAAAATTTTATGAATATATATAAGCTCTCTCAATTTCATTGAAGCAAAATATGGACAGGAATTATCTAGTATCACCAGTACCTGGCACAGTAACTGGCCCAATGGGTGTCCATTAAACAATTTTCCATTCAGTCTTTATTTTGTGTAAAACCGATGGATCTGACACAGTTTCATTTTATTCCTGGATAGTCTCTCATCAAATACTACCTAATAAGAAATAAAATAGCCCACTAAAAGCAGGTAGCAAGAAGAAGCAGAAAAAGGGGAACAATATTGTCTCAGTAATACTAAAATTAGATAATCAATAGAATGACCATGTTTCCTATTTGCCTGGGACAGACCCAGTTTATTCCTATTGACTTGGCATGATTATTAATAGCATCACTTTTCACTCTCAAAGTGTCCTTGTTTGGATGATAAATTACATAGGCACTCTATTAATCAGGCCCTAGATAATCAAAAGCTATTTATAATCTAATTGCAGGAACTTAGGATTTTTTATATAGTTTTGATGGAAAATGGAGATCTAGCTACTTAAATTGAAAATTATAAAATGCATGAGCACTTTTTAGAGATTTTTGTATATACATTACATACATACCTATGTCAGGTGCTTTCATAGTTCTGCCTTGCATTCTGATTATTTGTACAGTTATTTCAATTGGCCTCCTTAGGAACGGTCTTCCACATTTGGAAATATACTCATCTCCATATTTTCTCTTAATACCTTGCAAAGAGTTTTGCAATTATGAGACATCTAATAAATATTTGTTTAATGGAATTGAATAAAATGAGATCAAATTATTAAGTTGTTTCTTCATGGATAATTTGTGTTGGTTTATCTTCTGATTCACAAGCTGGGAGGAGCCAGCATGGCACGATAATTTTACCTATTTCACACAACAGATTAATTTTTTATGCCTCCTTGTTGCTCTCCTGTTTCCTTAAAAGCTGTAGTTGTGTATTGTTGCAGAGCATTTCTTCCCTGAAACGGTGAAAAAAAATTGTGTTCATTGAGGCATAATGTTCACGAGTGGCCTTGATTTTTTTGGATATATTGAACAAAAATGGTATCATTTTTTTTTTTTTCTGGCCAAAGTTTCCATCAGAAGGATAACAGAGACTATCAAAAGGATGTTGGCCATAACTTGCAATTTTCATTAGTCAAAAATTCAATGAATAATTTTTTGGCCCTATTAAAATTTCAAGAGACTCAAATAAGAACCACATAGAGGACCAACCTTTGAGAATCTGTGTATTTCGTATTTGAGTACTGAAACTCCTGGCCAACTGGCAAGGCACTGAGCTCTTCTAACAAGTTATAGGGTGGAAATTATTTCTTTTCTCACCCATCTGCTCTAGGAGCCATAGCTCATATTTAGAAGTAACACTACTTACAGTGAGGAATCAAAAGACCATCAACGGAAGTTAAAAAAGAAGAATAAAAAGGCATCATGGAAATAGCAGCAAATACAACAACAAAAACAAAGACAAATCACTTCGTAATATTCGTACAAAAATTCTATTTTTTTATTATTGCCACCTGGCGCAATCAGCCTACAGAGGTTCTTACACAACCTTTTGAAAAAACGAACAGGCACTTACTTTTAATGATACGTGAGAGTATTTCTCTGTGAAGGAAAAGCAGTAGCCCTTCACTAAATGCTTTAGTGGAGGCAAAGGAGTGAGAGGTGGGCTACGGAAGGGGATTCATCATAGAGGTAAATATTCAAAGAAGGACGGAGAGAAGAGGGTTGGGGAAAAGGATAACGGTGCTGAAGACATTTCTCTCTTTAATTTCCTTTCATCAGCTTTGAGTAACTAAAGGAATCAATCACATTTTCTTGGCTTACCTTAAAAAAGGGAAAGCCCTCTGCAGCTGGCAGAGAAGAATGCCCCCTTAACTCCTTCTGCCACTGCATTTACAAATGATAATACTCTTCAGCATAGTTCAATTGGGCAAGTAAACCTAAGCCAGGAAACTTACAATATAGCAAAAGGATGGGCATATCCCACAGTCAGGCAGCTTTTATTTTACTTTTTAAATATAAACAAGACCAATACAAAGTAATTTTCAGAAATAGTTTTGTATTAAGAATCATATGGAAATACTTCTCATTCAAGCATTGCCTTAAAATACTAATGTTTTGGGAAGCCAGTTGTACGCAAAGGTGTAATGAGTGATATGGCATTTAACGTATATGTGTTTTCACTTAAAAATTATCATTGGCCAATTGTCTAATCCTTTTATACACAGGACCTATTGATTTTATCTACTAAAGAAGGGGGCTCCTATTAAGTCGTTGGCCTGGAAGAAGGTGAAAAAAAAAATGGATCCAGGTAAAAATAAATTGTTTTAAAGAGATTCTTGATATTGTATATAGTTTCTAGTTCTTGAGATTTTCTTATACGTGTGTCTTCGACTCTAGTAGCATTTGATCTGTAGAATTGCATTTTTATATTAGAGGAGGACATATCTCTTATGTCCTTGGGATGTTCTAAACTGTTGTCTATTTTGCATATATGAGTTACTTTTTAAGACTCAAGCAAAATGTCACCTCCTTTGAAGTCTCCAATGCTTCTCTCACAGAATGAATTACCCTCACTCCCAGGCTACCATAGCAGAGTTACTAGGACTGTGTGGGAAAAGGCCCAGATGTGGGCTGGCTTTGCCTGGGGGAGTCAAAAAAGGCGTCAGAGAGGTGATGTCGGACCCTGATCTCAAAGGAGGTGAGTTTGCCAGGTGGAGAAAGCATACTTTTAGAGTTCAGTGTTTATAAGTCTCTGCTCTCATGTATAGACAGAAGTCCCACAAAAGCATCTCCAGCAATTAGTCGACACTTGTAAGTACTTGACATTTGTTGATGGATATTTGATTGAATGAATGGGCATGTTCCTTTATTGTTCAGTCCCTCAAATGGGCTCACTTTCTGCTGTTTAGGTCCTTCATGTGTATCAGAAAGCTCTATGGATCTGGAAATGACTTGTGGTTTTAGAGATATTCAGTATCTCTATTTGTCTCTGCTCTATCCAGAGGTTTTCAGTGAGAGATTTTATCCCCATGGGGAGACAAAAACTCCAAACCTTCTGAAAAGTGTTGCTAACGATTTCTTGGTATTCAATATGTGGTGACCATTCAAATTGCTTGGCATTGTTAATGTCCTTGTCAGCAGGTTTTAAAATGTCATGGTAAAACATAGCGTGTATGGCCTTGTACTTACATGATTTTTATATTTGGTTTTTGGCTTGATAAGTTTTTGGTAAAAAAAATACAAGACAAATTTCTTTGAATTTTACCATCGTATAAATAACAGGAATTGATTTTGATACTTCTCACTGTGACTAGATATTATGGAATAGCCACATGGCCATGCTCATATGCCACGGCTATTTTGTAGGAGACATTTAAGTATGTCATCTTCTGGGCCTTGACCCTAATAATGCATCCTCCTTTCAATCGGAGGCATAACTAGAAATGGTTAAGATACATTTGAGTGGATTTTGTGTTACTGTTTTTTGCCATGTATTATTCACAGATTTTTTGAGTATTTGATATAATCATTAAAATAGTTTTTTATTTGATATCCTCTTGATCTTCTATCTATTTCTGGGAAAACATTCTTATTTTCTAAAACATAAAAACAAGTAGGGAAAATGAGAAATCTTCCGTAGGTAACCTCAGAACAGAGGAACTTTGTGCATTATGCAGCCGAGGCCATGCCAAAATGCAATTTGGAGGGTGTCCAGCCCTTCATTGGAAAGTAATGGTTTTCACTGAACTGAGTTATGACCAGCTGTTTACAGACAGTCTGTGACATACTGATAGAGCAGAACACCGTATGTTGCTTTCCAAATCAAATGATACAAGAAGTGTGACAGAGTGGAGAAACATCTGTCATTAGCAATTTTCAGCACGCTTCACTAATTCTGGACAAAATACGAGTAATGAACTTACCGCAGGAAACTTCAAATACTACCACGGCTGAAACAAGGATATAAACAGCGAGTCCTCCTAATGGCTTCTAATTTAATTCATTTGCAGTAAGAAACAAACAAAGTAGGTTATTTGTTTTTGATCATAGGGTAGTAAATACTTCTGCTGATCACAGACACTTATTTTAGTCAAAGAACAGAGATCGCCAAATGCAACTCTCTTCAAGTTCAGACGGAAAGCTTTATGCCTCCTTTAATTGTTGAACGGGGTGGGTTTTGTTCTTGTTTTTGTAAGCAGAGAGTTGGAGAATGCACCCTAAAAGGGGTGAAATCTTCCCCGTGTGGTATCTGAGTGTGACACTCTGAGCTTGGGGTAGCTAGGGTTGTGACAGATTTGTTGGACCTGCGGCGATATTTACATAATATTAAACGTTTCTTGTCTTTCAACTAAAAAGCTTGTATAGAAGAATGTGTTAGGTCTTTCTCAAGCTGCTTTCCCCCTACCACTTCTCATCTTGGCGTTTTTTTTTTTTTTTTTCCTGGCTGATCATTTTTATTTTGCGGTCCCACAAATTTTCACAGTTCTGTAACGAGCGCATGGTCCTCATACAGCATCCACATGGTTCTCTACTGGTCGACGTCACACTGTTGATGAGATCTCAGAGCCAAACCATGTGAAGGCTGCAATCTGTGAGCATTTTTCTTTTGTATCTTTGCAATCAATTGAGCTATTAAGCCGTTAACATTCAAGGCCTACTCAGCTCAGCTTACCCCCGGTTAGCGCCAACACGGCAAAATTCCCAAATGGACAGAATTGAGTTGCGGGGAGGGAGGGAAAGAAAGGTGGTTATTCTTTACCTGTAGTTTCGACTAATGTTAAGAAAAATAGCAATATGAAATGCAGACGTGAGATCTTGCCCAATCCGTTGCTGTTCTACCGATGGGAGCTCCTTTGGACCGTGTCCCAGAACAAAAAGACCGAACGCCATTCGGAACTGATGGCTGGAAAATGAGTGTAGGAGGTCTTTGAGGAGCTTCTTAATTACAAAATTATTCATGATAAAATGGCACTCATCTCAAATTCCTAGTTTCTTGTAAATTTCAGTGTGGTACCACATAAAAAATGGTTTACTGCTTTTTAACACCTTAGATAAACCAGATCCAGCCTTGGTATGTTGTGGGGGAAATCATCTCCAAATACCTTAGAGTCTTCACTCTTCCTCTTCTTCTTTTTCTTTCTTTCTTTCTTTCTTTTTTTTAAGGGACTGACATATACTGATTTGTCTCTTTTTTTTTTTAAGTGGTCCCTAAATTATCTTCTGGTTGAGAAGAACTATTCTAAGATATGTAAATGCTAAATCTTCTGGTTTTTATAGACATCTGCATGGAAAAACAAAACAAAGCGAAAATATAGATGCCATTGAAACCCATCATTACGTTTGTGATCTAGATAATAAAGTAAGCAGACCCGAGCAATTCGCTAACACTAACGCTATTCTTTACATAAACAGTAAATGTTTAGATTTTCCTGTTCACTGACTAACAGCACACATATCATAAACACTAAGCTGTTATAGTACGTTTCGTGTGTTGATTCACTTTAACAGTTGTTAGTGTGAAGACAGGAAAAGAAAAGTGGGTGTAATGAGACCATGTGCAGAACGCTGTGAAAACAGAGGCCCTTATTTGGCATAATGGGTTGCACCATAAGGGCCATAAAATTGTGCATGTGTTAGTATCATTTTAATTATTACGGGTGCCACATGTTAAGCAGAATAGCGGAACTACTAAAACAGCTTCAAAATCCTTACTGCTGATCGCTGCATTTAATTACAAATAGGAACATTTGGAGATAGGTCACCATAAAACCCTTCTGTTGTCAAATGAGCTAAAATCTGATTTTTGTAATTATGTTTTTATACCACAGATCCTGTTGAATAACTATAGGGAATAAAATTTTAATAAGTGCTGATTAAATGTAGGTACATCTTGCTTCCTAAGAATATTTATGAATGCTCATCACACTTAAATCAAGGTACCATCACTATTTTCCTGTGGACAGTGCTTTGATCATTCAGCCTTAATGCAAATAAGCTGAATAAATTTATGTGCCATGAAATATTGTTTTTTTTTTCATCGAAGCATAAAAGCTCTGTATTTCAATTATTCATTCTGTTTGTGAGCACTGTGTACTGTATTGTAATTCTCTAGAACCAAAGTGTTTTCATTACCCCAGTACACGTCAGACTCAGTGGGATCTTGTAATTAACTTTTCTAAGGCAGGGTTTTATCGAGGAAGATGACAATGTATGTCGATCTTTTGCTCCCTACTAGAATAAATATGGTTAGAGATGGTAAGTTCACTTTTTAATCTTTTTTTTTCCTTTGGAATTATTCGTTTGTTTATTTATTGGTTACTTGCGCTTTAAAAATCATGAACACGTTTTTACCAAGAGAAGTTGTGTTTTGGGATTCTTCGTATGTGTCATATCCTTGTCTCGTGAAAAATGGTTTTGAAACCTTGCGTAACGGTTAGGTCGCCAAGCTCTTGTGAACATGAAATTATCACTGTGTTTCCAATAGAGATGAGAAATGTATAATGAACTGAAGAAGGAATTGTTAACAGTTAATGGCACTGGGAAGTCATGAGTTTTTACAAGGAAATAGGCCAGTTACGAAGCTGTCAATATTTTAATGTTGATATGTGTTCTCATGGATATTAAAGGAAGTATATTTGTAAGCAATCCACATGCATACATAAATTTGTGGTCTTTATCCACCCAGAAGGCATTAAATACTTCTTACTCTATAAAACAGAGAAGTTGATACTTTCGATCAATAATATTTCTTTAGAATTTTCACATCTTTTTGTACATTCCAGAAGGCTTTGTTATTGGAGAATTTGCTCAATGAATTTGGAGAATGGAATCTAGCTCTCCAGGAAAGTTATTTCTCAAGATCATGAGATTTCTGTTTGCAAAACTCTCCAGTTTATCTGTTGCTGTTATACGCTTAATCCACACTTTATGCAGCTCCAAGTAGCTCTGCAATGTAATTATTCAAAGAATAGTTAGTACATGTGCTCCAATTCACATTTCCGTAGCCACTGTTTCAGAATAATGATAAGGGAGCACTTCAGTAAAGACCTGGAAGACGCATACACTATGAGACAGATGCCATCCAACTTGGCCTCTGTATATTGCTTCCTGAATACACACATCATTCTGAGCCAATATCCAGAAACAGGTGTTGAGTCTGCAAAACAGACAGAGGAGCAAATAGTGCTTCTCTTTGAGGTAAAAATACAATATATATGAATGGTCCTAAGGATTCTGGGTGGACTCTACTTGAGATTTGCTACTTTCTCAATGTTGCATGTTTATCGTTTGGATCTGTAGTCTCATAGTAATTGTCATCTTTAAGTGGTGAGAGCGGGGTACTCAGACAATGCCAAAGGCAGAGGTTGCAAGGTTCTGCCTCTATCAGTTGAAAGCATCTTCTGACAGTGTCAACTTATTTCTTCAGCTCAGTTCTGATCAATAAACTGGATGTCTCCAGAACTCAGATTACATCTGGCATTGTTTCGATCTCTGGTAGTGACTTACTGTAGAAAATGCTGAGTGTTAGCTGGAATTATGCCCTTTATAAGCAAATTAATTAATTGTGAAAAATCTCAGAATCATTGAAATCATTCATGGGAATGGATAAAGAGAAAAATCCTACAGATACAAGAATCATTTACCAGGAGGAATGTTTAGTACAGTAATTGCGTTAATTTATGTCCCTATAACATAGGATCGGTTTCAATAATCAGAATAAAAGGAAGGGCAAGCAGGTGGGAGAGAAGGAATTTCTTGTTTTCTAGATTATTTGGTGCCTTCTTTTCTAATGTTCAGCTTGATCACGCATTTTGTTTTAAACAATTTTATAAAATAATCTAGAAATTTTTAGCGAATAGATATTTACTGAGAAGCTTCTCTTGCTGAGCACTGTGTGGGGGCGGTGGGGCGCAGCACCGAGCAGTGCGGCCTGGGACCCTGTCCTCAGCGAGCATCCTATGGAACCATGGAGCGTTCATTGCCACCACTAGGTCTTTACCATAGTGGGATTTAGAAAGGATTTCCTTGCTTGTAAAAGAAGGTTTTAGATTTACCTCTTGACCCCTGTGCATCTCTAAATTCCTTTTATTTATTTGAAAACTGGAGTGTATATGGTGCTGAGCCTGCCCTCAGGGAAGTGAAGAGACAAAAAGACCAGAAAACATATATCGATCCAAGAAAATATCTGTTGAATCAAAATGATGAGGCCACGGTTATCAGTTTTTAAATGTGGCCGTGCTCGCTTCCTACTCTGAGGGACAAACTTTTTCACAATCGTCAATTGTCAATCGACAATCCAGAAACCCGAACCAGTCGACATCACCCTCTGCTTCTGCCTGACCCATTCTGAGTTCTCAAAATCTTTTCACTAAAAATCTTTCTTCGTGTGTCCTTTGAGAAAAATTGATGATTCCTACCACAGAAGGACTAATTGGTAATTTTAAGGGAATCTGTCTCACAATTTTTTCATGTCTTTGGTATCAGTAGGTCTCAGGACCAGGGTAGAATCTGTTTAGTAGAATCACTTGCTTCTTGAAATACCCAGAGCCTCCTGTTATTTCTAATGAGAAAGTGTGTGTTTTCACTTTGCTGTTTTATTAGAGGACGTACGTACTGGTGAAGTTGGTCACAGAGTTTATTAGCCAGTCAATAAGGATGTCTCAGACCCCGCCACCTCTTGGCTGGCTGGCCAGGGGCGCTCCAGGCCATGCTAGGGGAGCGGCAACAGGCAAATGGCATCATAGTTGCTGGCTCACTTTCTGTCCTGGTGTTCAGAATTCATTTGAAAAGCTTTCACAGATAAAACAGTCCGCATGCTGAGTTTTTGTAAGAATTTTAAACACTATAAACTAGATTATGACTATTTTATGCAATCTCTCAAAGTTCTTACTGTCATAAAATTTAACGGTTTTCCTTTTCCTGGGAAATTGGTTCTCTTTTCCTTACATGGCTCTCTTAAACTCATAAATGATGGTAACTAGAGCGTAGTTTTCCTAAGACATATGTCTATTCATGTATCGTAAAGTATGTAAAAGCATTTTCCCAAGCTAAGTTGGAAAGAAAATCTGCCGCTCCTTCTGAGAAATTTGAAAAAAAAACAAAAACAAAAACAACTTCTCCAGAAGCAAGTCTTGTAATGGTTGTCCTATGAAGTGTATTACATTCATTGGTTAACTGCAAATTTCCCAAGGCTCGTATGTTTCCATATGTCATTTCTTAAACTTTCTTACAATTTCTAAGTGAGAAGTGAAACTATTGCATTAATATTTGACATTAATAGTTATTTAAATGTTTGACAGCAGATATATAGTCAAGGATATTATCTGTATTATATGTATATAATTTATGTTTACATATCCTTAACACACACACACACACACACACACACACACACACACACACACACTTATGTTTTATATACATGTATAAATGTAAATAGTCTTTTAGTTGCAGGTCCAAACCATGACTTATATCAAAATCATGTTGTAAATTCAGGGAATAAAGGTGTATACTCATGACAACTCTTACTAAACAGAATAAAACTACTCAGTTCATTTATCAGATTTTCCCTCTACTGACCTTTTAGCAGAGGGGCAAATTAAGAGGAAACAAGCCAATAATGGACATTTTAAAAACAGCTTCATGAAGGTGTCTCAGGTTAGCACCCATTCGGGCTTTCTAAACTTGCATCCACATATGGAAGGAAGGCTTCTCAATGCATTCTTCTTTGCTCTGTCCCTTTCTATAACCTCCACGATCTGTCGATCTGCTCCCGTATCTTGTATATTCTTCTCTTGTTCCTCATATGATTCTGAATTACAGGTAATGTATACTAGCCCACTCTTCCATCCTGGTGGGTGGATTGTCATTAACCCATCCTTGTCCCTCCCAGCCATGTCCTCTCATCCTTGCATCCCCAGTGCCTAGCATGGTGCAGAGTCCACAGTAATCACGCAATAATTCTGTCCAGTTGAACTGAGTTCCAGATGTTGCATTAGTTGGACATTAACTGAAAGAATTAAGCACTAAAGTGAGCTGGTTTCCACTTAATTAAACTTTCTAGTTAACTAAAGACTAATGAGAAGTTTAGTGTATGTGTTTCAGCCCTTGCTGAGAAATGGTCCTACTGAATTAGGGAAAGCGTAATTGTTAACATGTCAGTTCTCCTACTGACCACGAGTGAGTTTCTTGTAGGTCCAGCTTCCGGTCAGATTCCCCTTTGAATCTGTAGCACAACACACTCAGAGGGGCTATCTCGGGGGCTCAACAATTACTTGTGAAATAAAAGAATTGGTTATTTTATTTATTGCTATAACAGATATTAGTCGAATGCCTATATTTTGCTGTATTTTCAACAAACAGGACGGGTAAAATTATTTCTGGATAATTCTCAAAGAGAAAATTCAAAGTTTGTTGAAACCACACCCACATCAAGCTTTCAATTGCCCCAGTATTGTAATAATAATATTATAATAAATATAATAATAATATTATAATAAATATTATAATAAATATTGTAATAATTGTGACTTAAAATAAAGGTTTTTGACCAGAAAAACTTACTTTAAGGAAGATGTAAGTAGAAAGCGTCTTGAGGACAGGAACCTTAGATGCTGGATTCATACACTAATCTTAACAAAAAGAATGTTGATGAGAATCAGAGGTGTCAATATGCTTCGAAGACACAGAGCAGAAATTTTAAGTAGACACCAAGTATGAATATACTTGTGTGGGTGTTGGATTATTTTTGGTTATTAAAAATTACACTGAACTAGAAAGATGTTCAGGCTCCAATTTAATTTTTCACTCCTTTCCTTTCCCTCAGACTTTCATATTGTTTGACAGTATGTTGCACGACTGTTGCCTGTAAGTGTGAAAAGCCAAGATGAGAGTTCACAGTAGGTTGATGGCCTGGAGATGAGAAGTCTGTCTGAGGACATTTCAAAGTTGTAAAGGTATTATTCTCACATGGAGTTATTTCTCAGTAGGTGTGAACAACAGCTACTCATCAAGCTGGCGTAGTGTGAAAGAGAGTTTCCTGAAAAATGATGTGCAGACATATGCAGAAAGCCACATGCTTAGTACATGCACAGACTGACTGCATGCCTAACTTCCAAGTGTTGGAATATTTGCCAGGAGATGAACTGGAAATGCAGAAGTCCCCATCTTAAGTAGCCAGGGAGAAGCACAGTTTGGAATTGCCATCGATTTGTTGGGGTCCAGGCATGCACATGTTGGAGGACAGAAAGTGAACATGCAGCTGCATTAGAGAGGGGAGGTTTGAAGGAATAGGAGGGATCTGGTTTTATACAAGACACTAGAAGTCTTTCTATATAACGTTCGAAGGCCTACCACTGCTATAAAAGCAGTTTTGTTCATCCCGCAGTGCACTGTGTTAGAATTCTGGGGTCACGATCAGGTTTCATTAATCTCCACATCAAAGAATGAAGATGTTTACACACAGAGGCACACACAGGCCCACTGTGCTGTGTGTCTGCTGAGGAAGTACTTGCCCAAGTTCATCCATGGCTCCCAGGCCCAGTGTATTATTCGTGTGTTGGATTTGCTTGTACCTTTTCCCCAAGCAGCTTGGGCACTGCATACAGACCTTTACGTGAATATTCTTCTTGGCTGCGTGGTTCTCCTCATGACTTCTAACAGCTGCACGGCAAGGAGGGAGGCAGAGGAGTAAATGCACACTTTTGAATAAGACATAAATAAAGCAAATGTACCTGGAATGAAAGGGGAGGTGGAAAAAAAAACATTTAAGTGTTTATGTATGTATTTATTTTACCCCACATGTTTAAAAAAGGATTGAGGTAGCTAACCAAAAAGGGGGGAAAAAAAAGATGTATACCATAAGGCTTAAGAAAATATAAACAGAAAATGAAAAATCTAAAAAGGAGGTGGACTCAAATATGCCAACTCTGAGGGTTAATGAGAATAAGAATGAGTCATTTCACTACACAGATGGAGGTTTACTTCTGTGGCTTGGTTGGCAGGTGTGCTGACTCCGTGGTGTTAATCTTCAGGTTCACCGCGTAGGAGGCCCTAGTGAGTTCTTTCCTTCAGTTAGAAAAGACCCAGCTAAAGAGATGCAGCTTGCTATGGATCCTCAAACTGGGCAGGTTGGGGGTCAGACACCGCTTCGTGTTTTAGAGCGGTTGCTTGCTGTTTGCGACGTTTGGTTGTTATGCAACAAGAGGCGGCTGACCAAAAAAATACGTACCGGAGCAAATTGTTTCTCCTCCTCATTGGCATCCGTTTATTTTTTAAATAGCTTTTAAATTATTGAAGCAACACATGTTCCTTGCATAATCCCAAACAAAAGTATAAAGATGAAAATAAGGATCTGTAAACCAATTACTCAGTGACAACCCTGTTATTTTAGGGGGTGCGTTCTCATCCGCTTCGGGCTACTCATGCACACGCACCGATTTAAGAACAGCCCCAGGGTCCTTGACTCTTCCCTTTCTTTCACACCCTGTATCCAATCTATTAGAAGATCCTGCTTTTTTGACCTTCGCTCTTCCCGGACTTTTAGTACTTTTCTCATCTCCACTGCTGGTGGCACCTGCTCTGAGCCATCACCGACCCTCCCCCGGCAGATCCGCATCTCTGCCTCCCGCAACCCTGCCCCAGGCTCTTTTCCACACTGTGTCAGAGTGATCCTTTGAAGGTATAAGTCAAATCCTGTCTCTCCTATGTTCAAAAATCTCCAATGGCTTTCTAATTCATGCTGAGAAAAAGTCCAAATTCTGCATTATCATAGCCTACAAGGTCCTACTCTATCTGGTTCACCCTACCCATCCCCAGATGGCATTCCATTGTATTTTAATTATTGGTTACATAGTATTCCAGTTAACGAATGTAAATACTTCAGATAACCAACTGCTTATTGATTAGTATTGTCACTTCTAATTTTTTCCTGCTATAAACAAGGCTGAGACAAATGTATTGGTATGCACGTTATTGCACAATTATGCAATTCTGCCTTCCTCAGTAACACATTGCCGAACTTCCTCTGTAGAAGTGTTACACCAATTACACCTCCACCAACCTGCTTCTTTCAGAAGCCGGTTCTGGTTGTGGTTCAGTCTGTGTGGAGTCCAGAGCAGACTAAGCAAGCCCTGGAATTTTGCATCTGAATTCCTGTTTTGATGGCGGTGAAATTTTGAACTAGTGTTGGCATCGAATTCAGTGCCAGTCTTCTTGCTTTGCCTTGTCAAATTGGACAGGGAGACGGCTGTCTTGCAAAAGTGGAATTGTCACTAATTGGCCACAGAGGAAAGATTCAAAATCTTGCCAAAAGTCTCCTGTTTTCTAAGGGAATAAAATCCTCCATACAACTTTCCCTCTCATTAAAAAGAAACAAACCCTCTTTAAAAAAAAAATAAAAAGAGAGAAAATAAAAAGAAGAAACAAACGCAATATGAAAAGCTCTTTGTAACCTAGAAAACATTGTATAAATGCAAGGCATTGTTGTTTTCGGCGAGGTGCTGCTGCTGTTAGACCACTGTGTACGGAGCGCTAGTCGGGTTCACCGAAAGCTCCCATAGAAGGAGGCCTGTCTGTCCAGCCTCCCCTTTTTACCAGTTATGTCCTGTTAGGAAATGTCAAGGCAGAAACAACGGTAAATAACTTTTGACTTCCCTTTGGCTTTTTCATTTAGATGAAAGCGGAGTACTTCAGGTGCAGTCTACACACAAAATGAATGCTCTGTAAAATGTTTTGTCACTTGTAATGTTTGGAATCCAAGTTGGTTTTCTTTATTATGACAAAACGAATTTAGCAAGAGTTAAACATCGCTTCACTCTGAGAATGACAACTACTTATTTTTGTCCACTGAGTGGATGCTGTGGAAAAATTAATATTCCATAAGAAGTATAGTTCGGTCATTAATTCTTGTTTCAAATAGCATGTATTTCACAATATTTTATTCTCTGTATCCATATGATACTCTCCTGAACATTTCAGAGAACTGGATTTTAACAAATCTATTTCTATTTAAATTTAAAAGAATGCAAATATGTTTACAAGTCTAGAAATATGTATGTTGGAGTTTAACATGAGATTGAATAAATTTTCAGGAGTTAAACCACTTATTTTTAGGTTTACAGTAGGTTTTAATTTTAGATTTTCCTAAAATGAAACAAAAAAAGACAAATGCTGCTTGCCTTCTATAAGATGTCAGAATTGGGGGAAATAGTTAATCTTTGAATTATTCACTGAAATAATTTCTATTAATACATAAATTTCTTGCTTTTGTCTTCCTTTTAAAAGAATTTTAAAGACAACTCTAACTTTAACCTTGGATAACTCTTGGTAACGTCTGGCAGGGCATCAAGCTTACCACGGTCCATTCTTTTAAACTTCTCAAGGATCAAACTGGAAAAGGAAGGGAAGCAAAATATAAGTGAAACATATTGGAAGAATAAACTATGACATTTGTTTTGGATTAATGCATATCTTTAGTCCAAAATTTGTGATTTAAATAACATGGAATGTTGCTAAGCTCCTTCTCCCTATTGCCTCATTGTCAAGTTTTTACACGTAACCGTAAATACTCTTAATTTACAGAATTAAAAAAAAAAGTTAGTTTAAAAATTAGTTTGAAATTTTATATTCAAATAAAATGAAACTTTTATTTCTTGAAATTTTAGAGTCGAAGAAACTTAAAATAACCTATTCTGACTTTCTGCCCAGCAAGGCCATATCCTGATTAAACTCATCAGTCCACCCCTCCCTGCTTGGACCGTGAAACTGAAAGTCGATGGAGAACATTCCACTTTCAGGATAGCTGAAATCACCTCAACTTTATGACCATGAATATCAACTAGGCACTCGGAAATGTTGGACGTTGGACTTCCCAGCAACAAGGAAACAATTGTCCTACCTCTTGCCAAAGACATTGTTCATTTCTGTCTTATTCGTTCGACAGCAGATGTTTTCTCTCTCTTCTTGGAACACATTTTTATCCAGGGCCAGGACATCATACATGTCTGCTCTTTGATTTCTACCAAATTTCCTCTCCACTCTCTCTGCATTTTTTGCTGGCGATCCCTCTTAGAGCTGCATGTTGGAAAATTCTAGTATTTCTCTTCAGTTATTTCATTTTCTCTTTGTTCACTCTTTTCCAGGCAAGTTCATTTAATTTCGTAGCTTTTCTCTATGGACATCCCAATGGTTCCTAAAAGGAGACTATAGACTCAAGAGGCGACTCCCAGATTCTCCTCTCCTGTGAGCTCTAGAGTCATCTATGCCATTGTCCACTTCACATCTCCATCCAGCTGTCAAATTATAGCTCAGTCCAAACAAGACTGAGGCCTCTACGGCCAAACCTTCTCTACCTCAATGTTTGTCTACTTGCTCAGGATCAACACTTAGCAGTCATTCTTGATTAATTTCTTTTCTTCACTCTCTACCTCTAATATACTGGTGGTTCATTTTGGCTCT
Source organism: Pteropus vampyrus (assembly GCF_000151845.1). Taxonomy (NCBI): domain Eukaryota; kingdom Metazoa; phylum Chordata; class Mammalia; order Chiroptera; family Pteropodidae; genus Pteropus; species Pteropus vampyrus. The sequence continues at coordinate 1,941,471 of NW_011888880.1, read as the reverse complement.
ACCTCCAAAATGTATCCTGGTTTTCATCATTTTACTGCTACTATACTGCCCAAGCCATTATTGTATTTTTCACCTGTACCGTGGAAATATCTTCCTAAGTGGCTTTTCAGTTCTTCCCCGTCCAACAAAACCCCTCATCCACATAACAACCAGATCGATCTTTCCAAAGTATAAAGCAAATTATATTAACTGCTTAAAAGGCTCTGATGTTTTCCTCCTGCAACAGAATAAAATTCAAACTTCTACAAGTCCCCATGTGACGTGTTTTTTACTTAAGAGAGTGACACGATCAGAGCTCTATTGCAGACGGATAAGTTTTGTGCCTGAGTAAGAGCTTTTAGAGGTGCCAGCAAGTTTTAGAGCCTCCATGGAAAGCACTGGTTGCCTTGTAGGTTAGAGAAGAAACGAGCCTGTGGTGCCTCGTTGGCTGGAGAGGATGAGGTGGGGCTCTCTCCTCCTCAAGGCAGTGTTCTTCCAGCTGGTGTGAACATATAGCTCTACCATTTTGGACTCTGGATAGAAACAAAGGTTTGCCTCATCTTCAACTGAGTATTGCATCTCAAAGGCAGGGCTGCCAAAGAGTAGAGGCCAGGCAAGTCTCGTTGCATTTATACGCTGGGCACTTTTGCTCAGCCCCCACCACACCCAGGCTGAACACTCTCCACATTCCTGGTCTGTCTTCTGTAAGCACTCATGTAGCAATCGTCTTCCAGGCCAGCCTATCAATGGTGCATTTTTCACTTTCTGTATAACTTAGTGCTCATCGGCCTGTCCAGAGACATTGGAAAGGAACCCACAAAGAGAGGTCTCAAGAGGGCTGAAAGATTTGTCTACGTGATCTGATTGAAGTCAAGAGATTTACCTTTCCTCTTTAACTCAGGGGGCAACTCATGTTTTTTTGTTACCTGGAAGGGGGGTGGGCCAAGAACCTCTGCCAGTTCTTTCTTTTCAAGAACCTGTGATCATTTAACCTCCCTTAATGAGAGTCTGTGTGTAAATTTCCCAAGTTTTCACTTTTTATAATAAATTCCAACCACAATGTAAATTATGTACTATATATCATGTGTTCAGTCTTGATATAGTATTATCATATTTACTTAAGGTAATTTGTCATATGTTTTGAAATCTTAATTGTTAAATGTTTTTAAAAAATCTGTGAAAATCCTACACAAAATATTCTTCTGTCCTACAACATATTTAATTTACTCAAGAACTTGGGGTCTATGTAGTCAAGATAAACTTAACTATCCCATAAATTTATACTTTGATTTGAAATATATTTTGGCACAAAAGGAGACTATGAAATTGAAAGTAATTTTGGCCTCCACACTTGATTTATATTTATTTGTGAACTATGGTTCCATTGGCTAAAATGCTTTGAAAACCGATGCTAATGAAATTTAAATCCCTATGAAATCTGATTCTCAGATGATATCAAATTCTAAAGTGTGATTTCTCTCAATTTCTCAATTTTTATTTCTAAAATGATTATTATGTTGATCTATTCCCAACAATCCAAAATATGCTACTAGCTTTAATTCCATAGTCCTTTATGAGACAGGCAAGAAGCAAGCATAATTAACCCTTAATTACTATCTCAGAGAAATGGAGCAAAAGTCATTAAAATACTTTTCCAAGTAAACTATAATATACACATACATAGCAAGCAGACATTAATAGGTGATTGTTCCAACAAATAATGTTCCCTCTCACCTGTTATTCAGAAAATGACTAGGTAGCTGTACTATATTTGTGAGTCCTTGCTTGTGTGATTTTCAATGGACAAACATTGAAGAGAGTTGTCAATTCTATATCTTTTTGAGGCTGTATTAAAATAATAACTTAGATCAACATCTTGTTGAATCAACAAGACAAAATTTAATATGCTGAGTTTTTGTTTATTCAAGACATATTTATAAACATTTATTACATGTGCTCTGTTCTAGCCAATAGGAGAAGAGTAGTAAACTAAACAAAAAGTTTAATTTCCTTCTCCTCTCCTTCTAGCTCCTTTCCCTCCACAATTATGTGTTGTTCTACACATAATTATGTGTTTCATGCTGAGCATGTAAAATCACAAATCATTAAGTATATTCACAAGTCTCAGTCTTCTTTTGTGAATTCTCATTCTCCATTTCCATTTTCTAGGTTACAACTTCCAGAGCTATGTATGAATTAAAGTAGACTTATTTTTTATGTCTATTCTTTTATTTTTTAATTTATTTTATTATAATTTTTTATTTTTCGATTACAGTTGACATACAATATAACATTAGTTTCAGGTGTATAACATGGTGATTAGACATTTATATAACTTATAAAGTGATCCCTCGATAAGTCTAGCACCCATTGACACCATACATACTTATTACAATATTATTGACCGTATTCCTTATGCTGTACCTTACATCCCATGACTATAGGCCTAGAAGATATTATGCTAAGTGAATTGAGTCTGACAGAAAGACAAATACCACATGGTTTCACTTATACGTGAAATCTAAAAAACAAAATAACGAACAAATAAAACAGAAACAAACTCACTGATACAGAGAACAAAGTGATGGTTGCCAGATGGGAGGGGGATTGAGAGGGTGGATGAAAAAAAGGTGAATGGATTAAGAAGTACGAATGGTCAGTTTTAAAAAATAGAAGTAGGCCTTTAAAATGCTATCTTCTGATGCTAACTTAAAACTGTAAAACACTCTTTTTTAGTCTCTTTCATGATGACATCTTTGAAATAGATATAAAACAATCCCTAATCTAGGACTTCCGTGAATACGTCCCCCTTTCATTAGTAAGTTTACTTAAAATGCGCAGTTCTGAGCCATGTTTGAGGTGACTGATTCCACGTACCCCTAAATTCAGACCCACGTGTTGGGGCTTTCATTTTGCTGTCCATTCATAGCGCTGTTTGGTTTAAAACGTTTTGGGCAATAGAATGTTTGACCGCGAGGGACTCAAAATTGACTGTCCTCATTGTCACTTATAAGAAAGCCAGAATTTGCTCTAGAACCACAAAAATAAAAGCAAACGTGTAAACCCTAGGAAACAATTAGCTTCCCATTACAACATTTTATCATCTAGTTCTGTGTCTGTCTGTGTCAACACAGATTGACAAAGTCATAGAATTTTATTAGACAATGTGAAAACTCATTTGCGGATTTTATCGCCGTCCATCATTGCTCGCGTTCACAGTCCAGAGGCCCTCCATCGTTGTGAGCGGCAATTGGGAGCAATGGCTGACTGTGTCCGATGTCGAGGTGGCAAATTCTCACCGACAGGTGTTCTCTCTTAATTACCTCCATTAGTTCCTCTTTATTGCAAGACTCCATGTCCTGATTCGTATTCTCTTCACCGAACACCAAACCAGAACTAACAGCTCTGATGCGCAGCGACACAGTCACCCCTCACCCACCGCATACTGTTCCAGCTCAGGGGCTGCCGTCAAGGGAACCGTATAGTTTGCTGGCTAGCATTCCACTTGTGCAGGACTTCGGGCTGCAGGGAAAAACGTATCCAGTGAAAAGTCAAACCCAGAAGTCTACAATCTGTGAAAAGGGCTGATGAAAAACAACACATTCTTCAGAGGGGCTGGGTTTGTAGGTCTGCAGAAAGCCAGACCTACACTGCCCCTCAACAAGAGCAGACTGCAGTTGTCCCAAGATGGAGATTCTGAAGTTTATCTCAAGGTGATGCTCTTATTAAATGTTCTGGCAAGCATCGCTTTGCCAGATTTGCTTTTCAATCTGCAGAAGACTTTAACACTATCTAATGTATCATTTTAAACAAGTAATACTAAATTTATACATAACATTTTGCATTGCGTATATTGCTTTTAAACCTATTATACAAGTCTCACTACCACCCTCTGAGGTAGGTTTTATTAGTTACTATTTACTTTTCTGCTTCCTTTTCTTCCATGCCTTGTTCTTTCCTCCTCCTTTCTCCTTTTCTTCTTTTCTTAAATGACAGATAAGGGAAGCTGAGGCCCCTATGGGTCAATTTCTTTATCTAAAGCTACATAACTTCTAAGTAGATGTGCTGGCATTAAACCCAGCCTTCTGTATTCCAAAGATTATACTTTTCCTTCTGTCTCGTGGGTCTTATTTTGTAGGATGGCCATCAATGAAATGATAGGAAACTTGTATCCTTTAACCTCCATGAATCTAAATACTCGAGTATCTGTCATTGTACAAGTGAAGCATATAGGTGACTAACTACATTTTTCATTTTCCTTTGGACAAAGTCTGAATTCGATCACTCTTAAAAGCTCTAAGTGCTTCACTTTTGATAAAGCTCAACATCTTTTCCTTTTCTTATCTGAGGGCACCATTTCTTCAGCCATGGCTCTGCACCTTTAGGAAATCGTATCAATGAGAATTACAGCAAGATGAAACCCAAAGGACTAGAAAGTGAAAATCAGCTATCATCCAGAGGTTAGACATCACAGAATATTGGCGTTGGATTTTTACAGTGCCAATGTTTCGGGGTGTTTCGATTTCACCGTTGCACAGGGAAGTGCCAGTCATTCAGAACAATTGAAGGGGGCAGAAGTATAAAAGTTGCACGAGTGAGTCTTTAGTAGTGGTTTCTCAAGGTCTCGTCCAAGACTAGCTCATTCTTAGATCATGAGTTTTAAACTTGGAAATGTAAATCTCATACTAAGTTACCATACTGCTGCATTTTGCTAATGGCTTCTATTCTCTTAGTATTTTTTGAATGTCTGGTGCTGCATGCTTACCTAGCTGCCACAGACAATTCATCATCTCTAAATCAATGATATAACTTAAGATGGGATGTGGGCTAAGGTTAGCAGTAAAAGAATTGTAACAGGAAGCAGCAGGGTGTGAGTATGTTGATGTCTATTTCTCTACCTTTGACTTACGTTTAGCGAGACCAGACGTAGTCTTTGCTGCTCTTGCAATGATGTCCTTTCAGTTCCATTTTCATTCCTCATGACAGTTATGACTTTTTTTGGTTGCATGGGGAAATTTAAATGACATAAACAGTGCACCTAGCAGAGTGCGTGACATGCAGGATGTCCTCTCTGAAGATGGGTTTCCTTCCCTTTCTCCTGCTTCTTTTCATGATGGTACTGTTCTCCCCAGAGCTTCTCTTACAGCCTCACATTATTCTAGCATCTCCAGGGTTGCTCTAGTCCCCTCCATGATTATCCTACATCACAGAATAGCTCCCGCAGAGAAGTCCTCTTGTTAGTTTAACCACCTGTGGAAAAACTCTACTGTTTTATCAATTTGTAAGCTTGTTATGTTCTGGTTTGTAACTTCAAAAATATTTAGAATTGTTTAAAGGAGGCTTGGCCCCTTTAAAAAGCAGCTTCGGCAGGCAGGATGACACAGGCACTGATGAAAACCAAAGCTGTCGAGAGCTACAGCTGTCTGGTCCTTTCGTATGCAGATTTATGGAACTAGCAGGGGGGTTGAGAATGAGCTGAAGGAAGACTCACAAGAGAGTTGGCAAACACAGTGAAGAAGAGGGGCCTCATGCTTCGGTCTCCTAGGAAATGCAGGCTGACTCAAGGAATCAATAGCATATGGAATTGGACAGGACTTTCTAATTCCAATAAGGTGATCTAGTCCAATCTTCTCATCTTACAGAAAAGGCAAATGATATGCTGACGGCCACAGAACTACCAAATAGAGCTTTGAGAAACTTCTGAATGTGGTGTTCCTTTTACTATCTCTTGCCCTGTGCTAGACACATTGTAGGTTGCCTATACATGTGTGTGTATGTCTAATGAATGAATGATTGGATAAAAGCGTCGATGATAGCCAATGGGTGTCTTAAATATCTAGCATCTTCCTGCACAACTTAAAAAAGTTAGGAATCGAACTGAGAGAAGATGAACAAGTAAGTCTTGTTGCGTCAGTATTTTTGTCTGGATGAAGTCACATTTGTTTGAAGGTTTACTTTCAGGGCTCATCATGAGTAACAAAGATACTCCCATCGCTTGGGAGATTCAGGGATTTAGAAGGTACATCCCAGGAACAAATTTTTATTATACAATAACCATGTTACTCAAGTCTTCATTTGGTTGGCGCCAGAACTCTATTAACTATATGTCATACTACTGCATTGAGAGGCCATTTAAGAGTGTGAGTCATATATAAGGAAAGGATTTTACACAAAAGTACTCTTCACTTTGGTTATTACCTATCTCAAGTTATTATAGTTATTTTTGTTAGTTCTAATTTACCTTTATTTCTAAGGACGTTATAGTATACTAATTAAGAGCAGAGAATCTTGCCAGATTACCTGGCTTTACTTAATAGCTGTGTGATGTTGAGCAATTTTCTTAACCTCTACGTATCTCAATTTTTCATCTGTAATGATTAATAGTAATATTTATTACATGGGGTTGTTAGAAATTCAATGAGTTGTTATATGTAAAACACAGGACAGCGTCTGGCAAAGAGTACATACTACACAATTGTTAACTATTACTATTTCCCCCCAACATTCCAAGGCAGGAATGTATAGCTTTAATGTTTTATAATTTTATATCTCTAAGCATCTGACTTATAAGGGGAAATCTTTTTCCTGTCTAGAGACAAAATGTTGGGTTAAAATTTCTCTTCTCAAAACCACCCTCACAATTCCATCTTTTTATCTTGATGAATTCCTTTTCAGACTTTCAAAATCCAGCTCAACTATCTCCTTCTGTGAAGCCCTACCCCCAGACCTTTCCACTACCCCAAAAGCCCCCCACGCAGTGCTTCCCATCCTCTGCCAACCACACTTCACTGTTCTTGCCATGTTGGTTTATAATCTATCTGCCTCTGCTGATGGAATGTGGTCTCCAAGAACCAGAGCCCGTGTGGTGCCCACCTCTGAGTCTCTGAGGCCGAGCATGATGGCAAGGCACAAAGTAAGAGCACAACCGAATTCACAAAGCTCTGCCTAAAGATTTAGCCTGAACTAGACTCTTCCTTGGTTGGGCCAAGGGTCCTCAGTGTCTGCTCTGTGAGGCTCCTACAGCTCTAAAAACTGTCTCTTGCTCGAAGATCATCTCTCTTGGATTAATTTCTTCATACTCAACTTTAACACAAATGTATTGAGTCCCTAATCTAGAGGTCTAACAGGGAAGACTAACCTCTCACGCTCCCACAACGAGAGGATGGACTCTAACCCCAGCACATAACGGCCTCTCCAATAAAGTGTGCAGCCTCGGCAGTGAAAGGCCTCGAAGTGATCAAGGACGAAAGGGGATAACCATTGTTCCCCCTTTGGAGGTGTGTAATCGACCTTGGAGATGAAAAGAGCAACACATACTTTGGATCCAGCAGCGACGTGCAGACTATAGGGGTGCCAAAGGTGTAACACGTGAAGCTGCTGCATTCAGCAGCCTAATAATATCCAGTGAGAAGGACTGTTGTGTGTGTTAAACACCCAGTTTTCTTCATTATTAACATAATGTCCTATCCTTGGCATTTGTCTCTCTCCTGAATTGCTGTGTTCCCCGTGTGGAAGACTGAAGACATCAGAAGGATTTAGAATTGACAGACCTCATGCCTCAGTTTTGGTTACCTCTGAAGCAGACTCTGAGACTAGTGGTTGATTTGCAAGGCTATCCCGGGAAAACCCAGTGGGGAGTAGGGACTCCGGCGTGGGTCGGAAAGGCGGCCAGTGAAGGGTGTGCTATCATGTAAGTTATCGCTATGGGAAACAAGCTTGATCCCATGAGGAAAATCTGGGAGCCAGTGCTTTTTCCCCGCTGAGGAGTGAGACAGCTGGGGTGTTTGTGCACGGATTCCTTCCAGTTTGTGACTGAGAGCTGCTCCAGGGGACAGTTACTTCCTACGCATTCCTGGCCTGTTCGAGGGCTGGCGAAGCAGAAAACAGAGATAGGAGAAAGCACAAGGAGAAGAAATAGAGTGTAGATTGGAACCTGGAAGTCCACGGCCAGGTTAAGAGGAAATCGGCAAGGCCCCGACAGCAGCAACTATGCCTGCGTTTGAATCCTGGCTCTGCCATTTATGCCTTGGGACAAGTTAGTTAATACCGCTGCGTCCCACTTCCTTATTTGTAAAATACCCGCTTTACAGTGCTGTTAGAATTAAATGGGGTCCTGGATGTAAATTACCAGGCACATAGTGAAGCCTCAGAAGTCATATGCTCTTATTAAGTCAGTGTTTGATGTGTGTGAATATTTCATTAATTGCCTGAGTAGTTCATTCACTTATCAGTTACTAGCTTTTCCAGGAGGACTGTCACAGAGTGGGTAGCATAAATATCCCACAGTTTGAAGCTTTGGATCTCAGGTTCTGGGGTCCTGAGATACTGTGATGTCAGTTAACAGTGTCGGATGGTGGCAGCATCCTTGTACTTTAGAGGCTTGTAGCCAGCGTCACGAGGGAAGTTCGGGGTCTGATTTCAGTTGTGGGCTTATACAGAAATGTTTTCCCAACTTTTCAAACTAAAGTCTCTTATTGGTCATTTTTTCTCCCACTGATCACTAGGCTCACATTGTTAGATTTTGTCACCTCAAGGGGCATCTCAATTTAAAAGAAGAATTACTTCAGCTTTCCTCATTTCATGGCAAGGAGAATGCCAAGAAAGAGCAATTTACCAGGAATCCCCATGGAGGAAAACTTTTCTATGGCCAAGTTATAATTACATACAGAATTTAGAACATAATCTCAAATGGCTTATTGAAGATCGGAGAGTCAATGATGACCTTGAAATGCTAAACTGTGGTTACTGTGTACTGATGTTTTTGTGAATAGTAATCTAATTTACTATAACTTTATAAACATCGAACACTAGATATTGAAAATATTAAGAAAAATGAGCCACATGACAAATTGTCTTTGCTAGTCATCCCAATTATCAAGGTCCTGAAAGTAATTAGTCTAGGCTGAACAGAAATCAGGCAACAAGGGAGTGCAAAATTTAATCAAACTGGAAATTCTGACCTATTAAATTAGAACAGGTTTTAAACCTCTGATATTTATGCTACTTTTCACTTTGGAGTCTGTTTACCTGAACAGACCAAGTAAATTTCGCAGTGACTAGATAAACTTTAAAAGGCTGAGTTTTCTGTTCCATGCAGTCGGATCAGCACACATCTCTGTTATCACATAGTCTGTAATGCAGATGCAAATTGTGAAATTCTGACAAATTTTGGAGCTTGAAATGAAATGACTCCACTCCCAGCAATCACTATAGCCTGTGCTTAGTCATTCCTGGAAACGTTTAGTTTATTTCTTCTAGGTTTTGTTTTGTTTTCTTCTCATTTACAAAGGGATTTTATTGTTGCTGAGCTATATAACCTCTTCCATTTGTAGAAATAGAGACATTTCTGAAAAAATAACACAGTAGACATGGAATTATAAACATGGCAAATGGGTGAGAAATCTTTGTTAATTTTAGTAGTAACGGTTTTTTAAAATATGTTTTATTTTTTAAGTTTTGTAATTTTCAAGGGGAAATTTTCAAACCTATTCTAATCAAAATTAGCATAGTATAACAAATTTTCTTTTACCCATCACCAGGTTTCACCAAGATGTATTTTAAATGTGAAAAGATCCTCCGTAAAATTTTATCTCTTTCCCTAAAAATGAAACACTGAAATTGTGTTTTTCAACCCTAAAAATAATTTCTTAATTCTTAGAGATATTACATTTTTAATTTGTTAGTTGTCTATGGATGTGTTAGAATCTTAGCTTTCCGCCCGCCACCACCCCCGCCCCCAACCGGATCAAATACTGTCTTTGTCTCTGCTTCTCCGTCTTCCTCTTTTTCTCTCTTTTGGCTGGTTCACTCTTATACACCTGGGGCTTTCCATGGATTAGAAATGGCCCAGAACACATTACTTTCTTCTGACCCATGGAATGCTCCAAATCCCCCTTGATATAAAGACAGCAGCTGGTCTAGAAGAGATGACCAGAATGGCCAACAGCCTGAGACAGATTTCCAAGGTCAATGAGGAGAGAATCATAACTGTTCAAACTTTGCTTAACTTGAGGGGGAGAAGTTTCCAGATCAGTGGAGAGTTTCTATTAGAGGTTAGAGATGAATCTTTATTTCTTTGGGGTAGTTTAGCCATTTGCCCATCACAATACATGTTTTTCGTGAGTCATGAATGAGAGAAAATGAGTTGGGGACGCCAGAATATTATTCTTGTATTTCACTAGAGCTATTTATGCTGAGCTGCTTTCACTTACTACCTCCTGTGCTACCACCTGCCAGAAGCAGCCCGCCTCATCGGAGCGCCGTCTGGTATTGCTGGAGCATGAGGGCCTTGGCCTCCCTGTGAAGGTGCTGTATGTTGGCACTGCGGGCCAGCAACCCCTCATGCTTGAACGTAGTTGGCACCCACAGGATGAGCAGGAGTCATTTATTTTCTGGTCCAAGTATTCTAGCTAAACCATATCCACTTACTAAGAAATCACACAGTGATAGAAAAAATATACAGTCTTTTCTGAAATAAATGTTTTTCTCTATTTAGATAGTAATGTTTTATTTACTGATGAGCTAGCATAGGGCTATAATGTGTGTGTGTGTGTGTGTGTGTGTGTGTGTGTGTGTGTGTGTGTGTGTGATAATGTCAACTTTATCTTTACTTCTATTAAAATGTATTAATTGTATTTTGGATTCAGAGTGAAAGGGACTTTGGAAGGCATCTTCTCAGTCTTTTGAGGAGAATTAGTAGAAGGTAAAGAGAGGAACTATAGGTGAAAAGAAAAGTAAAATAGGTTTGTCAATTAATTTGGACAACTATCCTGGTTAAGCCCAGACAAACTACCACCTGGACAGTGAGCCTACAGCAGTTTGGAAAGGTTAAAAATACTCATTTTCCCATAATTTTGAATTCCTGAACACAGAGAGAAAAAAATACTTCATGTAAATGATCATTCACTTATATTACCACTTACTTGACTATAAAAAATCTAAATGAGTGAAATCTGTGATTTTGTGATCTTTGGTGTTAGCAAAAGCAGTCATCTACTGACTGTGGACTGTGGTGGTTTATGACACAAAAAGGGAGGAGAATTCTTTTCTAACATTCAGTTTGATCACTTGTCATCCTAAAGTTTTCTCTGTACAAGGTGCAAAGACATTTATTAATTTGGATAAGTTTGCTGTTATAACAAGTAGACTAAAATTAACTAACGGAATACACACTGTAGTAGTTTATTTCTCATTTCTATAAATAGTCCAAGACAGATCTAGGTGAGTAGGTAAGTTCTCTACACAGTAATTCTATGACCTCATCTAACAGGGGATCTGCTGGCTTCTGATGACTTTGTGGGTGTCAACATCCAACAGCACAGGGGATCTCTTATGAGAGGATTTGATGACTAGGCTTGGAGGTGGCACATTTCTAGTGAGTCACTTCTCACATACTATTGGTTAGAACTTAGTCATGTGGCCACATTTGCAAAGGAGACTGGGAAATGTAGTCTAGCTGTGTGTCCCAGCAGAAGAGATAGATGTTTGCGACATTGTCCTTCGTCACTAGTTTAGGAAGAATATTAGGACACAATCGACTATAATACGAAGTGGAAAATAAAAATTGAAGTTCTACTTAGTAAATATTTAGCAGGCACTGACAATTCAAGGTCTTGTGTTAGCACGAAACAGAACACAGAAGATGGAAAGATGCTAGAGTTTACAGTTTGGGAGGAGGGATACTGGAGCCGTGCTGGTAGTGCTGGGATGAAAACAGTATGGGAGGGCAGGGCTCTTGTTTGAGTTATTTCTGGCTGAGTCTCCGAGGTCCAACACACTGCATGGCATATATTAGAATTTAGTAAATATGTGATAAACAATAAATACATTATATATTGAACTAGATCATGCCTCAAAGTCAAAGAAAACTTAAAATAGATGTGGATTGTATTAAATTTACCTTTGAAAAGAAGGCAACTAAAATCATTTAATAAGCTGAATTTAAAAAATGAATGAGCAAAGACTTAATTTTTCTTCTTCATAATAAAAGCAGACATTCAAACTGAGAAACCTCCAGTGGAGGTAAGTTAGTGATGTTATTAATGAGGGTAAGTTATTCAGTATTTTCAGGCAATAACAGTCTTCTTTTATCACTCACCATCCATATCAATAATATTTAAAGGACCCTCCAAAGACACACTTATTAGTAGACAAATGAGGTACTAAGAATTTTTTTACTTAAGCATGGCTACATACTGGATTTATCTATCCAGTATGGGTCATTACCAATGTCATAAGTATTTCCAGAAGACTTCTGCCATCATTATCAAGTTTTTATTAGCAATTGAAGTGTGGAAAATGTGACAACAGAATTTCTGCCCAGATCCGCATATCTCTTGTTATCCCATATCCTCATTGACTCCAGTTCCAAAACCCTCTTGTGCTTTTTGGATTCTGAGAGGCACTTACACTCTACTTTCTAAGCAAGAATTGTTACGTGTGTAGTACCACAATCCAATGCACTTAGGGAACACATTGTTGAAATCATGGGTGTCATTTGAATGAAGGAATAAAGATCAGAATTTGGGAATTTTAAACTAAATATGCCTTTATTTGTTCCTATGACATACCTTGGACTGAATTTGTATGATTCTATTCAGGATGGAGTTGAGAAATGTATTCAGTTTAGAGCTCAGGGTAAATTTTATTTCAGAGTGACTAAATTAAACTTTCTTCAAATGGCTGATTTGGGATTTTGATATAAAATAATCTCAGTCATTAAATTTTACCAATAAAAAGAGTAACCACTGTAACTTTTCAAGCTGATTCAAGCCTTGCTGACTCTGCATCTTTGCTTTGTGTCTTTGTCTCTCTCTACTACAAATCGTGCCCTTCCACAGCTTTGTCTGCCCACATCTTGTCTATTGGGCAAGGTCCACGGCAAATGCCACTGCTTTTCCCAAAGACTTTCCAGAGCTGTTCTCTTCCTCTTTTAAATATTATTTAATCTTGATTGATAATTATTTGCCGAATTCTCCCTCACCCGGTTACGTTTTAAAGTCATTACAGACAGGCATTGCTTCTTCATCATTTTACTTCCCCCAGAATCCAGTCACTGAGCACGCCATGCAGTAGCAATGCAAACACATGTTCGGTTGAACGGAAGCCAAAGGAATCGTATTTGAAATGGTGGACAGTTTTAAAAATTCAAAAGTACAGACTTCTGGGGTCCTTCATTAGTAAATCTAATTGCAGCTCTAGGTTTGGGTTACCCTTATTAGGGTAAAAAGGTTGACCGTCCCTATTTGTATGGCTGAAAGAAAGATAAGAAACCAGACTGGTAAGACCAGCCAAACGTAGAAACACGGCGGAAAGTCCACTAGGAGTGTAAATTGTTTGTCACTTTCTTCATCTGTAAATAGAAAATAACGCTGTTTAATTGAAAGGGTTATGAAGATAAAACGAGTTAGTCTTTGTGAAGTGTTTAGAAGAGTAGCTCATACAGCTATTACTCAGTAAAGGCTAGCTGCAGTTATTATTATTATTCTTTATACTTTCGGTATTTAAAAATGTTATGAGGATACATGAAACTATTTTCACTCTGAACTTAGCAGTACTTTTATTTTTCCGAAGAGTCGAGTTTTTCAACTTTAGGCGATCTTTTTATAGTCAGTAAGAATTTCTTCTCTGTTTTCTCTGTTCTTTATTTCTTGATCTTCTGATACTGGATTTGTCAATATTAGAACTCTTAGATGGAACTTTTAGGAGTCATTTTTCCTCATATTTTCTTGTCTTATCCTCGATATTATGAAAAAGTTTTTAAACTTATTTTCTAATCGATTTATTAAAATTTTTATTTCAAGATTTTTATATTCCTTGTTCTCTATCCTTTTCACTGAAACTTGTTTTGTTTCACAAGATGTACTATCTCTCTTTCCCTGAATTAATTCTATTTTCTTTAAGGTCTAATTTTTTTCTGTTTATTTAAATTTTGGTCTTTCTCTTTTAAGCTGCTAGTTTCTGACATGTGTTTGGTCAGCTTTAGTTGCCTTCATATTTATGGTATAGAAACATACTTCAGGTGCTATTACTTTTATTATTGTGTAGATAAAACTGTTTTTCTCCAGTGTGTTTTTCCTCCAGAACGTTTTTTTCCTCTAGATTCCTAAGAGGTATATTATTTGTCTTTCATGCATTTAAAAACTTTTCATCTTTCGCTGTACCAGTTGCATGTCTTTTGTTGTTATTCTGCAATAATTTGAACAGGCAACACCTCTTTGCTTAATTCTATTAGCCAACTTATTTCAAAAGTTTTCAAAAATATTTTAGTTCTACTGTGGTGGAATAAACCCATGCAGCCACCTCCTTTGGCTGATTATAACTAAAGCACGGAACACAATACAAAACCAATCACCTGTGAACTCTGACAACGACACAAAAGCATGAAGACGGGAATCACACTAAGAGAAGTAAATTGTAAGGGGGCGAGTGTCTTCTTCAGCAGCTTTTCCCAAGGGCGTGTCCTACGCATGAGTCAGAGCTGCAGCATAGGCAGCTAGAACAAGAAAAACCCATTCTTCTGGCCAGAGGAATCATGCAGGAGAGTGGAGGAGTAGGCAGGAGGGAAGAAAGTGAAGAGTGGGGTCCCCAATTTCTGTTTATGAAACCACACAATATACAGCCTAACTTGTGAGTGATGCATGCAGGAGACACAACCAAAACAATATAGCAAAGGCTTAATAAATGGCGATAAGATTTAAAGCATTCATAGAAATCTCAGATTTGTTCCTAAATAATGCTTACCTGAATTGAATCCAAACCGATGTAGCAAAGAGTTGAACTCTTGTGTACAGAAGGTAAGGCAGAAATCATGCTTTGAATTTAACCAGGTTGACTGTTGAAAGTGTGTGAGATAATTAAAACAACAATGAGATACCACTATACACCTACTAAATGTCCAAAATCTGGAACAGTGACAACAACGAATGCCAGTTAGTATATGGGGCAACAGGAATTTTCATGGATTGTTGATGGGAATGCAAAATGAGGCAGCCACTTTGGAAGACAGTTTGGCAGTTTCTTAGAGAACCAAACACACTCTTACCATACAATCAAGCAGTTGTGTTCCTTGTTTACCCAAAGGTGGTGAAAACTTACATCCGCACAAAAGCCTGCACACAGATGTTTATAGCAGCTTTATTCATAATTACTCAAACCGGGAAGAACCAAAATGTCCTTCAGTAGTTGAATGAATGAATAAACTATGATACACCCAGACAATGGAATATTATTCAGTGCGAAAGAAAGAAAGAAAGAAAGAAAGAAAGAAAGAAAGAAAGAAAGAAAGAAAGAGAGAAAGAGAGAAAGAGAGAGAGAGAGAGAGAGAGAGAGAGAGAGAGAGAGAGAGAGATAGAGAGAGAGAAAGAAAGAAAGAAAGAAAGAAAGAGAAAGAAAGAAAGAAAGAAAGAGAAAGAAAGAAAGAGAAAAAGAAAGAAAGAAAGAAAGAAAGAAAAGAAAGAAAGAAAGAAAAGAAGGAAAGAGAAAGAAAGAAAAACTGTCAAGCCATTAAAAGACATGGAGGAACCTTAAAGCCTACTGATAAGTGAAAGAAGCCAATCTGAAAAGCCCACATACTGTATAATTTTACCTATGTGACATTCTGGAAAAGGCAAACTATGGAGGCAGTAAAAAGATCAGATCAGAGGCTGGGGGTGGAGTGGTGTGGAGAGGGATGAAAAGCGGGAGCACAGAGAATTTTTCAGGCAGTGGAAATACTGTGCATGATAATATATTGATGGATACACATCGTTATACATTTGCCCAAACCCATAGAATGTACGACACCAAGAATAAACCTTAAGGTAAACTTTGGGTGAACATGATGTGACAACGTAGGTTCACTGATTGTAACAAATGTCCCACTCTGGTAGGGGATAGTGATATTGGGGGAGGCTGTGCCTATGTGGGGGCAGGGCATATATGGGAAATCTCTGTAATGTCCCCTCAATTTTGCTATGAACCTAAACTGCTCTAAAGAAATAAAGTCTTTAAAAAAAGAAAAAGTAGGTGGGGAAAAGGAACCTACATGGTTCCAAATTTTCTTTATTTTATGTGAAGTGGTACAATATTAACTCAAGATAGAATATAAAAGGTTAAATGTGTAAAATGTAATCCCTATAGCAAGCACTAAAAATACAAAGATATGTAGTAAAAAAGAGATAAATATATCAAGATGGAATACTAAAAAATACTCAAATAAGCCAAAAGAAGGGAAAAGAGAAAGGGAGAACAGGAATAAAAAACAGAGAAGACACACAGAACAAGAATAGGAAAATGATAGAACTAAGTCCAACCATATCAATAAATACATTAAGTTAATAATCTATAATCCTCACTAAAAGACACTTTGACAGAGTGCATTAGAAGCAAGACCCTACTGTACATAGCGTACAAAAGACACATTTAAAATTTAATGACATAGATAGGTTGAAAGTAAATAATAAAGTAAATAAACAAAGGTATAACATGTACATAGTAAGCATATGAAGCTGGAGTGGCTACTTTAATATCAGATAAAATATACTTCATACTATCAGAGATAAGAGGGACATTTCATAATGATGAAAAGGACCATTCATCAAGAAGACATATAATTATAAATGTGTATATGTTTAATAATTGAACCTCAAAATTCACGAAGCAATAATTGACAGAAATAGAGAAGTAGGAAATTTTAACACCTCTCAGCAATTGATAGAACTAGACAAAAGTCAATAAGGAAGCTCTAACCAGCACTATCAGCCATCTTCATCGAATAGACGTTTGTGGAACATGACATTCTACAAATATAGAATATGCGTTCTTTTCAAGTGTACATGATATATTCACCAAAAGAGACTATATGCTTGAATATAAAACAAATATCAATACATTTTAAAGAATTGAAATTATACAGAGTATATTCTCTTACTATAATGGAATTAAAGTAGAAATCAATAATAATATGATATCCCATACATATTAGTTTTCTATGGTTACTTTAACAAATTCCCAAAAACTTAGTGGCTTAAAACAATACAGATTTATTATCTTACAGTTCTGTGGTTCAGAAGTCCAAAATGGGTCTCCTTAGGCAACCATCAAGGTGGCATCCAGAATGTTCCTTTCTGGAAGCTCTAAGGAGGATCTGTCTTCTTGCCTTTTCCAGCATTAAAGACTGCATGCATCCCTTAATTCGTGACCCCTTTTCTCCACCTCCAAAACCAGTAATGGTAAGTTACGTCTTTCTCACATGGCATTGCTCTGAGCTCCACTTCTGCCTTCCTCTTCCACTTTTACAGACCCTTATGATAAGGGTCCAACTGCATATTCAGGTTAATCTCCTCATCTTAAAGTTAGTTGATTAGCACCCTTCATTCCATCTTTACCCTTAATTCCTGTTTGCCATATAAGGTAACATATTCACAGGCTCCAAAGATTAGGATGTGGACATCTTTGGGAGGTCATCATTCTGCCTACTACACCAAATATTTGGAAATTAAACAACACCAGACATAGAAATTAAACAACAATAGGCAAAGGGTTTATGTTCAGAATATATAAAGAACTCTTACATATCAATAAGAAAAACAAAAACAACCCAATTTAAAAAGTGGGCAAAGGATTTGGGCAGACCCTTCACAAAAAGAAAGACATAGGAATGGCCAATAAGTAACTAAAATGTTTCATATTATTAGTCACCAGAAAAATGCAAATTAAAATCACAATAAAATGCCACTGCAAACCCACTAGACCGGCTAATAGTAAGAATATTGATCTTGCTAAGTGTCGGTAAGGATGGGGAGGAACTGGAATGTGCATGAACTGATGCTAGGAATGTAGGTTGGTAAACGATGTTGGAAAACAACTTTAAAGTTTCACAAAAAATTAAACATATATCTATTCCATGACCCAGCCATTCTCTCTTTAGTATTTTCCTAAAAGAAACGAAAGCATGTATCCGTATAGAGGCTTGCACATGAACATTCATAGCAGCTTAATTTATTAGAGGCAAAAATTTTTGAGAAGTAAACAAAGATGAATGGATAAACTGTGGCATAGACACACAATGGAACACTATCTTGTAACAGAAAGGGATAAACTATTGATATGCCTGAAACATGGGTGACTCGCAGAGTCATTTTACTAAGTGAAAGGAGTAAGGTGAAAAAGGGAATATTCAGTATGATTCCACTTACATAAAATTCTAGAAAATGCAAACTAATCTGTGTGACAGAAAGAAGGTACATACATGCCTGGGAAGGAGCAGAGGTAGAACTGCATTACAAAGAGTCACAAGGAAACTTTGGGGGATGGGAATGTGTGTAGTTTTGACTGTAGTCTGGTTTCGTGGGTGTGTATGTATGTTGGAAGTGATTGAATTACCCGGTATAAAGAGTTGCAGTTTATTTTACTTTAATTATATCTCAAAAAGTTGAGAAGTGTTCCTCAACTAATACTTATCCTACTAACGAACCGATCTTTTACTCTATTTTTGGG
>NW_011888880.1:1874002-1922300 GCF_000151845.1 Pteropus vampyrus | reverse complement strand
TACAAAAGACACATTTAAAATTTAATGACATAGATAGGTTGAAAGTAAATAATAAAGTAAATAAACAAAGGTATAACATGTACATAGTAAGCATATGAAGCTGGAGTGGCTACTTTAATATCAGATAAAATATACTTCATACTATCAGAGATAAGAGGGACATTTCATAATGATGAAAAGGACCATTCATCAAGAAGACATATAATTATAAATGTGTATATGTTTAATAATTGAACCTCAAAATTCACGAAGCAATAATTGACAGAAATAGAGAAGTAGGAAATTTTAACACCTCTCAGCAATTGATAGAACTAGACAAAAGTCAATAAGGAAGCTCTAACCAGCACTATCAGCCATCTTCATCGAATAGACGTTTGTGGAACATGACATTCTACAAATATAGAATATGCGTTCTTTTCAAGTGTACATGATATATTCACCAAAAGAGACTATATGCTTGAATATAAAACAAATATCAATACATTTTAAAGAATTGAAATTATACAGAGTATATTCTCTTACTATAATGGAATTAAAGTAGAAATCAATAATAATATGATATCCCATACATATTAGTTTTCTATGGTTACTTTAACAAATTCCCAAAAACTTAGTGGCTTAAAACAATACAGATTTATTATCTTACAGTTCTGTGGTTCAGAAGTCCAAAATGGGTCTCCTTAGGCAACCATCAAGGTGGCATCCAGAATGTTCCTTTCTGGAAGCTCTAAGGAGGATCTGTCTTCTTGCCTTTTCCAGCATTAAAGACTGCATGCATCCCTTAATTCGTGACCCCTTTTCTCCACCTCCAAAACCAGTAATGGTAAGTTACGTCTTTCTCACATGGCATTGCTCTGAGCTCCACTTCTGCCTTCCTCTTCCACTTTTACAGACCCTTATGATAAGGGTCCAACTGCATATTCAGGTTAATCTCCTCATCTTAAAGTTAGTTGATTAGCACCCTTCATTCCATCTTTACCCTTAATTCCTGTTTGCCATATAAGGTAACATATTCACAGGCTCCAAAGATTAGGATGTGGACATCTTTGGGAGGTCATCATTCTGCCTACTACACCAAATATTTGGAAATTAAACAACACCAGACATAGAAATTAAACAACAATAGGCAAAGGGTTTATGTTCAGAATATATAAAGAACTCTTACATATCAATAAGAAAAACAAAAACAACCCAATTTAAAAAGTGGGCAAAGGATTTGGGCAGACCCTTCACAAAAAGAAAGACATAGGAATGGCCAATAAGTAACTAAAATGTTTCATATTATTAGTCACCAGAAAAATGCAAATTAAAATCACAATAAAATGCCACTGCAAACCCACTAGACCGGCTAATAGTAAGAATATTGATCTTGCTAAGTGTCGGTAAGGATGGGGAGGAACTGGAATGTGCATGAACTGATGCTAGGAATGTAGGTTGGTAAACGATGTTGGAAAACAACTTTAAAGTTTCACAAAAAATTAAACATATATCTATTCCATGACCCAGCCATTCTCTCTTTAGTATTTTCCTAAAAGAAACGAAAGCATGTATCCGTATAGAGGCTTGCACATGAACATTCATAGCAGCTTAATTTATTAGAGGCAAAAATTTTTGAGAAGTAAACAAAGATGAATGGATAAACTGTGGCATAGACACACAATGGAACACTATCTTGTAACAGAAAGGGATAAACTATTGATATGCCTGAAACATGGGTGACTCGCAGAGTCATTTTACTAAGCGAAAGGAGTAAGGTGAAAAAGGGAATATTCAGTATGATTCCACTTACATAAAATTCTAGAAAATGCAAACTAATCTGTGTGACAGAAAGAAGGTACATACATGCCTGGGAAGGAGCAGAGGTAGAACTGCATTACAAAGAGGCACAAGGAAACTTTGGGGGATGGGAATGTGTGTAGTTTTGACTGTAGTCTGGTTTCGTGGGTGTGTATGTATGTTGGAAGTGATTGAATTACCCGGTATAAAGAGTTGCAGTTTATTTTACTTTAATTATATCTCAAAAAGTTGAGAAGTGTTCCTCAACTAATACTTATCCTACTAACGAACCGATCTTTTACTCTATTTTTGGGCGTCAAGGCATTTGTTTTTTTACGCTTTTACTCTTCTTCTCTTGGAATGTCCTTGCCCTCTCAATTTTCATCAGTATGTAACTAAAAAGCTCGTACATCTGATTAAGCATCTTATTTAGCAACTTTATATTCTACTTCTGTTGCTCTGATATCAACATCTTTCTGATGTTATTTGTAATACTTCTCATCCCATTGGGGTGAGTGTTCATTCGGTTCCTGAATTAATGTTTATGGCCTGTTCTGTTAAATCATAGCTTCCTCAATCATGACTTTCTCCAGTCATCTCTCAATGATGTGAACTGTATGAAGCATAATTTTTGCAGACAAGCATCGACAAATCTGAGAATGTCCTTTTTCTTTCATATATTAATGACAAGTTGGAAAGGGAGGAGAGAGGGAAAGACATCGAAATATCTACTATGTTTTAAGCACTTAAAAAAGCCATATGTCATTTGTTCCTTATATCAACCCTACAATATTAGTATTATCTTTATTATAAAAATGAAATACTGTTAATGCTTGGAAAGATGAAGCATTTCTCTTATATATCTAGTAAATGGAAGAACAAGGGACACGCTTTGAACCCTGGTTGTTGTGCTCTAAAGCCCATCTTCTTTCCTCTACATCACACTTCACTAAAATTTGTTTTCGCATGGAGAGGAGTCAGTCGGTTGGTTCTTGCCTTCCTCAGGCCCTCTCAGCATCAGACAGGGATGTCTTCATCCTGCTGACTCAGAAACACTCACAGATCCTCACAAAAGCAGGCAATCTGTTAGGATCCTCTCAACTAGATGTTGAAATAATAATATTTACCATTCATTGAGCATCTACAGTGCTAGGCATGGTGCCAAGTGCTTTACTATTGAAATACATAATTTCTATTTTACAGATGAAAGAACTGAGGCTGCCTATTATCACCTACCTGGTATGTGGTAGGACCAGGATTAGCCAGAATGTCTCTCCAACTCCAAAGCCCATGCCTTAACTACCATATATTTTTGCCTTCGTAAAGTCAGTATTTGGTGTCCTTGGGCACACATATGCCTACTTAATCAAATTCTGTCATTATTCTCCACTGTGTTGGTTTAAAGTTTGATTGGATCTCTACCTTGGCTCTGTCTTTACTTAGCTCTTAATTCCTTCTGTGGAGATTGGAACTTCCCTGAATTTCAGCTCCTTTTTTTGGATATCATGTCTGACCTTTTCAGATTTCCCGCCCATGACATCAGCACCCTTGGAACACTCCATTCTGACTGACATTGCATTACGTACGATCCAAGAATGAGGAGGAGGGAAGGAACAGTGCTGGAGAGTTTCTTATGCTCTTTCCCTTATTTTTTCCCTTATTTATTATTTTTGAATTTTGAGCCATTTTCCACTTGTCGAGTTATTTTCATGAGCATGAAGAGAAATAGGCTTTGTTGTATGAACAAAACTTATTAATTGAGATTATGAATTCTGACAGCATGTTTGTAACGACAGAATTTTATTAAAAAGAAGTAATGAGGATGACCTGTGGAATAGGAACTTACTTGTATTTTCTTCTCTGGTTGTTATGGCTGAAGATATTCATGAGCTCTGAAATAAAAATAGACTTATTTCAATCTTATTTTATTTCAGATTACTTTTTCACTCATCTTTTATAACTTTATGTGCTTGTTAAGTCTATTTCGCCTCTAACTTCAGATTATCGGCTGCAGATGCTCAAAAGAACACGTCTTAATTACGTCATACATAATTTCTCTGTATGTGCATCAGGGTCGGTGAAATATGGTGGTCGTTAAGTATCCCTCTTCACGGGGTAGTAGTTCTTTTGCTACCCAGTGTAGATTGGTAAATTCCTTATCTTTGCAATATGAACAGTTTGTAGACTCTCTTATTTAGAACTTTTCCTCAAGATATTATTACTCTTCAGCAATTAAATTTGTAGGGAAAATGACAACAGGGGGATATCACAAATATTCACAAAAGTGAAAAGTCCTTTATTTATCCATCAATCAACAAGTATTTGTTGATTAATATTTAGTATTGGTTTTGTATTGGTTCATGAATTTGGATTCTGTTATATAATATTATCATTGTATTTTACCCTTGATATTTATTCTTCAGGGAGAAGTGGAACAATATTTATCAAGCACTGTGCCAGGCAAGTCACACCATGCATTTCAGTTACCTCAGTGCTAATTAGTCACACCTCGAATTTCCGTAGTCTCAAGTAATAGTCATAAATCCCAAGATTTAAAAACTTATTTTCTTTAAAATATTTTTATTCACAATTTCCACTGAGTATATATAAACAATTAACATCAAGACGCCTCTTTATCATTTTATACATGTCATTTTCTAAACTCCTGTGCGTATTAGCCAGGAAGGTGATGTGATGCTAATATAGTTGCATCCCTGGTTAAATTACTTTATTTAAAAAGAAATACTCTGGAAGGGTGGACCAATTTTCCACATTAAAATTCTCAGTTATAACATGGAGCTAAATATTTGAACATCTGAGTATAATATAAGCGTACCACTCTTCTAGACTTCTATTCTCACTGAATATATCTTTACATAGCATTCGTGACATTGAATTTTACTGATTTTTTTAATCTAGTTTTCCAGAATGTGGACTTCTTAAAGAAGCTCAGGATTGTGTAGATCACTGCTCTATCCCTGAAGACTAATTCAATAAATGTTTATTGAATGAATCACTTTAAAAGGACTCTTCTTACAAGACAAATAATTATAAATATTTAAACAATACCTTATTATGAGCTTTTAAAGTAATTTCTCAAGAGATTTAGTGAATGAGACAAGCCTGCTGAATAAATTATGGTATTCGATTTTAACTTTCCCAGCTCCAGTTCTCTGTCTTCTTTTTGGAACTTTGTGCCATGATTTGGTATGCTTTTCCACAAAATTCAACATATTGTTAATTTTTGTAAGCAAAACATTGTGGAGCATGGTTAAAATTTAAACCATGGTATGTACTTTATCTAAGAATCCTAGCTTATTAATAATGATTTTCCTGTAATATATTTATGCCAGTTCTCATGTTTGGAAATTTTATAAATTATGCATTTGCTCTGTGTATTCGCTTGCTGTTGGCACTATAACACATTGCCACAAATGTAGTGACTTAAAACAACATGAACTTATTCTCTTGCAGTTCTGGAGGTCAAAAATCTGAAATCCGTTTCACTGGGCTAGAGTCAAGGTGTCACAAGGCTAGTTCCTTCTGGTGTCTCCAGGAGAGAATCATTTCTTCCCTTTTCCAGCTCCCGCGGGCTGCCTGCATTCCTTGGCTCCTGTCCTCCTCCCTTCATCTTCAAAGCCAGTAGTGCAGCATCTCACGTCTGTCATCACACTGCCTTCTTCTGTCATCAAATCTCCCTGTAGCTTCTCTTACAAGAAGATTCATAATTATATTTACAGCTTACTCAGATAATCCAGGATAGTGTCACCATTTCAAGATCCTTGACTTAATCACGCCTGCAGAGTCTGTTTTGCCATATTCACAGATTCCAGGAATTAGAATCTAGATATTTTGGGGGGCCTTTCTTCAGTCTACCTCACCTTTCCTGATTAATTTCTGTGCTGAATGCTCATGTAATAAAAAAAAAAGTTTTAAAATCTGTACTAAAACATTTATTTTCGTTGAAGCTATTACTACTTTGTGTTTTAAAGAATTCAACAATTTTTAATGAAAACATCCTAAATTGTAGTTTCACAGAAAATACAAATTTTTTATCAACTTGTCATCTCCAACGTTTCCTGAATCTGTTCCTTGGCGGTGGTACTATAGAAGACTGGGAAAGGTCAAAGGGTTGGAGAGGCAGTTAGTTTGGTCAGTGTGCGTTTCACACCCCAGAAAGCAGCAACCGAAGTGTCATTCTTCTGACACTTCTCCCCTTCTGTTAGCTTTTTTTTTTTATTCCTGGAAGAGAGAAATGTTAAAACCGAAAAACATATGTTTACTCAATTTTACATCCCACTTGGGCTGACGCACTGTTTCTAATATGCCACACCCTCTAAGTGTCTCCAAGAAGCTCTGTCAACTCTCTCCTCTGACAGCGCTTCCTTAGCCTTAGACCAGTTGAGAGTCACAGCCTCAGGGGAGCCTCTGCCAGCCCCTCCCACGTGAACTCAGCACCCCCGTAGCTATCATATCGCTCATCAGCCTAAATCACAGCTTTATTTTATTGGTCTCTCTTTCCTTCTAGGTTGTGAGCTCCATAGGGTGGGGACTACGTAACACCCAACATTCTGCCTAGCACAGAGTAGGTGTTCACTGAGTGTGTGGATAAGTAAGGACTTGTTCAATAATTATGCACTGATTGAATAAAGTTTCTTTTACCAACGAGTTTATTAGTTTCACTAACTTTTCTAATGTTGCAACTTCTATAGAGTGTGAGGGATAGTAAGAAAATAGGAGGTTCCTCAGTTATCGTTCTTGATATTATAAAAACATAAATATGTAAAATATGATATAGACTTTTGGTGTGGAGTCATATGGATCAGGTCACACATTGGCACATGAATTTGTGGTTCTGGCCAAATGAGATAGAACAAATATGTGTCCCTATCTCTTTAAAAACAGTGTCAGGATGTCACATAGGTTCTACCTAAGAATGCTGACGAAGGGACTGTTTTTACATAAGGGTTGCATCTGTTACCACAGTTACCACACATATGTAAATAAAATTTTACTTCCAGTGAAAACAGTTATTGTTTAATTCTTTAATAGCTATACCAAATTAATATACTTTTTAAATGATCCTTGTAGAATCTCAGAATATTGGGACTGTAAAGCACTATAGAAATCTTTGACTTTACTCTGTGTGTTACTTTTAAGATGAGGACACGTACACCTATAGAAATAATGATTTGCCCCAAGCCATAGAGTCACACCTGGGACTAGAATCCAGTCCTGCTGCCTCATTAGCTTATTGCTATCTCTACTACACCAGAATAAGGTAATTTAAACATAGTTCTCAACACTCATTAGGTCTTCCAAAATTCTAAACCATACATACAATTTGCATTTTTTTCAACCTGTGGTGAGAAGCGGTAAAAAAACACTAAGTTGGGAATCACACAGCTTGGCTGTAGTGATGGAGGCCCTTTGTCACAGCTCAGAGAATTCACTCTAGCTAACGGCAGAAGGGGAGGAAGTCCCCCAAACGTTGTGGAACTGTATCCTTAAGACTGCTACTGCTACTGCCCCTGCCATGAATAGGAGCCTGCAGAATCAGGAGGCCACCTCTACCCTGAGCAGGAAGTTGCTGAATCAGAAAAGTACTTGGGAAATTAGGAAGTTGCCACTGTGACTGCTGGCTCCCAAATCCTGATGCTTCTGTTATAATCTGCTGTCTCCCAAATGGATGCTCTGTATCTTCGCTCTCTCTTCATGCAACTTCAATCTCAATGAAAGTCTCACCTAAGTGCATCTTAACAGCAGTACCTAAATCATATGCAGAACTCTCTTTTCAAAGGAGTCTGGGAAATGATGTTCTTAGCATAAGAGAGAGGTCTACTAGAAGGGGTTAAAATGGCTGGTGAGTGAGCCAAACACCAGTATCTAACATACCGGTTTGAATCTTTCTTGAATGATTATAGGACAAATTAATCTAAGTCCCAAATAAAACAACGAATGCGAAAGTAGTTTGTGTCATAAAGAGATGCAAAATGCCAGTTACTTAGTATTATACTTTATGCTATTTGCCCCTCCTAGCTATTTCTACTTCTGTTTAGCCTGTGTGGTATGCTAGTAGGATTAAATACAACTCTCTTACTAGAATATCACCCTTTTATTCAATCTCTGAATATATCTGCCCATGAAAATAGTACCAAAGGGAATGGAGAATATGATATCTTTAGTTTGGACTTATTTCCATGGCTAAGTTTAGAAAAGTATTTTAATGAGTCTTCTTGTTAGCAGGCTATAGCTTAATGCCATTTGGCTCTCCCTGAAGACTCTTCTAAAATTATTCCTGATTTTGAGACTTATTTTACTTTAAAGTAAGTTGGCATGCTCTTGAGTCTTCAGCTGGTTCATTAATTGCCTGGTGAGGAATGAGTGACCTTAGAAAGCTTACGGGTGTCCTTTGGCAAAATATTGGCCTATTAAAGAAGATTTTTAAACCACGTTGAAAATCTAACTTTCTGGCCTGAGAAGACTGACCCTCCATTTGGACACTCATCATTTTCCGGTGATCTGGGCTGTTTTATGCCCCCTCTGACAGTCCATCTTGATCTCAGTTTGCTGTCCTTTTTTATTTCTCACACACTTTCCACTCCTTTTCACCATCTTTGCCATGACTCCCTCAATTATTTTTATTTCCAGGGCTATGTAAAATGTAAAAATGTAAAATACATTCCTACATATGCTCTGTAAGTTCTCTTGGATAATGAGCCATCACTATTGTGGGTAGGAAAGATGATCACTGATTCCTTTTGTGGGCAAAACATGGCACAAATTAATTTTCAGTATTGGGAGGTATTCATACTTACACATTCCTGTGCTTAAAATAATATTTCTTGCCATTTAAAAAATGAATTCCACATTATGATTTATAAACATTGCTAAAAGGATTATAAAGCTCTCTGTAAAATGTAGGTTATATCAACTGTGACTGCATAGTGATAATCTGAACGCTTTCTGATGGTGCTCAGGTCCCTAGTCATTCTCTCTGGTCACCCACTTCCTTTTGTATGAAAGGGAATGAGTTTCATCTCTAATATTCTAGGCTCTCTATTCTATTTTTTTTTTCAAGTCTACAGCATCTGGTCTTCTTAGGTGGTCTCCCATACAAGTACTAACCAGGCCCGACTCTGCTTAGCTTCAGAGATCAGGCATGTTCAGGGTGGCATGGCTGTAGACACATCTCTAACATTCTAATGTTCTGTGAACCCATGACTGTTTAGCTACTCAGTTAAAAGTGCTGACCGTTGCCTCTCTTACTGACCTATCCCTAAATAAGGACATTAGGATATAGGACTAAAAAGAACATTGCTTAATTCTCCTTTCTAGATTTCTCCTCCTTCGCTTTACTCCTTCCTCTTCCATCTATCTGTTCTCCCGGCACTAAGAGATTTTTAAGATTTTTAAAAACAGCCCCTGAGGGGTTATCTTTCTTTATATGATCAGAGCTAGAGATGGACTTGGCCATTAAGAGGTAAGAGTAGAAGTATTTTTGAGCCTCACTTTTCCTTAAAGGAACTAATAGAACATACGTCACCTGAACTGTGTCATCGGAGAAAGTTTCACCTTCTTCCTTAGGCTGGATGCTGTTGGGGAGCAGTTACGTATTCAAATGAATCTGTCAGGGACAAGAGCCTGGTGCTTGAGTTCTTGCTCGGCCTGATGACATTGATTTGTGAGCATAATGCTCGGCTGCGGGATGTGTGACAGATAAATTTTATCAAAATTAAAGCACAATTAAACATTTCATCTTCCTAATTACTGGCTGTAGATTCAGCCTGATGACCATGTGCTGTAAGAAATCAGCGACCATTACACATTTTAATGGAGCACAGCTGTCTTACAGCTTGGTAATATTTGCACAGTGCCACAGAACTGTAATTTATGATAAAAAGAAAAAATGTGTATTGGCGCTTTTTTGCCAAAATAGATTAAGGATTCATATACTTTAATGAGATTTGGACCTAGTCTTGGATTATCGTTATAAATGATTTATGTGCATGTTGGTGGACTCCTGTAGTTCAGAGTTGATTTGTGGTTTGGTCTACCAAGATGTAATTTCATATCTATTCTTGAGCCAATATCTATCACTTTCTGCCTTTTCTCTTTCTTCTGCATCTTACATTTCTTTCGCCTCTCACAGAGGACAGATGGGAAGGTAAACAAAGCAAAAAAGGCAATGGCAGGAAGAGACTTGTTGAAAAGAATCATAGCTTCTTTCAGACTCATTGCGTTTACAGAAGGGCGGAGCAGAGGCAGCACTTGGGCCTCTGGTCACCAGACTTGGCCTTAGGTACAACCATGAAAATCCAAGCTCACTGGGGCACAGCAGCAGATGGGCCCACAGGACCAAGACTGACTGCAGAACTGGCCTTTGCTCTTCTGGGAAGAGGGTGACAGACAATTAAACTCTTCTCTTCTGTTTCTTCGTTTGTAAAATAGGGGAGGAGACTCATTTCACCCTCCCTTATTGGGATTTGTAAGAGTATTAATGAGGGTGATGATCAATTATTTATAATTATACAGGGCATCGTAACAGAGCTACCTCTCCTTACTATTGCCACTGTAAGCACTTCCAGGCTGTGAATTTGGCCCTACTTGCTATTAACTACTGTTGATATATGTCTCTCTATCACTATTTTTACTGGAAAAACACTTTGAAAGTGCGTGGTTGTGAATGAATTGCTCTCAACACATTGGTCACCAAGAGGGTCATGAGTAGTCGAAACCTGTGCATGTGAGTCATGTGTAAACTGTGTCTGGTGCGTGGTTGTTAATAAATTGGGGAGTAAACATAAATTGTTGTATTTAATTAGCAAGTATTATGATGATTAAACTTGTCCAGGCAAGTTGATGCCATAATCTCCAACCCTCTTTATATGCAGAGGATACATCTATTTCTTTTCAGAAAGCACACTGTAGATGAGAGAAAAAGGCGAGATACCAGAATCTAGACGAATCTGCTCAATTTAGGTGTTAACTTGCCTACTGAAAACAGAGAACATATCCTAATGAATTCAGAAGCCCTAAATATATATATGTAACAGGGAAAGAAGAGCTCATCTTTTCATCATCCCGATCTTCTCCAGGCTTGATTTATTTCGGCACTCATATGCTGGAATGTTTCATACTGTACCAGGTTGCATATGCTTGCACACTAATTCTCAATTGCCGTATGCAGTTTGTGACAACCATCTGCTTCGACCTCCCTTTGAGTTCTTTCTCCCACTCAGCCCAGCTGAAGTAAAAATATGGACAGAAACAACTTCTGCAGGGAAATGAAAAAGTTAATGGGAGAGTTAAAGTTATATTGTGTATCTGCCTTTCGCATGGATGTGCTCCTGCAACTTATGCTCCACTTATCAAATATTTCTGAAGTGCAAAGCCTGACACTTAGCAGAAAGCTGTAAAAAATGCCATGTTTCTTCTGACAGTCTTGGCTGTGGAGGAAAGGTAATAATAAAATATGTACATCTAGTGCACACGCTGACGCTAGAGCCCGCTAGTACTGCTCCAGCAACCTAGACTTACAGTATGTAGCACCTTGTCACATACCAGAGTTGGGGAGAGTGTAGGCGGGGAGGGTGGAGAGGGGCGGGGGGAGGAAGAGAGAGGCGAGCATATTTGAAAATGCCTGAAAAAAAAATCAACAACACATTTTGGAGTTTGACTTGAAAAGGAAGGTTGATATATATATGTCCTAAAAATTACTGAATTAAAATATAGGAGAAAGAATCCCCATAATTAGGAGCTCTGATCTCATATCTTTTTGCATTGGGCATGAAGAGAGAAAAACAGGTAAAGGTGTCTGAGCATTTTAAAAGACATTAAGTTGGTGTATTTGTGTTTGACAGAGATTTTTTTTAAAAAGAGTGCTCCAGTTAGTAGAAAACATACCACTATTATGAAAGTGGTTAAATTTATTGTACTTCATCAAATCAAAGGAACCAATTGTGTCAGACCTGATCTCATGAATGCTGAAATGTGGAAAAATTACATCTTAAAATCAGTGAGAATTTCTCTCTGTCTCTCTCTGTCTCTTTCTCTCTGTCTCTGTCTCTGTCTGTCTCTTTTCTCTCTCTCTGTCTCTCTCTCTCTCTCATCTCTATCTCTGTTTCTATCTATCTGTATCTCTTCCCAAGTTCATCAAAGTATGACATGTAGATCGTTCATTCCATGACCATGTGTCTAACTTTAAGAACAAAAGAAAAATGACCTTGGGACTCTAAGAAGAATGGACGTCATGGGAAATTTATGGAAGAAGAAGGAGAGAAGAAATAAGAGGAGGATGAGAAAGGAAGAGAGAAGAATAGGAGAGCAATCGGAGGTAATACTGTTATACAAATATACAGAACACTTCCATCACAGTCTCTGTCTTCCAAAATCATTAATGTTTATAACAGGAAAAGCACAAAGTGAGAACATAAAATGAAATTGGCAGATAAAGAAAAAAAAAATGTTCCGAATATAGTGCTGATGAGTTTCAGATGGAATCAAATATAAAGCCTGGTGAATCATTATTAAAATGGGCAGAGTACAAGTTCATTGTGTTCTCTTTGAGTCTGAACCACCAGATTCTGTGTAATTATAATTAATCAGTTCTAAAAGCCATAAGTCAGACAAATCTTGTTTGTTGCGCTTTACCTTTTCCTTTAAATTTAGGTGGTTTGTCAGAAGAATTTCAGTATAAATATATCAGAATCAGATTACATAGGTGGGATATATTACCTTACAATTATTGAGGGAATTTTAAAATTCTTTTAAGAAATCCAAAGGTAGTTAATGACCAGTTAGGTCACTGTTTAGAGCATGGGCTTTGGAATCAGACAGACTGAGTTAAAATTCAATTGGAGTTCCCGCTCTGCCATTTATTAGCTTATGAACTTGAACCTCAGTTTCTCTATTTGTAAAATGACTGAAAAGAGCACCTAATTTATTGTTAGGATAAAGCGAGAGAGTGTGTGTACATAATGTTTAGTTCAAAATAAGTGCTTCATAAATGATAGTCCTATTTCTGTCAAAAGTATAGAAGGAACAAATGAAAAAAGCTTCATGGGGCATAGGAGGGGAAAAGCCCCATGACCAAGGACAGTTTGTGGTGGATAGGGCACTGAGTTCTTTCATGGGCAGATGGGGGGTGAAGTGTTAAATTTGGTTGTTTTAGAAAAATGGGATCTTCTGTCATCATCTGATGGTAAAAAATATTAGAATTACACATGCCACCGATTCTTCTGCAAATACTCTATAAAACCATCGTACATGGTTCCATTTCTGGAAATATAATTGCTTCTCTACCAAATTGAACTGGTTTATTTCATGAAAGCTAAACTTTGCTAACTTTTATTGATTACTGCTTGAGATCAGTTTGAAATATGCATGCGTGTGTGTGTGCATGTGCGTGTGTGTGGCTGTGTGTGTATATATCTAAAAAACATATGTGAAGACATACGTACATATATTTCATAATATTTTAAAGAAACCTTTTGTAATTTGGATTTCCAAAAGTGGTTTATCTCTATTTTGTTTCTTGGTCGCCTCCAGACGTAGAAAGACTTGATTGCCTTCATTTTTTTCAGCTAACTGGTTTCATCTACTTTAATTTGTATTATACAGTAAAATTTTTATGTGCCAGATGCCTAAAACACATAGGTTAAAAGCAGGTCAATTTCAGTACAAGACTATCATTTTACAGTTTAGTGAATATTTTTACAAATTCCAAAGTTACAAGCCTGTTGACACAAGCATAGCGCGATTGTTATTCTCAACAAATAATCCAGTTCAAAAATGTTTTCTTCAGACCCTGTGCACCTATCAGTCACCGGTGGGAGCCCAGCACTTGACTAGAAGAGCTTATCACACTCGAAGTGGAGGAAGAGGAGCTGTAGCTTGGGGCTCTCGTTAATGACTGCAGAATCCTCCTCTGCAGCCAAGGCTGGCAAAGTCCACAAGAAACAGCAGGGCTTAAATAGCTCACTGCTAGTCCTAGCAGGGTTCTTGTCAGTCAGATATATTCGCTGCGTACCTATTGTGTGCAGAACGTGTGGTTCCACTTGCCAGCTCAGCGCTGAGAGGTTGGTTTAGCTCTTTTTCTCTTTATGACCTGCGGACTGGTAACAGCACTTCTAGCAGTGTGTTCAATTTAAGAATAATTTATTCCAATAAAACAAGGTGGATGTTCCCTAGATATGGCCACCATATGCCCTGAATTTTCTGGGATAATTCTGATTTCATGTAATTTTATTTTCATTCCAATAAAGGTAGTTAGTGAAATGCATAATGAAATGCGATTTCAATTTTTTATGTTATTCTGAGGTTTCATATAACGAATTGGCATATCGGAAAAAACAATATTTGGCTAGGTTATGTTATGGAT
Organism: Pteropus vampyrus; assembly: GCF_000151845.1. Taxonomy (NCBI): domain Eukaryota; kingdom Metazoa; phylum Chordata; class Mammalia; order Chiroptera; family Pteropodidae; genus Pteropus; species Pteropus vampyrus. The sequence goes on along the minus strand of NW_011888880.1, from coordinate 1,908,142 downwards.
TTCTAGTTTGGAAAATGTGGTTACTGGGGAGGCCACTGGTGTCCCTTATAAAGAGATGTTATTTTTACTTCTCACATGAGAATTGTGCTATTTCAGGGAGAGGTGCTAGCATCTACGTACAACCTCGGCTCCATTGGTAACTTCCCAGCTCCCCTATCTCCTCCCTCAAGGACCACTGAGGGTTACATTGTGATAGAGTTGTGGATCTTACAACTGGTAGGAATCTTTAAGTTTCAGGTAACCGAGACACCAGCCCTAACTGACACTAACAATGGAGGAGATTCATTAGGTCACATACTTGAAAAGGTAGGTGAAGGTTGGCTGTAATTGAGATGTAATCTGGAAAATCAAATGGTATTGTTAAGGACTGATTTAGTCTCAGTGTCTATGTCCTTCCCCTTGACTTCATTCTCAGGCTCCACACAGGGCATCGGATAGCCCTCAGTTGCCTCACAGTCTCAAAATGTCCCCAGAAGCTTCAGACCTTAGGTAGTCTCACCCCATTAGTAAAGAAAAGAAAGGTTCTTTCATAGTCTCCATGGAAGAGGGACACTTTATTCCCAGAAGCCCCAGCAAACATTTCCGCTGCTTCTTGGCTTTCTTTAGGTTCTGTGCCCTTCCCTCAACCAATTACTTGGCTAGAGACGTGGGATGCACCAGTAGGTTCAAGCCCATCGTTCTCCACTTTAATATTTGGGGATGAGATCGATTGTATCATGCCATGCCATGCGATTAAAAATGGTTCCTCTGAAGCAAAATTTGGGTTCTGTTACCAGGAGAGGCAAGGGATGCTGGGAAGAATAAAACAACAAATGACTGCTATTAAGTCTGAATGTTTGTGCGTACCATTAAAACACAATTTCTTGGAATAAAAGAGCATATAGTGCCCAAGTCATCAAATCATGTTATCTGTAGGTGTTCATTGGGCAGCCAGACTCATGCACTAACTGAAATTTTCTTTCTCAAAGGCCAGACATGTAGCTCATAGATTAAATTTCATGCCTGAGCCAAAGTGCTACCTGGAGATCTTCAGTTTGACAAATATGTGGTCAAAATTACAAATTTTAAATGAGGAAATTCCAAGTGGATAGGACAAAGAAGTACAATGATATCAACATTTCTTTTTAAAAGCACGGGAATTATGAGGATTCTGAGGTCCTGAGATCACTGAATGGAGAGGAACATCCTAGAATTATGAATCTAGGACGTGGTTCCAAAGCGTAGCAGTTAGCACGTCTACTTTACACGCACAAGGTCCTGGATTCACACCCCAGTGGAGCCAAGGTCCATGATCTACGGCCATGCCACCCTGAACAAGCCCGATGTCTGATCTCGGAAGCTAAGCAGGGTCGGGCCTGGTTAGTACTTGGATGGGAGACCACCTAGGAAGACCAGGTGCTGTAGGCATAAATAATAATAATAAAATAAAATAGAATTATGAATCTAAGGTGGTATAATCTCTTAGTGTGGTATCTCCCAAACTGCTTCATTATAAGTAGTATCTAAGGGGGCTTTTTTAAAACACTGATGCTTGGGTTCAACCTCACACCTTTTGAATCAATATTTCCGTGAGAAGGGTCTGATAGTCTGTATTTTCAAAAATAGACAAATTGGGAAAACATCAATTTGCTCTACATCTCCCACTTATCTACTGTAAGAGTCACATGAATTTATGCAGAACAGGAAGGGTGCTACTCAGCATTGCCTCCATTCATTCATTCATTCATTCAACGAATATTTACTTTACATTTAGTCTGTTCTAGACATTATGCTTCTAAGCAGTAAATACAGAGAAGAATAGTCAGATATAGCATCTGGTGTCATGGAATTTATGGTGTTATAGGGAACACATTAAATAAATAAGTATATAGGTATATGATTACAGCTGTGATACTACAAAGAAGTAAAAGATGCTAAAAGAAGGATTAGGAGACCTAGCATCATCGGGATAGACTTAACTACTTATCCATTAGTCTGTCCAAGTATGTGATACAATTGAATCTCTAGCTGTAGACATATATTAGGATAAGTCCTAGTTAGACCGTACTCCATTGCAGCATGACTAGAGAAGCAAACTAGCCCTTATAGTATAAATTTAAGAACATCACAAGAACAGATCTTGGAGTAACAACCCCATCACTAGTGTTTTTCTTTATATATTTATCTAATAATGTTTATTTAAGCTGAGAGCTAAAGCTACTTTGTGATTTCAAAGACCACATTCCTAGAACCAAAGAATTGCTGATTTTACCATCTTCAGCATTTACAATGGCAAAGTTAAGGTCATGTGTGTAGATATGAATGTTGGTGCTAGGTGTTTGAAACAGGCCTTGCAGAACACTGCCATTTCGCCAAGTAGGTCAAACTTCCCTTTGCTATTTCTCTCATATAAAATTTAGATATCAAAAAAGATCAAAGCAAGAGTTTTTTTTTTTTTTGTCACTTGCATTTATAAGACTGGATAGCTTTCTATTTCTTTTATTACTGTTTCAGTGTGATGATTCAATAGCAACTGAAACACTGGTATTGTAGTGCTTGTTTTTTTAAATAAGAGTTAATGTCGAGATATACCACAAATCTTCATTTTAAATATGAAAGTCCTGAAGTTTGTATATTCAAATAAGAGCAGAAACAAATATTTTGACTTTCTAAATATACTTTCAGCTCTCAAGTTGGTATAAAAACTGGAATTGTATTAAGTCTGAGTTGAAATTAAAATATTATCTAGGAAAAAAGCTATGTCTAAGGCAAAGGGCTAAAAAAATCAGGCAATTCTTTACAACACATAGATGAACATGTATTTCATTTCATGTTCATAGTTCAATATGGAAAAATTTTCGTCTCACTAACATCCAAGATTTTAAGATTGTGTTATTCTTATTGTTAATCAGCTTCTTGTTTTCTTCTAGAATAATTTATTATATATAACATATTATTTAACTCAGACAGGATATTTTACAAAACTGTCAAATTCATAAAATTCTGCTTTGAGCCTGAATTCATTGATCAATATTGCCACGATTTCCTGGCATCTTAAAAACATAACTCCAGATCTCTGTTCATTATAAAATATGTGTACTAGGTTGAGTTCGTGAGCCTGGAGCAGGATCCCAATGGTCTATAAGCCAACTCTTCTTTGCACACAATCAGTTGCTTGTTTTTGTAAGCGCATTTTGAGTTTTGCCTACTAGAAACGGAAATATCTTCAGGAAACTTAAAATTCAATCAACAAATTGATATTTTGATTTCATAGCCTAGGTATTTAAAGATGCTGAGACTGTTGGGGATTTTTTTTGTTCTTGCTGTTTGGTCGATTTTTTTTTTTTTTTTTTTTGCTTTTCTCCCAGATGTTTTGTGACATAAAAATATAACCATAGAAAATCCTATACACACAATGTAGATAAAAGAGACCGTAATTGGTATACTTGTCAGCAATTATCTAACAATCATTTGTCTGAGTAATACCTGGATTAGAGGCTAAGTAGCAACATAATAAGATGCAATTCTTGGAGGGAAACCCCTTGGGAAAAAATGAAAGACAAAAACAGAAAAACAAAAATAAAATAATTTTCTGCTTCTGAGTATTGGGTATTTTGAGGATTCAGATGTTACGTTCAGGAGAAGACAGGCAGAGACTTGATATTGTCATTTGAATTCCTAGATTCAGCTTTGCTATACACAATTTTAGGCTTTCTAAATTTATGAGCCAATAAATTCCTTTTTAAAAATTTAAGTTAGTTTGTGTTTGTTTTCTGTCACTTGCAACCAAAAATCCCAACTAATATGTTAGATATTGAAAAAAAGTGATGTAAAGTTCTATTTGTGGTTTTGAGGGAATGAAAATATAACACAACGTGATTATATATTTGTGATCTTTAGTAGCAATATTGTAAAGTTTGATAGGATGATATTTTCTTATAAATTTAAAGCTAGCGAGTTATAAAGTGGGTTAGAGCTGATAACAGGTTTGTTGAAGGCAAAATAACAAACTAGATAAAGTTTTTATGCCCTTCATTTAAGAATTGCTTTGTAATTACGTGTGATACAGAAAACAGCCAACCCACATTCTGCAAACTTTTTATGAGACAAAGACAAATGAACAGAATCCACTCTAAGAAATGTTGTGGATGCTTACCAGGGTTTAATACAGTCAACCTGATGTCCCAAACCATCTGCCTCTATAACACAGATGACCTCAAGTTCAGTAAGTTCAGTTTCCTAACACATGGAACTGTATATTATATATCTGGGGGATGTTGCTACAAAATAAGAAATTCAAAAACTTTGAGCACTTCAACTATCCATAAAATTATTGAATAGTCCCAGTAACTGAGCCTTGTGGACAGATGACAAATTTTAATGATTCTTAAGCAAGAAAAAGACAACTCGATATGCAAAAAGGATTGTACTAGAGTTCCTGGAGCTTTCAAAGACATGTTTTATTCTTGCTTAGTGTTTAGCATGAATATTTGGGGCAAATGTAGTCAACGTTTTAGTCCATTGTTTGTTTTCTGACTCCTGTGTCATTGAATGATGGAAGCTTGTACTTGTACTTTATTTAAATTCTTACTACAAAAGAGACATATTTACTCCTTTGTGCCTTATTGGATAAATAGACTTTGTTTTCCATACTCAAATTCACCTCTAAATCATCACCACTGTACTGTAGCAAATCATTAGGTTTATCCCTGGCACCAAAGATAAGATAAAGGATGCTCAGATGTTTGTGATATAATAGGGAGCCACCTGTCCAACCCAGGTCCCGCTCTTGCAAAATTTCTTCTCAATATGCTTCCTTACAGGAGACTGTTTGTGTTCCTTATACTTGAACCCAGTTCCTCTGGGTTTTGTTTTTTTAAAATTTTTTCTCTGATTCTCATATTTCCATGTTCACAGTTTTTTCTTTCTTACTGGTGATGTTACTCCTAGTCATAGCTAATAAACTTCACCAATTTTTATTTACCAATTTTTATTTTATTAATCTGTTTCTTATTGTTTCTTCTGGCACTCATGATAATTTTTATGATTATGATTATTACCGAAGTACCCGGTTAGGTATGACTAAAGACTGGTTATTAGAATTAAACCTTATTTGGAGAATTGATATGAGGCATAGGATGATGCCTCTTCTGTAGGAAATATTATGGGTTCAACTGCATCCATCAAAATTTCACATACTGATTTCTAATCCTTAGGACCTCAAAATGTGAATTTATTTGGAAACAGAGTCATTGCAGATGCAATTAGTTAATTGAGGCCATAGTGGAGTAGGGTGTGCACTGAATACAATGTGACTGATGTTGTTGTAAGAGAGAAATTTAGACACAAATACACACACAAGGAGAATGTCATGTAAACACTGGAGTTACGCTGTCATGATCAAGGAAGAACTAGCGGCTAGAAGGGAGGCCTTCCCTACAACTCTCAGAGGGAAGATGGCCCTGCCAACACCTTTCTAGCCTCCAGGACTATGAGGCAATAAGTTTCTATGGTTTAAGCCCCCAAGTTTGTGGTGCTTTGGCAGCCTCAGGAAACTGATACCGAAGGTGGGCTTTGCTTACACTTTGGGTAGGAATCAAGACACCTATGCCTTGGGCTGGCGAATATGCCTTAAGCTTAGAAATTGATCCTCTTTTGGTCATTCAGAATCTCTCTTGCCCCTCCAAACACCTAGTAGATGGAGATAGTTCCTGACTCAGCGCTCAAAGACAATTGAGTTCAAGGGCAACAGAACACATCTATAGGACAACCCTTCGGCTGGAGATTTAGCGCTGTTTTTCTGTTGCATATACTGTTGCATTTTACATGCCTGTGTTTATAATCTCAGGATATTTGCAAGTGTCTCTTTATCCTACACTACTCAGCTTGATTTAAAATATGCTTTCATGAGATAGCCTGGATACATTTATAGTTTAATGAGCCAAATTGCTCATTTTCCCAAAGATGGGTCATTTGAAAGAAGTGTTCAATATACTTTTTCCAGCCAATTAAATATTTTTGAAATAGCTCTTTAGTTAGACAGCTAAACCTAAATTTTTAGAGAGACAGTGGATGAGCTTAAAAGCAGATTAATAAAAGAAACAAACCCTTAACTATAATTAAAGACTTTATTAATTGGAACTTATATTATTAAGTAACCTAATTTAATTATAGATCTTATCTTGGCTTGAGCAGAATGGTTTCTTTTTCTTTTTTTTAATTTCTGTCTTTTCCTAGTCATCGGGCTGTCTTCTAGACTGCCGTATTTCTAACCTGTCATGCATCATCCATATCCAATCATAAATGTCTATTTGTATAATTTTAACACCAGATCTTAAATGGAAAACAGAGAGAATAAAGATACCTTATATTTGTAGAATGACATATAGTACACAAAGCACTCTGTATAACAGACACTCTCCCTAACCACCTCCACACAGACAATCTACCAGATGAGGATAACTTTTCATTTATTCCTCGGCACATGGAGGACCAGGGGCTAGTAGGCCCCTTGCCAGCAACCTGCTCATCGTCGTGCCTCACACTGGAGCAATTTCTACCAAGTTCTGTTTGCCCTCGAAACTGTTTCAGTAAGGAATACTTGTTATCATAATTGTGTAATTTAAATAAATATTATATGAACCAGTGACATAGGAGTACAAAAGGAAAGAGAATTGTATCTATAAAACCCAAATCAATACTTCAGAAGGACTAAAAAAGGCAAATCATATCAAAAATTCATTTCAAATTGGTCATGGGACAGACATCATAAAAAAATTGAGAAACAAATCTGGAAGAGTTCTTCTACCCAGGTTGCTTTTCAAATGTCTTTAAATTATTATAATATTTAAAAGGCGCACACTAGCAGTCATAGGCAATACACTTTACATATAACTCATGAAGGAAAGAAAACTCTTCTCCAGTCAGCAGAGCTATGCTGTGCTAGGCAGAATAATGTCCCCACACCCACACCAAAGATGTCCGCATCCTAATCCTCAGGCCTGTGAACGTTACCTCATGTGGCCATAGGGACCTTGTAGAGGTGTTTTAGTTAAGGATCTTGAGATGGGGGATTTCCCTGATTTACCATGTTGGGTCTATTGTAATCCCAAGAGTCCTTCTAAAAGAAAGAGAGAGAGAAGGATCAGAGTCAGATGAAGAAATGATGGCGGAAGCAGAAGATGGAGAGGTGATTCCTGGCTTTGAAGATGGGAGGGGGCTATGAGTCAAGAAATGTGGGTGTCCTCTAGAAGATGAAAAAAACAAAGAAACAGATTCTTTCCTAGGGCCCCCAGGGGAGGCTGGCTTGCCGCCCTGGTAACGCCTCAATTTTAGCCCAATGAGATCCATCTTGAACTTCTAATCTCCAGAACTATCAGACAATGATTGTATATTGTTTTAAAGCCACTATGCTTGTGGTAATTTGTTATGGCTGCAATAGAAAGCTAATACACATATTTAAAGAAAAGGCTTGGTCTCTCCACATATGGAGAAAAAGTGTGAATTCATGTTTAAAATTAAAGATTTTGTAATATGTATCTATTATTTTTTATGATTTCCCATTTACCCAACTTTTTCATTAATTGACCAACTACAGGCTCCGATCGCTTCCCATGAGAGGACTACTGCTCTCTGTGGAGTCTCATTTTAACCACAAGATTTTGTGGAGTCCATTTCACATTTGCATTCAAAGTCTCTGTCTTTGGCTTTATGACTCACGTGGAGAAAATCACTTCTTTCTTATTTTCATTTATGAAAACTAAGGGCTTGGACTTTTAAACTCTAACAGTGTATAATTTTTTAAATTTTCATCAAATAATCTGACTTATCTTCCCTCACCTGCTTAATATGTAGCTGAAACCCTTGGGTTTAGCTGTGCTTTAGCTCTGATTTAACTTGAAATTAGAGTCCATGTGTTTCACAGCTGCTGGCTACCCCTAACCAGGGACTTATGACAGAAATATTTGAGGAACGCTGGAGTCATGAGACTAGGATTTCAGATCTGATTGACATTAACTAGTTGGGTGTCCTTTGACAAATCTTTTTTAATCTCTCTGAGCCTTAGTTTTCTCATTTATAAATTATGAAGTTAGACTCAATAATTTTTAATGTCCTTTTTAACTCTATAATTCTATGACTCCATAATATTGATTCCAGGAAAACTCAGAGGTAAGGAATGTTGAAGTTCTCTTCAAGGTGAGAAGACAGATATTATGGCTCATAGGCTATCAATGTATGTTCCTGTATATTCCTATGAATATTTCTTCTAAGGAGTTGAAAGTATCTAAATCCTATCATTCAAATTATGCCTAATTTTTCCCCTTATCGCACAATCCTAAAAACTACATTTAGATACAAATGACTTTTGTTGGGGTGACCCTGTATCAGTCGTGAGTCTAGCCCATTCTGCAAGACACAGCAAATTCCCACTCTGTCGTGGACACTGGGCCGGGCACTAGGGAGAGCGTCCTCACCTCACGCAGCAGGAAAAATCAGACTTGAATCAATTATAACACCAGGTGATCCGTCTTGTGACAAGGGTGGAGCGAAATGCAGAATATGCATCAGGAAGAAGGGCTTAACCTCATCTGTAATAGTTACCAAGGCTTTTGAGCCTTTTTGAGCAGAGATTTTTGACCCGTGAGCAAGTTTGGGGGTGGGGGGAACATTTCAGGCAGAGAAATGAGCCTGTGCTAAATGCAGAGGTGTGAAAAGCATTCGGGGGAAAAGGTGAACATTTCAGCATGTTTCAATAGAGAGCAAGCGGGACTAGGGACTGGGAAAGTACAAGGAAGGTAAGACCGAAAAATGCAGGTCGTTTTGTGCCAAGCCGGAGGTGACAAGGACTCAACGAAAGTTTCTACACAGTGAAATGACATGATCAGAGATTATTTTTAAAGAGTTCATTCTGGCGGGTACTGGGAGGGTGTGGACTGAGGGGTGGAGGCTTTGAGGAAGGAAAGGGGAGAGGAAACTTCAGGAAATGCTAAGTCCTGAACTACAGTGGTGGCATCTGGCAGCCATTTCGGAAGAACCCACTGGATTTGATGAGCGGCGTCCTTTCCCAGAGCACTTCCCTCTCCTCCAGGAGAGGATCCAGGCCACGGACGGAGCCTTGGTTTGTTCTCCAGAGCAATAAGGACTATTTTATAATACAGCGCTTCTGGCCATCACCACTGATAGCATGAAAAATGTCATATTGTTAAAACACATGTAAACAGAATTTACAAGGATTCAACAGATTATAAAGTGGTTTCTTATCCTCTCTTAAGGCTATGAATACATTGCAAAATCTAGGGCAGTTAAATACTGTATTTAAATTCAGATGTGATATTTACATATGTTAGTTATTCTTTTTATAAAGATCTGCTCTAGTGAAATTTAATCAGCCTTTGCAAGTTTATGTAGTGTGTGTAGGGAAAGTGATTTAAACTAAGTTGATTATTTTAACCTAACTAAATTCCCCAACCACTCTCACCAGTAGAGAGATGTATTAGAACCAGATTTTACTACAAATGACTGCAAAGTTCAGATAGCAAGGTCTAAAAAAGATAGACGTTTGTCTCGTGGATAAATGTATATGCTACGTAGCATGGGGCTGGGAGTAGGTGGAGCGGCCATCAGGAACTGAGGCCCTTTCTATCTTATTGTTCTGTCATCTGTAGCCCATGGTTTCCACACCATCATCCAAGATGGCTGCTGTGGCTCCAAGCATCATTTTTGCCTTTGCTGGTAGAAAAGAGGGAAGAATGTAGAGAGTTGCATGTCTTTTAAGGCCTTCTCAGAACTCATGCATGATCTTCCTGCTTACATAAAATTAGAATATATTTACATGGCAGCAAGGAGGCTGAAAAACATCACCACTGTTCCAGTTGGCATTAGTCTGACTAATAATCGGAAGGTCTCTAACTTAGGAAGATGAGCCAAATGTGTATTGAAAGATAACTGAACTAGCAGTCTCTGCTGGAAGGAGACACTGAACAAAGTGTGGTAATGATAGTAGGGCAGAATTAATTGCTTTAGTTGTCTAAATGGCCATTTTATGACCAGTTCCACAATTGAAAAAAAAATTCTTAGTAGTTTGGATACAGACTGCCTAGGAGATACAGCAGCTGGGAGAATGGGGACTGGATGATTTAACTGCTCCAAGTTCCTTATCTTGTTGATCTGTATCTATATACCTATATCTATCCTATATACACACCACGACAATGAGAAAGGTTGGTATGGCAGTTTGTCTCCAAGTTGGCTGCCCTTAATTCCTTCCCTTTTTATATATACGGATGGAAAACTCTTAAATTATTCTTAATGTATTCTTTGGGGACAAGAGAGATGATAGGAGATATATATTCTTTTGACATTAGGCAGATAAATATTTTATATTGTTACATCACCCACACACATCCTTGCCAACACTCACCAGCCACTACCCTCCACAGCACTCGCCTGCCCCACTTCCAGACTGATGACCATCTCGCTCTGATGCTATCACAGGTGTCCAGCATCGCATCAGCACCGTCCACTCCAAGGGGCGGGTGTTGCTCCAACACCATTTCTCTCCACTCCAGACTCTACACTTACCCCCAGGGAAAACCAAAAACTTATCTTAATAAATCAATCTGTAAGTTTGGGTTGAGAAGTACTCAAGTTTGATTGGTCATGCCTTTCTCCCAGGGCACCTGTAAGCTTGTGCCTGGCCATGTGCCCACCGGAAAGATGTTAGCGACTCAAACTAGAAACTGGCAGGCCGGTTTTGTAATTGTGATGACTTTGGGGCATCGGGGCCTCATAATGCCCTTTAAATCATTTCCCAAGACGTGAGAGCGGGTTCGCCTATTCTGCTTGAGCATAGGGTTGGTATATAGGTGTATTAGGTAGGCAACTATTAGACATTTAAAATAGGAAAGCAAAGTAAAACATTAAAATGAGACCAGTAGGTGTGGCAGTTTGTCGTCTAGACGACCGCCATCCATTTCTTCCGCCCCTGCATGAGCGAACCGTTCCTCCATGGGGAGCTGCAGTCGATTCCGCCCCTCCCTCTTGACTCTGGGCTGGCCTTAGAGGTTTGCTCGACCCTTGGGTGTGAAGCCTTGCAGCCTCTCCCTGGGCCTTGGGGACGCTTGCTTTCGGAAAGCTCAGGAGGGAAACCAGCTGCTCTCTAAGCAGCGTGACTGTCCTGTGATGATGATCATGCTGCGAAAAGACAAGCTGTGAGCAGGTGCCCCGGAGGGAGAGACCCTCGGGACAGTGAGGGGCCACGTGCGCACAGAAGCCAGCTCAGAAATGGGTCCTTAGGCCACCCACCCCAGCTGAGGCCCTGGGCGTCAAGGTGAACCGCCTGGCCGAGCCCTCCTCACATTCCTGAGCCACAAAGTTGTGCGCAAGATACAATAAGTGTCTTAAGTCTCTGAGGTCTGGCATAGAGAGATAACTGAAAAAGCAGGTTAAAGAAAGAACATAACACAGGGAAATGTGGATGGAAGAAAAGCAAGAGATAAGATAAGCTTGAAGGGTTCAAAATGATCTGGAAAACTAGAATTTCAATAAATGAAAAGGACGGGTGCTAGAAAGTCAAATCCACAAAATAAAAGTAGAAAAACCATCTACAAGAAAAGTATGTTGACATAAAAAAGAACGCTACCAAAAAACAAAACAAAACAAAACAAACAAACAAAAAAATACGAGATTCTCGGCAAAGGGGAGAATTTAACTAGGATTGCGAATTTTCTGATTATGCTCGCTCCAGAATTGTGAAAAACCCCAAATAGCATAATGTGAAAGAAAGATGTGGGGAGAGAATCTGACATCAGCATTCACATTCCATAAGATCATCTATTTATCGAGCATGCATATAGACTGGAAGTTGGTGGTTTACAGGTGGAGGAGACATAATTCTTGCCCTCATGGAGCTCACAAATATCTTACGTCTAGTTTTTGTCCTAAAATAACAATGTGGTAACCCTTCCTATTATGAAGAAATATTGGAACCTCTACTTTATAGGGGATAGAAACATTCCTGCCTGGTCAATATAAAGCCACATCTTTAAGAAAAGAAGACAAATGTATCAGGAAGTTATAGAAAAGCCAGTCCTGGAAGCTAAAATCTGAAAACTTGAATGATGAGAATGTAGTGCCATGCCTTTCAGGTAACTAAAGAAAAGGTTTGTTATTCATTGACATTGTTGCTGCAACACTGGATACATAAGGAAGTAACTCAGTGAGCTAGAGGGGAGCCTGCTCTTGCTTTTTTGAAAAAGAACAGGGAGGATTAAAGAAATACAGAAGTGTACCTTGTTTCATGTCTTCCTAAAAAGTCCTGTATAATTGGGCTGTTTTAAAAACCCAAGGATATTTGTCATAAGAATCTTATAGTAAATCTTTTTTTTTTTTTTTTAAATCCTACAGCATCTAGTTTTTCTAAGTGGTCTCCCATCCAAGTACTTACCATGTCCGACCCTGCTTAGCTTCCAAGATCAGACATGTTCAGGGTAGCATGGCTGTAGACTCAGAATAAATCTTACAGTGTGTTTTTATGGGAAGCAAAAGCTCGCCAGACATACCTGCCTTCATTTTTTTTTTAACATTAATTTGAATTTTCACATTTATATTGCAACCAATGAGGGGAAGAATCGATTTCTTTAAATGTCAAGATTTACATCACCAGCAAATAAAGGGAGATACAATCACAGATGTTTCTACTCATTTGGCAGTTTTAGCCAGTTTCTTGCAGTGACCATATTTTTTCTTCCCTCTAAATCAGCCTAATCTGTTTTATAAACTTCTGTTCACTCTCGCCTCCCTCGCCCTTCACTTCACCCATTACCAAAGTCCCCTTACCTGTGGCATTTTACACTTGAGGAGAGCTGCTAATGGATGGCAACAAAAGGACTGCTAATCGCACCAATTAAGAGGTGTGAATGTCGCTCGTTACCTACCAGCTTTGTTACTGAACATGTTAATTAGTAATTGTACAGGTGCAGCCTTTTAAGTTCACAAGGTTAACACTGACGCACAGCTTTGTTTTGGCTGTTCGTTTAAATATTGAAAAATCATGGGTAAAGGGCTGGTCTGTGTTGAAGAATGAACAGATGTCATTGCTGTACTTTCTCAGATGGAAAATCTTCAGACTGACTTAAAGCAGTAAAAGTGACCTTCCAAGAAGTGATTCTCTGTGGTCAGTTTATCAAGGGGCAGGTGGTTTTGGCTCTCGTCTTGGTGGTGAAGAGGGAGCTTGCCTTTATGTCACAGGAGTAAGGAACTTTCCTGCGAGGTCAGTTGAGGGCCACGCTAGAAGCATGTAGAGTTAATTAAAAGAAAATCCCCTATAAGAATTTTCTGTAAGCCCAAAGTTTCTCTATATTAATCTCCTTCTGAAAGCTTTACTCATTCATTGAATCAGTGTTATAGATACATCGTCTGCACTTCTTTTTAAAAAAATGTTGACTGATAAAACACCAGGATGAGGGAATCTGTTTCAGTATCACATGCGCTTAATTTGATAGGAATCACCAAATCACCCTGCCCAAGCTTTAATTAGGGAAGGCAACGAAAATTTATTTTACAAAGGGACAACTGATAGCTGAGATGTAATACGACTTGCCCAAGGCCTCTAAAGCAAGATTAACCTCAGTTTGCAAAGTGAGATAGGTTTTGAGAAAAGCTAACCTTCAATTTTTCTCTGGCAGAAAGAGTAATTCCTAGGAGGAGCTGGTAATTTTTAGCTTGTCCTCAAGCCTACTGAAATATCTTTGCTCTTTCCATGCATCTGTAAGAGCAACTGTTGTTTTCAGTCATTCAGGGGGAAAGTGTGCGGTAAGGGCCTCTTCTATTTTTGTGATAGACTCCACAACAAATAGAGAACGTCTCTCTGGCTTCTTGGAACCTAAACTGCCAGGTTTTGAGAACTGCTGTGCAATGGTAAAACTGGCTGATTGATTTGAGATGAGGGCCCAGACCACGTCTGAGGGAGTCTCTCTGGGTCCTGGGTGACCAGTGAACCTCTTGCTCTTGATATATCTCACCTGCTCTCTGCCCTGCAACCAGGGGTAAAGTAGAGGTGTGAATAGTTGAATGTCCAGGAGTAGAGGCTGCCCTCTCTGAACAGAGGGGTCAAATCTAACCCTTTACGCATGATTAAATGAACAAATGCACTCCAAATTCTTAGCATGTGCCCGGTATATTGTAAATGCACAAGAAAAGGTAGTCATTATTTGTAGCAGCTTCTAGTCTCCAAGGACATTTGCATCTTGCATTTAATAACCATAAAACAACTGACATGTACACTGAACTTCAGCCTTTTTTTTTTCATGAAGACGGGGACCCTTTTCTTCCTTCCATTTTGCACTTAAAATTTATTTTTGGGTTCTTGTTGTTTTGCAAAGACATGAAATGTTTAGTATAGAAAAACTGTAAAAATACACATATTAGAATAAAAAAATCTATAATCCTACCTTTCATAGATAATTATTAATAACAGTTGGTATGTAACTTCAAGGATTATATTCTATACATTCATAAATATTTAAAAAATTAAATGTGAGTTGATTATGCAAGCAGGTTTGGAAGCTATATTTTCATTTATTATATTTAAAACAGTTTTCTTAAATATACATATTTGTTTCTATCAATTTTTGTTAGCTGAATAATATTTCCTTTTGTGGATTTTCCATAATTTAACAAATTCTCTATTTTTGCATATAGTGGTTGTTTCTAATTTTTCGAAATTATAAAAAAGTCCGGTGATGAGTATACTTGCAATTAAATTTCTTTGGATAAATTCTTAGTAGAATTTTTTGTGTGTAATATATGTGTATTAGTGTCTATTGCTATATAACAAATGATCTCAAACTTAACAACTTCAGACAACACACTTTTATGATCTCAGTTACTGTGGGTTAAGAGTCTGGGTACAGCCTGACTGGTCTACCTTCAAGGCGTCAGTGGTCATTGGAGGCTGTGGTCTCATGTGAGGCTGCTCTGGGAAGCATCCACTTCCAAACTCTCTCAGGTTGTGGGAAGAATCCATTTCCTCGCTGTCGTAAAATTGAAAGCCTCATTTTCTTGCTAGAGAGTATCTTCAGCTCCTAGAAATAGCCTGAACGTTCATTGCCACGTGGCCTCCCAGCATAGGCAGCTTGCTTCTTAAGTCAGCAAGGGAGAAACATACTCCAGCAAGACAAGTGCTACAATCTTATGTAACATAATTGTGTAATTACACATCCTGTTTTTGTTCTATTGGTTAGACATAAGTTACAGATCCTATGCTACTATTCCAGGGAACTGTATAATGTAAAGTTATGAGCACCAGGGAGCAGGGGCATGGGGACTGCCCTAAGAATCTGTCTACTCTAGTACACGTTTAAAACTTTCGATGAATAGAACTAAACTGCAAATATATCTCTGTTAGCACAGAACTATATGCCCTTTTCTCTAAAACTTTGACCAGTTTGTGTATCATTTAAAAAAAACATATTGCCAATGTGATAGGAAGAACATGATACTTTTAAATTTGAGTATATTTGTTAATAAAAATAAATATCTATTCCTATGTTCTTTTTTAATTCTCCTTTAATTTTAATTTTTCAATTAGAGTTAACATTCAATATTATTTTATATTAGTTTCAGGTGTACAGCATAGTGATTAGACATTTACATAATTTATGAAGGGATCCTCCCAATTAGTCTCGTGCCCACCTGGCACTATACATAGTTATCAATATTATTAACTGTATTCCCTATACTGTACTTCACATCCCTGTAGTTCTTAACCTATATTCTTTGGTCATTCGCATATCTCTCTTGAGCATTGCCTCCCATGTCTTTTGGGTGGAGTGTTAATATTTATTATTGTTACACTTGTTGCAAGTATTTTCTCCCCCATGTCTGTTGATCTTCACGTTTGGTGGGGAATATTTAAGAACATAGATTATTTTATTGTAATGTAGTCAAATCTATTTATTGCTTTATTGGTGTTCTCTTTACCACCGTGTAGAGTGTTTTCCTGCCATAGTATTGTACTTACTCTACATTTAAAACAAAGTTTATGATGCATTTATGGTTATTTTTCATTTATATATAATCTGCTTTTCATTTGGTACATAATATGAAACAGATTTATTATTACAGTTTTTATTTGCTGTCTTTGTATATTTCTTTTCTATTTTATTATTATTATTATTTTACCACAAATGTTGGTAAATTTCTAGAAACTCAGTAAGACTAATAAGCCTAAAGAACTAGAAGTAACGAATTGGGACTTGCAGAATTTTCAGCATCATGAGGGGCACATGGAACAGGTATTTATTTAGGAAACATGAGCTGACATTGTTCTGTGTAGTAGCTGTCTGCGTGTGTACTTGTTAAGGTCCCTCTGGTATGCCGTGAGTTTACTTTTCGCCTGTGACTGTATCAGAGAGGGACTTTAACAGACCGCAGGGTAGTCACCGTGAGGTCGATCTGAAAAAAGTGTAGAAGACCTTCCCCTGGTCCCCTTCCTGCCTGGTATGGCAGAATCTGCTAACTGTTCCACAAAATGAATTCTCCCTTTCTTCCTCTTCATAATAAAACCACTTGCAGTTGAGTCGTAGCGGGAATCATGAACATTCATTTACAGGCGACTTTCCCCAACTTCCTTTGCAGCCAGTCATGGCCATATGGCTAAAATCAGGTCAGTGGGCTGTGAGTGAAAATAATGTGTACAATTTCTTGGTCACATACTTAAAGATCCTTTCCCTTGACTCTTGTTCCCTTGTCTTTTGTGCTGGAGCATGCATGTCCAGGAGATCCAGCTTTGACCATGAAGGCGAAGGCAACACTTGTAGGGTTGTGGTTCTCAACGTGTGGTCCCTAAACCATCATCAGCAGCATCACATGACAAACTGTTAGAAAGGCAAATCCTTGGGTCCCCCGCTGACCTCCTGAATCAGGAACTCTGGGATGGGCTCAGAAAGCCCTCTAGGCGATTCTGATGCACTCTGCAGGGACTGACAAACTGTGGCCCGTGGCCCCAAATCCCTGGGGTGGTCTGATATTTTTATAGCCAGTGAGCTAAGAATGGTTTTCATGTTTTTAAAGAGTTGCAACAACAACAACATCAACAAGACCAAAGCAGAATACATAGCTGAGACTATGTGTGGGCTGCAAAGACTAAAATATTTACAGAAAAATTTTACTGACCTCTGCATTAAATTTTGGGAACTATTGTCATAGGGGCTGCTAAATCAATAAGAGAAAAAGAACTTACTTCCCTGAATTGTGGAGCAGAACTGCCCTGTCAATTTGGCCTACACATCTCAGGACTCTAAGCAAAGGAAAGATAAGCTCTGGCATATGTAAGCCTCCAAATGTGGGGGCTCATTATTGTAGTGGTTGAGGTCATACCCTCACCGATGGAACGGGTGAGAAGACCCTACTGTGTAATGTGTTGATCTCCGTTTCCAGTTAGCCAGTGGTCCGCGGTTTGATTTTAGTCACCCACGTCACATCTCTTTTAGTGGCTCTCTTTAAAGAGTCAGTTGTTAGATTCATCTAATCGTCTTCCACATGATTTGAGCCCCAGAAGTTTCAAAAAGTTTACTGGAGTTTCAAGGTCAAGTACAATCTACCAGGCTGATTATACCTTAAATGTTTTCCACTGAAATAATTCCTTCAGAATAATCAGTAATCTTATAATCAGTAATCTTGCGCTCAGACATCCTTCTTCTGGTATATTGAGTTAGAATGCTCGGTGTATCAGCTCTGAACAAATGATCATGACCCCTCTTTTGGCTGATGCAAATAGATTCATCCTTGTTCCAAAAGGTACATTTAAAAGGCATCAGTTCTTAATAGGATTTGATGGTGATATCTGCAGCTGTTGGCTGTGGGATTTCTTTTTAAGAGGGCAGTTTTGATTTCGGCCAGACACATACGACTATTGCAATTAGGGAGGTGACTAAAAAGGTTTCAAAGGCCTTGTAAGGAGAGGGGTCTGTATTCTCAGCTACCTGTGTTGCCGATGCCAGGTTATCGTCCAGTTTAGATCAGGACACGATGCAGTGGACCCTTAACCTCAGGAAGCACATCGCGAGGGGAAGGAAGAGAGAGGGTGACCTGAGCTTCAGGTACAGCTCTTCTCTTAAGTCTTGCCGCAAATTTACAAACCAAACAGCAAGCGAGGCTGGTAAAGCCTGCTTTCCAGTGGAAGCACCCTGTCCCCAAGGTAGGGCACCACACACATAAACAAAGCTCGGGTTTGGGGCAGTTGTGGGTGAGCGGCTGGAAGAAGGGGGTTGGGTTTGCAGGGAGAGGCGATGGCTTCGCAGCGCTCCGTAAGCGCACTTGTGACCACAGGCCCGCTCCTGTCATTTTGTGTGCAGTAATGAAGCCTGACGAGAGGTCTCCTGCTTGCCGATAGCCGGCTGTTGTCCTAAAAATGCAAACCATCGCCTCAGGCCACGGAATCGGGAACAGGCAGAGGACAGAGGCTCCGGCTGGGCGCCCCACTGCTCGCCCTCCCTTCAGCACTCACGACTTGGACAGGGAAAGCTGGTCTTTACCCTTGTACAGAAGGACACAGAAGAAAGGGATTTTTTAAAGAGGTGTCCCAGAGGCCGCAGGATGGTTTTAATCCCGACTTTTTGCTGAGCAGATATTAAAGATGGGGGTGGAGAGATGCCTACCACAAACCCTCAATTCCCCCTGTGTTTTCTCATGCAAAGTAAATCCTTTGAACTCGAAAGCTGCATTTCCCCTCCTTCCCCAGTGCCCCCACCCCACCCGCTCTACCCCACCCTCTGTTTTCTCTATAGAGTAGCAAGTCAACAGCAGTAGCAAGTCCTTTAGTAAGGGAGGCTCATTAACAATCAATGGGCCAGGCGAACCCAGGGGTTCACAGCTTCTGGGTGCAGCAGCTACAGACCCCTTGCCCCACGTGGGAAGCCCCGGGGCCTGGAGGAATCCCCTGGCGGTCGCTCGTGCACGGGCTTGGTGTGGGGAGAGGGGAGTGCTGCTCTGGAAGCCGCGCAAAGACCCGAAGACCAGCCCAGGCCAGGTCTGGAGCAGCTCCGCCCGGGCCTGAGTTGGCTATGCAAACGGAGTTGTCCCTTTCTGTGGTGTATGTTTGTTGTTTGTTTTGTTTTGCAGTGGTGCCTCCATGCTTCCCAAGCGGCCTGCTGGTCCTGAGGCTGCAAACACTTCCTTGACTCTTGGGGGAAGGCCATTTTTGAGTAGTGGCTTGTCCCCCCATTCTCTCTAGGGTCTCCACTGCCAAACGCTCACTTTCAGAAACCCTCCTATGTCCTGTTAATGTCCTTGGAAGCAAGCCCCTGAAGTTGGGGGCGGGGAGAGCACTTTGCTTGTGTTTTTAGGCATCTATTATTTCTATGGAATTCTTGACAGGCAACAAAGGACTTTTTTAAAAACTGTTGATTTTCTGCTGTCAAGGAAACAAGCTGTTCCTCCCCATTTAAGGCTCCCTTGGAGAGCCTGGTGAAAACTTTATTAAGAATTGATGAATACAGTGAGTCTCACGGAACTCACCTGGAGTCGTTTCTAGAGCTACACTCTGTCACTAGAGACCTTGATGAAGCCCTGATCCCGAATGCCGGCTCTGGTGAGTGCCCTTGAGTTTCTGGAAGGCCTGGCAAGCAAGGCTTTCACCCTGTGGGTGCCACCATGCCCTTCTGGGCTAGGAACACCACGAACGCCTCACACCTGTATCACACTCTGTGGTTCATGAGCCCTTCATGTGAACTACCAAACCTGACCCCCAGAACCCGGCAGGAAGGCAGGAACCAGGCCTGGGGCCCAGGATGCAGGTGGGGCACAGGGCACTCAAGGGTAGATGGGCCATCTGCTGCCCTGTTGGGGTTTTGAGTATGGGAGTGATAGCTTATGACTCCTCTCTGCATTTTTCCATCTTCCTTTTGTATGTTTTCTTATTTATTCACTATAACTTATTTGCTAACTATTTTTCTTAAAATTCCACTCTCCAGAGAAATTCGGCAGGCAGACCAGGTTTTCTCCTCACTGTGCTCACATCCCCACTGGCTCTCTCTCTTTGTGATTAAGAGCCAGTGTCTTCCATGAACCTCTCTGGTATCAGCACAGCTTAATAAACTTGGATTGTGGCCACATAGGTAGCGCTCGGTCATTTTCAGGGTGATCGAAACTTTATTCTGTTAATTGACCTCAACACAGGTAATTCCTATATCGAGACCCACAAAATGCCCAGCCCATGTCAGAAATTGAAGCCCACATCAGGCTGCACTTACAGAACATGCCTCGCTGTCAAGGAACCCTAACATACACCAGTCACTGTCCTCCAGCTCAGCTTTAGCCAGCTCACTTTACCCTAGAAAACGGGACCCACTGGCCTTACAAGGAAATCCCCTACCTCCTAGCCAGTCACGCCTGTTCTTGAGTTGCCTCTTCCAATGCTCCACAAAACTCGCTCTTGCCCAAAATCCCTTGGGAAGAGGGCCCCTCCGCTCGTGGGGCACTGTGCGCCCCCAATCCACGGACTGTCTTCCCTTGGATAAAGGACATCAGGCTCGTTACTAAATTGTATTATTTTTATCATTTGACAACCCTCGCAGCAATCCCGTGAGTTGGGGGTTCTCAACCTCATTCTCGGGAAAGGCAGTTGCAGCTCAGGGCGGTGTGGGTTTGCCCCTTCCTCTCGGTCATCCTGCTTCTCTCTCTACTCCCAGGCACCTGGCTGACATCTAGGATACATTCACAGATGCACAAGACCTCGCCTCGATTTTTATGGAGGCTGTAAACCAGCAGATAAGTTGTGATATGTACCAAAAAAAAAAAAAAATTGCGATTCAAGGAGGAATTGTATTCCTATGAAAAGAATAAGAGCCAAGCACTGCACTGTCTCAGAGTCGGGAGAGATTGTTTTCGGTGGAAGGCGCGTGTAGAGTGGTTGGTTAAAGATGTGGTCTTGGCATCATAGCAGCCTGGGCTGAATCAGCCTCATTGTTTGCTGGCTGCTGACATGAGACAAATTACCCAACCTGTTCGAGTTTTAGATTCCTCTTCTGTTAACTGGGTTTGTTATACTTACAGCATTTCCATGAAAATTAAATGAGATGTAATGTATAGCACGGAGCGAGGACTCAACAGAGGGTGGCAATTATTGGAATACTCTGTGTGCATAGGATTTTGACAGCTGGAGAGAGGGTGGATGGTGACCTTCCTTTGTTTTCTTTTTCTTTTATCTTTTATGTATGATGGAAATAATTTTAAGATGGGGTAACCAGGCTAGATTTACATTTTACATAAATCACTTTCTGACATTTCTGATCAGGGAAGAACCTACTATTTCTGTTTCGTGGTCCTCTAAAATTGCAGTGTGTGATACAAGCCGTCGCTTGCAAAGAAGGTGGTTACAAAGATACCACTTGACCAGTGCTTAGCAAAGCGCTATGACTCCTTACCTGCAACAGTTTAGATAGCTATTGTTGTCTCCTATTAATAAAGAAAATAGGAGCCCTAGAGGTGAAATACCTTGTTCTTGGTCACATTTTTAGTCATCTGACCAGATTTCTTTTTCTGATTCCAGCTCAAGACAACTTACATTGGCCTGACACTTACAGTAGAGTAGGCATTGCTTCAAGCACTCACTGCATTTTAAGTCAGTTAATCCGTACCTCATTTCCTCGGAGGAGGTACTATCGTTATCCCACAGGTGAGGGAATTGAGGCACCGAGAAGGGGAGTAACTTCGCCAAGATTTCGCCGTACCTCTCTGCATGGCACTGTTCCCACGAAATTGTGTACACCCTGGCTGTGTGTCCTCCAGTTTCCCTTCTATGATTCCTTTTGCCTTGTTCCAAACTGAGTAAGAAGCAGCCTGAGGTGCATGTGTCGTCACTAGGGGCTTGTGACACTGGGTAGCTGACGAGGTCGTGAGGCTGCAAGGTGAAGGTGCTGGCAGTCAGGGTGTGGGAGAACAAGCGACTGGAACAAACAGCCCTAAGAAGGAGACAGGTGTCATGGTGGGTGGGGACTTGCTCTCCTGGAACCTTGAGCACACCATCGAAACTCTTTGGGTCTTTGCTACCTTATTTGAAAAAATGATGGGGGAAATATGAACACCTTTCCTACCTGCCTCACACGTTGTTCTGAGGATGAAATCAAGCAATGAGTGAATATGCAACGTGGAGACTCTAAAGTGTGTATACATGTGAATTATCAAACAGCTCAAAATATTTTTAATGTGAAATGAAGTCCTGATTTGCTGCGTTGGCTAGCTGGCTGGTGGAAATAATTTGTTCCTCTTACTGAACCCACACTAGCTCTCTGGAGAGCAACCTTCAAATCCACTGTGACTTTTTAATCCACTGAGTTATACTCATCTCCACCTAAGTAGAACCTTGATGATTGCATAACAGTCCTGGTCTTAGGAGAGGGTCCGAACCCTTGGACCTCACCAGCAACGCCTTTGTCCAAGAACAAAAAGGAGATGCTCTTTCTGTTTGTGACAGTTTAATATCTATGTGCCCGCCTCACAAGTAGCGTATAGAATGAAGTCGTGTTTATTTTGTTATTCAAATTATAATAGTTACATTTCATCCAATTTTCTCTTTCCCTGTGATGTTCCACAAAAGACCAAGATCCTCAGGAACTTGCTCAGTCCAAAGAGCTTAGTCTTCACAGGTAACACCACCTTTAGATGAAGACACTAGAACATCTGGTCGGACTGTGGAGGAGCCGCTTTTTCTGCCACTGTTGTGGCCATCAACGGGCAAACACCGGAAGTTTAGGCGCTGACGCCCGGCCCATTGACAGGCGGCTCTGTCAAGACCGTTCTGGGGTCACTGGTGGTTTTCAGCACGTGGGCTGGAGAAGGGAGGACACCCAGGAAGCCGAGCCTCCGGGTTTAGAGCCCTACTCGAGCAGCCGCACCAGCAGCCCTGCCTTGGGCACGCAGAGCCACAGTCGGGAGAGGACTGAGCCTTGGCCACTTCAGGACCGAGGGCCACTTGTCTTCTCCAGAAACCCGGATCTTGGAGTCTGGTTACCAGCTTTGGATTCTCCGTTCCTTCTCCTAGGAGGTCCTCCTAACAGGTCCCTTTGTGTCGTCTGCAGGCAGCCTTCGTTAAATGCACCCTCGTCCTGGGGTCATCCATCTGCTGCCTAGTGGCTACATCCAGACTGCTATCTGCCCATTGTTGTAAATAAAGTTTTATTGGAACACAGCGATGCTCATTTGTTTACATATCGTCGATGGCTGCTTTTGGGCAGCAGAATTGAGGCCCTATGGTGGGACACTGTGACATAAAGTGTAAAATATTCACCACCTGGCCCTTTAGAGAAACTGCGTGTACACAACTAGGACCATCGAAACCATTATAGTGACAATGGTGATCAAAGTAAAATGTTATTGGTCCTGTTTCTTTTCCTTCTACACGGTTCTGGAGTCAAATACATGGACGGGTGTAAATTAATGTGTGTGTGAGAGGTAACTCCAGTCGTTAAAGTAGCTACACCCTAGGTTCTTGTCAAACCGCCAATACCACCAACTCTTTCATACTCTTTCCCCGGAATGATTGTTTTATTTCCAGGACAAAGACGAGCTCTAAGTTCACTAGATATATCCAGTCCCAGGAATAGAAGTAGGTGGCACGTCTGAAATAGAGGACAGCTCTGACTCACCAGTACCCCAAACGCAGTCCCAAGGATAGGAAGCACTATCACAGGAAACAGCCAATGGATTCTCAAAATAAATAGGTACTAGTACTAGTGGTGACTTCAGGTGACAGGGAGACCATGAAAAGATTAAGAGACATGAAATCAATCTTTCTTGAAAGATTTTGTGAACAGTAATCTTTATGCTGAAAAAGATTCATGAGCTAAGCCTCGGTTTTAAATAGCACTAGAGTCATGTTGACCCAACTGATTAAAAATGAGAATATTCACAATGTAGTTTGGCTTTTTCCCTCTCCCTTCAAGAGCCTTGTTGTACAACAGCCTGAGCTAAACATGCTGTGTCAATCTTATCTTTTACATTCCCGGGTGTTTTCTCCTTAGAGCATGCAACAACCTTGTCATCCTTTTAAATATTTTTGCCTGTAAATTTCAGAATACTTGCTCTGATTTTAATAGGGCCCATGTGTGAAAGCCTTTATTTTATTTTTTTTTTTCAATCTATCATTCTGATTCTTTCTGCTCTTTAGTACAGCACAGCTTGGTAGCACTAGGTACGTCTTGTTGAAAGTATGTCCATAAATATGTCCCTTGCAGCATGGAACAGCTTGGTAAATTGGCAGTCCTCAGCAGTTTGCCTAGAAAAGTTTGCCGCACTTGCGATCGTCCAAATGTAGGGCAGAACACAGCGTAACTTTTTATCTAATTTTACCAATTGACATATTCTCCAAATTTTTAACTGCCTCGTGTCTTTTCCTTATTGTGCTGCCACCTGACTTTAAAGTGGCTAAATGTTCTCACAATTGCCAAATGTGGATAGGGAAATTACTTTTTGCTACTGGATATTCATTTGGGGGAGATTAAAGACAAGAATACTGTAACTTAAGACAGGAAGCTAGAGCCACTATGGGAAATGCAACCTGATAGACTGAGGCCACTGGTTCCTGTTCCCGAGGTGGGATTGGTACTGTTCTTGCATGGCAAGGCTACACCAATTGTAGCCTTTCAAGGTTTATTGATATACCTTATTTGCGTACAATACTTAATGGTACCCCATTATCGATATTGACATACTTTGATATTTCATTGATGTATGGATATAGTCTGACTTTCATCTCTGTCTGGTTAGGATCCTGTTAGGACTAAGGATCACAAACATAGAAGGATGCTCAATCCCAAAATTAATGTCAAAAGGATGAGCCTTCAATGCCACTGTCCTTTGCCCTCACCTCCAAGAGGAGGCCTTGTCTCTCCCTCCCCGTGTCTATAACACATGAGCAGGCAGCACCATCTCTGACTCTAGGCCTCAGACACCAGAAAACCTCCCTTGTCAGCTTGTCATGATACTGTAAAATTTATCAAGCCTCATCCTGGGGGAAAACAATACAACAAAACAAAGCACCTATTTGAACATGGCGTCCATAAAAGGACTCAGGGCTTGGGTTAGAGCATGGCACAATGAGGGTGGCCACACCCTCCAGATAGCCCTAAATGCTTTTGGGTAATCAGCCTGAAAAGAATGCATTTTCCTTGCTTTGTCCCTGCCAGCAGATTTTACCACCCAATGGAGGATTTGCCTATTTCTGAAGAATCTATTAAAAAATAAATACTATTTTAGGAGTAATTTGTGAAGAAAAAAATCTTCTTAGAAATTCAAAGTGGACTTTCTAGAAATAACATCCAGCTCCACCCCATCCTGAGATGTACTTTCCCAGCTGCGGGTGGGTAAGGATGACTGCATTTGGATCATTTTTGTTTTACTAAATTATGTGAGACCTGTATCATCACCTCTCGTTTTAATAGGAGAAAATGTGTCTTCCACACCTCTCTCAAGATTAAGAGAGAATCTGAAGCTCTCTTTCAGTATTTCTCAAAAGTTGGGGTTTGCGTCCCGCTTACTTCAGAGTCACCTTGGGTAGTGGTTACAAGTGCACCTTTTGGGGACTGATCTGCTTTTAACTCACTGAATCAGGGTTGCTAAGGTAGAATCTAGGTGATTCTGGTACATATGAAAAATTTGAGACCATCACATCTTGTCCTGTACATTGCTGGCATTTAATACATTTTTGTGGAGTGAATAAAAATAAGCCAGGGGAATAAAACAAAATCGTTCAATCATCTACAGTACATTCTTTTCTTTTAATAAACGTCCTTCAGGCTTTATGTTGATTTAACCATGTTAAAACTGTGACCAAAGACATTCTAAATTGTGGAACTGTGGTTGATAATTGAAAATCTCTTGGCTGGCATCTTGAAGAATATTTTCTTATACTCTTGGAGGGGTCTGTTAAGCACATTTCAAATAGCCATCTTGGATTATTTTACTTTTTTTTTAATTAAAAAAATTAATTATTGCCAAAAGCTATTTGCTGGAATTGTAGAAAAATGTTTACAGATGCCTTAGGAAGAAAACAGCAGAATGTGGAACTAATTGTGTTGATTCAAGATAATTATGAAACACAAATGACCATTACTTATAACAAGTCCCCTGACAATTGGGGGTTGACTCTAGGGATCAGACTTAAATGAAAGAAAAAAAATTTAAAAAGAGCAGTAATATACTTTTGTGGTAATAATCAAACCAGAAAATATACCTTAATCCCTAAGGTCTTTGGTGACATTTTTAGTGTTTGAATTATACAATACAAGCCTTTTTTCCCTCCAACTTTAAGGGAACATATTAGTTTTTAAAATCTTGAATTCCTATCACTTTGACTCCTGGGAATAAGAGAAATGAGTTTTCCATTTTTTTGATTTCCCTTTACGGTGGAAAGTGACATATTTGGATATAAATTGTTTTCATTTCTTTTCCATCCTAGATTGTCAGGGAGATTTTATGCCAGGACTGTAAGTAGAAGCCCAGAGAGACCTTCTGGATGCTACAAGATGTCTTGGCATCAAAGACCCGAGCAATTCTAATGTAATTCAGATCCTCATTGGGGTGTTTGCAGGCCGTCCTCAACCTGCATGGACCTCTTGTTCTATTGTGGTTTGATCATGCTCTGTTTAGACTAAAAGATAGAATTAAAAAGAAAGAGAAGGTCAGAAGCTTCTAGTGAGTATCACCACTGACAAGAAATACTAGGGGATGGAACATGATCTCGAGTCTTCTATTGAAGAGTAATGTGCAGTAGAGAAAATTTTCCACTCTTTGCAGGAAAATAGGCTTCAGTTTCACATGATTAACCAAAAGAGGAGCTGTAAATCAACATATAAGTCCCCAGATCAGCATTGTCTAATAGAAACATTGTCTAATAGAAGGTGAGCCACAGATGTAATTTAAATTCTTCTACTAGCTACCTCAAAAAAAAATTAATAATGTATTTTGTTTAATTCAATATTTCCAAAATATGATTTCAAGATTTCATCAGTATAAAAATTATTAAGGAGTTATTGGACATTCTTTTTATTATATTAAGTCTTAACATCTCAATTTGAATTAGCTACGTTTCAAGTGCTCAGTGGTCACCTGTGGCTAATGGCTGCCATATTGGACAGCTTTTCCCTGGATCATTTATTCACCAGTCATATATGAGTTCTCTAAGAGGATAAATTGTTTCAAAGGCGATAATGTTATCATTTTCCTTGTGACCTTGGGGCTTGAAGCTGCATGCGCAGGTGGGCGAATGGCCAGAAGTAGGAGTGAGAGTAGGGAAGCCTGCTTTCCATGGATACCTGTGAAGGCTGCCCTTGGGTCTGCTCAGCCTGTAGAGGCTGGGCTTTTCCAGAGCAGTTACTTGTCCAGTTGCTGCGTTTACCAGGTTGGGCTGTCAGGCCGTGCCATTTGCAGTGCTTTATGGGTTTGCTGTAATGTTGAACTATGGGATGGTACTTTAAGATGTCTTCACAGAGTGTTTGTTGCCCTTTGCTAGTGGTTGTCTCAATTCAGCTTGCCATATAGCAGCTTTGTATGCCTCTTTATGTCAAAGATGCTGAGTCGGTAGACTGGTCCCACTCTAGGCACTCACTATTGGCTTGTAACTGGAGAAATGTCTTAAGGAGCCCGATGTGAAATTCATGGCAAATCCAAGTCTCATAGTCTGAGTGAAGGTTGAGCAATACCAAAACTCTGTTGTGTTTTTAATCTCAATCTGAGTGTGCCACATCAATAATGCCTGATTGCCCTAGAAACTTACCAGCTTTCTTGAACAGTTTTATTTTATTTCTAGATTTCAAGTACAGAAAGTTGTTAATTATACTTAGTTCATTGGTTTGCACAGGCTTCTCTCTTGACCAACTGGTTGGCTCACCTATAAGTCATCTCTCTTTCTCTCTCCATCCATCCATCCATCCATCTATCCATCCATCCATCCATCTATCATCCATCCATTCATCCATCCATCCATCCATCCATCTATCATCCATCCATCCATCCATCTCATTTGATCCCCATTTCTCAATTTCTCACTGCCATTCTCATTCTTCCTCCTACCATGAGCAGTCATGTTAGTGTGTGTGTTTAATGATATCTTTCTGTTTTCCTGTGTTCTTGTAAAACATTTGTTCATGTGTTCTGATTTATATAAATATCATTATGCTAGATAGCTCCTTCTATTTTCTTCTTATCATTATAGTCTATTGTTTCTAAGACCTAGCCATTTAGTTGTGTGAATATCCAGCCCTTTGCTTCTAATTGCTGCAGAATACTTT
Source organism: Pteropus vampyrus (assembly GCF_000151845.1). Classification (NCBI taxonomy): domain Eukaryota; kingdom Metazoa; phylum Chordata; class Mammalia; order Chiroptera; family Pteropodidae; genus Pteropus; species Pteropus vampyrus. The sequence continues at coordinate 1,879,877 of NW_011888880.1, read as the reverse complement.
ATAGTTGACATCTACCATGTTTTACTCATCCACTTGTGATGGATGGCATGATTGCTTCCTACCGCTGCAAAAAAACACTGATAAATGTGGAGTTTGTCTCCCAGTATATGAGAATATTTTTGAGAATTATATCCAGAAACAGGACTGCTGTTATTATAAGGAATATTTAATTTAACTAAAGACTACCAGGTTCTATCCAGAATGTCTGTACCAGTCTGTGTTTAAATTAGCAGGCTTATGGCGATTTCAATATGTCTATATGCCCAATAACAATAGCATCATCCAGCTTTCTAATTTTAATTGATCTAGTGAGTTTCTTGAACTTTTTAATGCTATTATGGCAAAGTGCCCAGTAGAAGCATATAATTAGAAAGCAAAGGCCCAGTTTTCTTTTCCTTTTTAGAACATTTGACCACATGATAGTCATTACAGTGCTAGAGGCAATAAAGTCACTGGTGTCATATTTTAGAAGGACAGCAGTCCAGAGAGTGAAATATACTGACACAAGTAAATATATTCAGAATGTGTTGTGGCCACTAGCCAGCCACTTCTGTGTTTCAGTTTAGAAGGTAGAGGAATGTGTTCTTTGATTAATTGTCACAGGAAGTCTATTTTTGGTCTGGGCTGGTCTTGGGAAATAGCATATCCTCCAGGAATCAGTCAATTCTAGCAGAAACCCCAAACCAATAAAATATCTATAAAAAATTTGTGTTTTCATACATTCTTTAGAAATCTGCCCCAATAAGTCCTAGCTGCATAACTCAAAATAGATTTTCCACGAGGTAATTGGTAGCATGAGTCAAAGGGGAAAATGTAGGATGCCAAAAGCAGATGGGCTAGGAGAACTGACCTAAATATTAAGCTGTCTCTTAGGAACTGGAAGAGTGGCCAATACCTAAACAACAGTGTGAGTCACTGTGAACTGGAACTAAGTCAGTGTAAATACTCAAGAGGGTCTCATCTGGTGGCTGAGGCATGGATGGAATCCCCCAATGGTGGCTATTCTAGAAGTTACCTGAATGGCAGTCTCTTGAGACATTTCTCTGTTTTAAAGGAAGACCTAATCATTGACTTAAGGTATGAAAAATAGGGTCCAGGACCATCCAAGAAAGAATTGACAAGTTCAGGAGCCTAGCCAGTTGGACTAGGGCTCAGAGCCCCTGGACGCCAGAATTGAGATCAGACCTGGTAATTTAAGGAGCAAATGTCTTAAAGAAGATCTAGTTCTCGATGGCCATTGGGGATGGGGAGCCCACCCCACATCCCACATTTATGAACATAAAGCTATATACACTGGCTGGTGGAGTGAAACTCAGTGATAGAGGTTCTCTCTTGACCAGAGCAGCTCAGAGCCTGGATGGACCTGAGCCTGCTGATCTAAATTCTTGTTGCTTAGAGTTGAGGGGCTGGAAGAGCCAGACTGAGACTCTAGGTTCCGGATCCATTGTAAAAATGGGCTCTATCGCTCCATTGTCTGGATTCCCAATTTGGCTTCATCGAAAATAGATTACAAGATCTTATGATTCCCTAAAGGTCAATTATGCACTTTCACTCCTTCTAATACCTTAAAACCTTACCAAAGAAGTCTCTAGATTATATCAGTACATATGGACTTTTCTTAGAGTTAATAGAAACTCAAAAGGAAGAGGTGAATCTGAATCCAGGTGAATGGGTACCACCACAGTAAGAAGAGGGTGCAGTGGCGATGACCTGTATAATTGTCTTTACCATGTATGCTTTTGTAGTGGGCTTTTGAATCCCAAAGAATGAGCTGGACAGAGACTGAGTGACTTCATGTTGCTCCCTGGCAAGGCCTCATTGTATATAACTTCCATGACCCTGTGGTATCTTTAATGGTCTCTACATGGAAGGTACCAAGGGAATCCACATCATTTTAAATAATAGCATCTTTATGTCCATGCACTTAAATTTTTAGTAAACATTTATTGAATGAAAAGAGTAAATGAATGGCAAAGAGTGTCTGTTATTTTGTAATATGAGTAATAGTGATTATGAGAAGTGAGAGCAGCGTCTAAAGTCAATAAATTAGAGGATATGTTCAATAAGAAAAAAAACATTACAAATGACACAATTTATATGCATATTCTCTTAGGTCTTTATTCCTAATTAGGTTTATTGTAAAATAATTTCAGAAATGATCTTGGTGAACAGTTGGTGAACACCACCTTTGAGGTCGTAAGGTAGCCCTTACCCCTTGCACAAAAGCACGGGCCCCCTTTCACAGTTCGTTACCAACAGGGGGTTCACTTTCGTGCACTTACCCCTCAGCCCCACAGCTTATTCATGGAGGTGGCTGCAAACTCTTTTCAATTTCCCAGTCAGTTCTGCAAAGCCTTAGAAGAAAGTCTGCAGGAAACCTTTCCCTTACCTTTCTGGCTTTGAGTCACTCTCACTCCAGAAGCTCTAAGGAGTTCAGTGGCCCTCAGGCCCTGAGCATTGGTCCCTCCCTTCAAAATCAAGCATCAGTTCGTCCTGAACCAAAGATGCAGGGGAAAGTTCACTGTAGAGGTAAATGAGGTTAAAAATAGTAAGACTAAATATCCTTGGGGATAAGAGATCATGTAGCAAGTCATAATTACACGAACCATTACCAACAGAGTAGACAGGAAGAATGAGCTGGAGTTGAACACACAGGCCAGAGATGTGAGACATTTGCCTACAGGAACTATTAGGTTTTGCCAAACATATGACTTTAAGGGAAGATGCGGAAGTTAGCATTGAAAGCTTTACACACAGAGGTTGGCAGATTCTGGGGAGGGGGATGCAGGTGGCTGAGGGTGCAGCTGGTTGTGCTGGAGCCTAAAGCTCCTCATCCCTCATCTAACCCCCATTCATTTGGGGCAAACCTAGAAATGTGGTACCTCTGTCAGGCAGAAAGAGAGAAAGTCAGGAGAGGGTTTCGCCACAGGCTTTCTCCGTTGTTGCTGAGCCCTTGGTTTCTCCAGGCATCATGGGAAAAGTCAGGAAGAAGGGTTGACACCATAGTCCAGAGAGCAAAGAGCTGACCTGGTCTCTGCTTCACTCGGACTCTGGACCCACGCTCAGGGCTGGAGGGCTATTCCTCCTCTGCCTCATTTCCTCCCATCACGAGGAATTAAGAGGCAATATAGACTTTCTGCCTTTAAGGGTTGGCTAACACTTTAACAAGACCAGATCCCCTTGATTCCTGTTAAATTAGTAAAATGAAAAAGTATTTGAATGGCCAATTAATCTCTTCCAGCTGTTTCACCCTTTTAGAAGATATTAGTCAAGGTTTTTAGAGGAAGGAGATGATTTTCATAACCAACTGAACCAAAAATATTTCAGGTGAACAAATTCACATACATTTTGGACTACAGACATTATAAACTTCTGACTGGGATAATATATCTATACATCAGTTGAAAGTAGATGGTTAAATGCCCCAAGCAAGCAAGCCAGCCAGTTTAAAAGAATCTTTTTTTTTTTTTTTTTTACTTTTTAATTTTCCTTGGGCAGCAAACTAATTACCACCATCCTCCTCTAGCCACCTCCCCACACCATCTCTTTTCTCATTGTTATTATTTAAATTTGATGCATAATGATAAAGCAGCATCAAGGCCCTTTAATTTATTTGGCCTGGCCTGTTATTCTCCATGCAGTAAACAGTTTCTAAAGCATAGTCCTCTGACTGAGATTTTAGCGGAAGGATGTTCATTTTCTTGATTTTGTGAGTCTGCAAAACTGTTTAGCAGTATTTAGCTTCTGAGATAGTTTTGCAACTGTAAAATAAATATCTGATTTTAAACATTTCCGCTCCAGAATGAAATGCGAAGTAAAAGGCAATACCCATTAATTTATAATTAAACTGGTTGAGAAAAGGGAAGCGCATGCTAGCAGATTGGTCCTTGGTGACTGATAAGCTCGCTGCCACACAGCCATTGCTGGAGGATGATTTATTATTTTTCCTAATGTTTCTCATTCTCGTTTCAGCCGAGAAGGTCACCCGCAAAAGACAGATACCAGAAAAGAGGAGACACAATTTGACTTTGGGTGGCTGCCTTTTTCCCCTTTTCGCTTAAATTTCAGTATTTACAGTTTCCCGGTCTTAAATTTGACACTCAGCAGACATAAACTGTATTCTTGAGAGGATTAAAGGATTATTCACTCACCAGCTTAATCAGATTAATCAGAGATTTTGAACAAGATATCTAATGCCATTCACAAGATGAGATATGTGATCACTGCCTGCTAGTTGAATTTGGCTTGAGCACATACACAGACATACACACACAAAGACATACACACATTGATTTTTATTTTATACATTATAATGCTATTGTTTAAAAATACTTATTTTGTAATTATGATCAATTCACTTCTAATGCCTACTTTATCTAAAGACAGAGAAAAGAAATGGTTATGTGCCTATGTTTCTTGATGCTATTTAGATTTGAATTACTTTGTTCATTACAGGTTATTTGAATTTATTTTCAGAACTGCCTTTTTATTGTCATACCATTTTTTGAAAGAATCTCTGGAAATTTTCAAGAAAAAAATTATTTTCGTATTTTACATTCTTATAAAGTAACCCTTGGAATTTGAATATTACTAAGTTAAATGATAGTGCAAGAATAAGAAACATCCTAAAAATAAATTTGTCATTTTGATTATTATTATATCAATTATTGCTTTTCCATTCAGATTAGGGGCTTAAATTCTATTCTACATTTATTTTAATAAGCTCCTTTTTCTGCAGAAACAGGAGGCAGCAAAGACCCTTTGTACTGCAGACATATTAAACCAGGATTGGGACCAACTGTCTCATTGTATGAACTCTTATTTTAAAGCAGCCCGAGTTAAGCAGATTTTGTTGGATTTACTTTCATTTGGGTCTTATGATATTTGGGGGATAGACATTGTAATATTGAAAATATTCTCAAAGATAGGAAGAAGCAAAATTAAAATGTGAGCCCTATTCGTCCACTCTATTAATCAGAATCACTTGATCCTAGAACTCCTGAACCCCCCTGGGAGTGGAATTTAGATCTGTCTCCATACTGGCCTTGTGGTTCAGAGCACAATGGATTTGATGCTCTCATTTTCCAGCTAGAATCTAAGCTATGTCTGACAGTTACACGTTTATCATAAAATCTTCATTAATCTGTTTATAATACTCATTAATGTTTGGTGATGATGCTGTCTTTAATATATAATTCCAGTACCTGATATTAAAACTTTGCTAGTGTTTCATATTTTTCAAAGTCTTTTCACAGATTTGATCCTTATTGCAACCCTGTGAAATAAAAAAGGCACTCCAATATCTACTTTATAGATACAGATAGAAGAAGCGCTTTACTCAAGGTTAAGTTATAGCATTAGGACCAATACTCAAGTCTTTTAATTTTGAGTCCCAGATAATTCCACTCCTTATACTGTTGTACTTTGAAGCGTTTTCCCAATATTGGGGTGTGTGTGTATGTGTGTGTGTGTGTGTGCGTGCGCGCACACGTGCTCATGTGTGCGTGTGAGAGAGAGAATGTGACACAGTTTAGTAAGTTTATAGGTATGGATTGCAGCAATGAAATAAAATAAATAATAGTGCCAAGTTAGTGAACACTGAATACCAAAAACAGCAAATAAAAGTGAACAATGAATTTTGGTCAGTTTCCTGGGCTTTTGAGCCGCAATAAGATTTTATTGCTGCATCAGAGCCAACGGTTAGCAAAGGATGAAATCATGAGTTACTATTTCGCAACCATCCAAGCACTCAGAACGCTGGCTAACTTTCACAGTGCTCATAATTTGCCGGGCATTTTACCTATATTATCTCATCTACTCCCAAAGTGGGTTTCTTATTGTCACCCCCTTTTTTTCAGGTAACATAAACGGAAAC
>NW_011888880.1:1872158-1873952 GCF_000151845.1 Pteropus vampyrus | reverse complement strand
CTAGAATCTAAGCTATGTCTGACAGTTACACGTTTATCATAAAATCTTCATTAATCTGTTTATAATACTCATTAATGTTTGGTGATGATGCTGTCTTTAATATATAATTCCAGTACCTGATATTAAAACTTTGCTAGTGTTTCATATTTTTCAAAGTCTTTTCACAGATTTGATCCTTATTGCAACCCTGTGAAATAAAAAAGGCACTCCAATATCTACTTTATAGATACAGATAGAAGAAGCGCTTTACTCAAGGTTAAGTTATAGCATTAGGACCAATACTCAAGTCTTTTAATTTTGAGTCCCAGATAATTCCACTCCTTATACTGTTGTACTTTGAAGCGTTTTCCCAATATTGGGGTGTGTGTGTATGTGTGTGTGTGTGTGTGCGTGCGCGCACACGTGCTCATGTGTGCGTGTGAGAGAGAGAATGTGACACAGTTTAGTAAGTTTATAGGTATGGATTGCAGCAATGAAATAAAATAAATAATAGTGCCAAGTTAGCGAACACTGAATACCAAAAACAGCAAATAAAAGTGAACAATGAATTTTGGTCAGTTTCCTGGGCTTTTGAGCCGCAATAAGATTTTATTGCTGCATCAGAGCCAACGGTTAGCAAAGGATGAAATCATGAGTTACTATTTCGCAACCATCCAAGCACTCAGAACGCTGGCTAACTTTCACAGTGCTCATAATTTGCCGGGCATTTTACCTATATTATCTCATCTACTCCCAAAGTGGGTTTCTTATTGTCACCCCCTTTTTTTCAGGTAACATAAACGGAAACGCAGAGAATTTAAGTAACCTGCACAAGGTCACACAGTTACCAAATGGCAGGTGTAACCTAGAGCTGAACACCAGGTCTCTAATCTTCATCGCCACGCCCACTTCCCTGCCATCAAATATGAATTTATAATTCTGACTGCTTCACGAAATGATTTCTACATCGACACCTAATAATCTTAATTATTGCATTGTATGTGCATTTGCAGCACCATCTTTTAACAGAAGTGGCGACGTTCTGGTTTAATTTCAGTTGTAGCCTGCTTTAAGGGCTCAGTACCTGTCAGGTTCATGTGCGATGTTTTCCTATTCATCGCAGTTAATCCTCACTTGGGAGACTGGAATTGTTTTGCTCCTTGGCAGACAGAGAATTTGAGGCTGGAGAAAGTAAGCAACCTATCCAAGTACAAGGCCAAGTAACAAGGCCAAGTTCAACCCAGCCGGATTCCATGCCCTCTGGCCTTTCCCTGCAACTGAACACGAGGTCACAGCCAGGGAACACTTAATTGAGATTCTGAGCTTGGCTTCAAGAAGTGACATAACCAGAACCAGAAATAAAAATGTTCAACGTTTCAGATTCGCAGCATTATCCTCTTCCCACGTGGGGGCCAGAAAGCCTTCCCATATCTGAGCACATTGCATTAACACTGAGTAATCAAACCCGGCTTCCCTTTCCTTTTCCTGGGCCTTCGTGATCTTTTTCACTTTATAAAACCACGTTTTTATTTTTAATCAGAAGCGCTATATTATTTCTGGTTATCTGCCTTCCTTTGGAGAATGTGAGCTGCATTTGGTGATTTGGTTTTCAATGCGCATCCCTGTAAATGGTTTTTGCTCCAAAAGCACAGAACAGTGTGGGGTTACAAAGGTCAGGATCATCTGTTTAACTAGGTAGAGCTAATCTCTAACTTATTCCCATCTGTGCTGGATAGAAAAATGATATATACTGGGGAGAATGCTGATGTTTTAAAAATCCATTTGCTTAGGTACAATCTATTTGGGGTTAATGTT
>NW_011888880.1:1859878-1871505 GCF_000151845.1 Pteropus vampyrus | reverse complement strand
TGTGTGTGTGTGTGTGTTCTCAGTGGGAATCCTTATAGTCATTGTAGTGGCTTATTTTGTGCTCCCAACAGAAGCTAAAACTCCTGGAAGAGCCAGGTCCTTGAGAAATGCTGTGGAAGAGATTGTGGACTTAGCATTTCATGGATCGAGAAATCCCAGGACATTTCACCCTAAACCATAAGGTCTTGTGTGACTGGGTTAGCAGGCACCTGGATCACTTAGATTTAGTGTCCGAGCAAAGATATTGGAGTTCGGTAATTGCAGCCATTGGGTTAACATGGCAGTTATTCTAAATGAATGTCCCACGTAGGCGACATGTCAAGGTCATGGGTCACTGGAAACCTCTCCTTGGTTTCAGCAGAGCTGCTCACTGGTGGGGCTTTCCGGGGTTCTCGGTGGCAAAGTCCAAGCCCTGTTGTCTTTCCCTCTCCCTTTCACATTGTGTGTGTGTGTGTGTGTGAGAGAGAGAGAGAGAGAAAGAGAAAGAGAGAGAGATTAGGTATATCTTTTATAGAAAAAGTAGTGAGGCAGAAGAGGTGGGCTCCTTGGTGAGTCCGCTTACGAGAATTAATAAACGAACAAAAAAACAAACAAATAAATAAATTTATCCCAAGTCTGCTGGAGTTCTGAAAATGTCCTGTATCTTGACCTGGATAAAGTATTTTCATGTATAAAACGAAATGTACATCTAAGATGTGTGTGTGTGTGTGTGTGTGTGTGTGTGTGTGTGTGTGTGTATTAATGAAATAAAAAAAGTTGAGAATCACTTTCTTTACGCACACGTGTATTGTCGGTATTGATTTTTGCACATGTATAGTTCTACTTAGGATTTCTTTAGACCCTCTGCGTGTCCCTAAGAGTGAGTGACAATGATGGTTTGGGAGAAAACGCATGTTTTTACCAGCCGTGCCCTGGTCAGCTCAGTTGGCTTTCTGAGCCGTGCTCGTTCGGCTCTCTGGACCTGTTCCCCGCCCCCCACGTGGCCTTTTTCCCAGTGGAGAGTTTAGTAAAAGGAATTCCTAGAGTTCCGCCAGACTTGGAGTTTCCCATTCTCTCTCTCAGTCACCAGCACCTAAATCCCTTCCTGGACGTTGACTGACACACGGGTGGTCCCCTCCTGAGTTTATTGCAGAAAAACAAGGAAGAATTTTAAAATACGTAAAACGAACCGAACATTCTTAAATGGCAAAGAATGAGGCCAATACAACGGAAGCGACGACCTCAGTAACAGAAAACAGGATCTCGTTGCTTTATTTCAGAGCAGTGGCCCCTCCTGATCGCTTGGAAAATCAACACATTAATGATGCGTGTGTGGACACACTTGTTTCTACCTAGTGCTGACAGTCAGGCGAGTGGGGGCGAGAGAGGAGAAAGGAGGCCCAGGCGAGGGGATGGCTGAGCTGCACCGTCCCGGTTTCCGGCCTCGTCTGATGGAATTATAGTTTATTTTTTTAATTTTCAGAGGTAGGCCGATGACAGCTGAAGAAGACTGTATTTGCCGAGGAGCAGCATGATGGTGGAGAGGAGCGGAGCTCCTGAGGGAGACCTAATGGTTCCTCTCCTTCCTGCACGGAGATAAAGACTTATAATAAGCGTGCATGTTCACCATCTGGCTCTGTGCATGTGGTCCTTATGGAGGGGAGAGCAGCACAATCTGTAAATGATCAGGAGCCATGGCGCTCTCTCCAGAGAATCCACGATGCAATCAAGGTGACAGATGGCATGGCCACTGCTGTGGCCTCATGGAGAAGATCAAAATCACCTTCAATAAACTCTGACTGAAATGGGCATGAGCACCTCAAAAAAGTCAGTTTGTCAGTCAAACGGCGACAGCAAGCTGCACTGGGGAAGCGTCGCGGCCAGCTCTCTGTTTTCAATCGTTTCCATCTGACTGGGCCTGAACTATGATCTTTCTCAAATTGTCCTTTCTGTTTAGCTGAAGCAGGCCAGCAAATTGCCAGATTCATTGCTTTATTGAAGAAAATTGAAAACACGATGTCCTCAATTCCGGGGACGTGCGGCTGGCAGGTGCCGGGGACACCCAAGCGCAGAGAGTGGACCCTGTGTCTTCGGCTCAAGTTTGCTCAACTTTATGCAGATTTTTGGATGTGAAAATAAAATGCAAACGTCTGCCTGGCATGAAAAGATCAGCTGGCAGTGGATACGTAAAGGGTATTAGGTGTCCAATGAGTGTGTGTAGATAAATGGTTGAAAGGAGAAGGAGGAGGGAAGAAGGAAGGAAGGAAGGAAGGGAGGGAGGGAAGATACAAACTAGTGTTGTTAGTAAGTACTATATATTTTAACAGCAGGCTGCTGCCTCGCTGATAGATTGAGTACTGTTTCCATTTTTATGCATATTTATTGCATATGGGTTTCTGTGAATTTGAAGGCTTGGACATAAGATCAATGAAATACAGATATATTATTTTGTCCTAAACAAATTATGTAGTATTTGTAGGGATGAGCAAGTGGAGAGAAATTTCTATTTTCAACTCCCCTCCATCCTCCCACAAAAGCTCCAACTGCTCTTAAAGCCGGAGGGAAATGAGTTAAAGTTACCTGTAGTAGGAGGAAAAGAAACCACTGTCTTTTGAGAGGTAAGGGCACCGATTTCGGGTCAAAGATGATGGATCTTAATGAAAGAACTCTCCTCTGCTGTCTCTGCCTCCTCCCTTGGCAGAGTTCCACTGTTGTTCTTCCTCCCGAGCCCTAGGAAATATAGATTTCAAGCAAAAGTCGACTTTTTCAACCTTGTGGTTTCTCAAGTACCCGATATTTGTTATCTGACACTGGCGTTTAATATTATAAGCCAGTGAGGAGATCTCAGCATTCCAAATTTCCATTGCTTTTCCTGTTTGAAACTGTGGTCTTCTGGTTTTGCATACTTGCTTTATTTAAAATCCAAACCCTGCTCCTGCCCCTGTCCCCATCCTCCTCGTTGTAAATAATGTGTTTGACAGCTGAGACGTGTCTTATTGTGGGGCCTGGGATTTGCATAAAGTCTTTACTCCTCTCATAAGTGCTTCTGGAGGCTACTGTCCTGCTCTGGAGAGTCACAAACAGAACTAAAGGGCTTCATTCCTAACCCGTGTACACAAAGTAAGGAAATTGTGAAAAGGGGTCCATGCTGAGTAACAGGAATCGCAAGAACTTTCTACAAGGACTGTCTTTTTCACAGGGCACATAAGCATAGCTGACTTGTTACGTGTCACAGTTGAGTGTGGTCTTTTAGGAGCAGAGGACTAAATTTAACCAGGCGGAAATATATATCCAGTGCTGAGTACCTACTATGCACAGGCTGTTCTAGGAGCTGAGAAACAAATCTTCAAGAAGGGAAAGTAGGTATCAAATGGCACTTTTATCAGCACTGTGCTTCGCTTATCCCTTGTCCCCTCTGTCTGGCTCTTTGGTGAGCAGGTTTTGCATCCCTATCAATAATCGTTCTTGTGAAACACCAGGGCCCAGACATGTGGGCTGGTGGGCACGTGCTGCCCCATCACAGGAGACGCTGCTGTGTTCTCTGTCCTGGCCTTTGGCTCTGTGGAATGACAGGGTCTGTAATAGACATGTTCATCAGTACAGCCACAAGGAGGGGTGGCAGGACAGGTCACTTCTGTCTTTCAGCAGCAATTCTTGGCCCCAGACTCCAGCTGCTGTAGGGAGTAATAAAAAGCAAATGGGTCTAACCCTCTCCTCCAGAGAAAAGATTACGTGGCGAACTTTAGCAGGGGCCGTACGGATAAGAGAGCTTAGGCTGGAACGCAAATGCTCTGAAACCCGCACCTAGCATGAAATTTAGTTATCAGAACTACTTGGCCAAAATTCAGATAATTATGTTCTAGCCCTCTCTGGCATGGAGTGTCATCTGATCACACGCAAGTTGTGTAACCACATATCATTATTCTCTTTTATGTCCTATCGTTCCTAAATAAGAAATTGTTTAGAAAAGGTTTCTTGTGATAATTGGAAAACTTATACCTGTCAGCAGAGCTTTTTCTTTATAAGATGTATATATGTATTTGCTCTATCTATGGGTGTGGTAGGTAATGGGATATACAGATCTTCAGTTTCCACCAGCTTCTAGAATTCACAAACAAGCAGCCATAGGAGGGTAGCTTGCAGTCTCAATGATGGTAGCTCTAGGATGGACTAAGTAATTTATATATAGTTTTTGGAAAGATAGATACAATGCCGAAAGAGGTTATATAGAATTTTTAAAACACGCTCACATAAAGATATGCAATTTTACTGAAAACTCAGATCTCCAAACCATGCCACTGGCCTGAGATAGCCTGGCCATGAACAATAATGGCGGATGTTAATTTCGCAACCACCCCTACCCACCAGGCTGTTGGTCTTCCCTTTGAGGGGACTATGCTGTCCTATGTCAAATGGGGGAATGGGTGGCTCACCACACATTTTCATCACTGCCAGCAAAACAAGTTAGACGGCTCTATCGACTTTGGAACAAAGAAATGGAATACTGTTGTGCATATAGAGGACGTCACTGTATGAGCACTCACCAGGTTGAAATTGCGTTTTGGAAGCTACTGCATTTTCTAGTCAGGTTCCAGCCTGAACCCTCAATACCCGCATGTATTCTGTCCTTGCATATCTGAACAGGAGCGGTGGTGAGTGAGGACGATGCCCAGTTCATCCAATGCTTCCCACGCGGCTGGTGTGTTTCGGTTCAGCTTTCGTGATTCTTTATAACCAGATTTGTGACTTCTAAAAAAATCTTCCTAGCGAAATGTTTCTGTCATGGCATGATATCTTGCTTAGAGAGGTCAATAAACATTTCACAGAACTTATTCATGTTTCCTTCTGTTGACGACTTGGTGCCCATTTTAACCTTCATCGGGGTAGCAGTGAGCAGTGGTTCCTGTTTCCTGTCGGATTCCTCTGCCCTCCGTGATGAATGAACTGCCGATTCGATTTCTTTGAGTTCTCTTCGGTGACCGATCCACCATAACATGTGCTGTCTTTGTCCATAAAGTCATTTATCCTTCATAGAAAAATGCTATTTCTGGGGCGTTTTGAGCTGGTGTGGGGCATAGTCCTCTTGACATTCTTATAGTCAGCAAGAACCTGCTTTTCTTTCTTCTTCATGACACTTAAAAAAATTTTAAGGGAGTTTTTTCCAATCTTCTCCATAAGTGAAGACTTCTCATAGAGTGAAGACTCTAAAACAACACCGCCCGGGAGACATACAACGGTTGCCACGAATGCGAGCCACGTATGTCATTTTTCATGTTCCGAAGCCAAGTTTAAAAAAAGTAAAAAGGAACAAAATTACTTTTGATAGCAAATTTTATTTAACCCGCTACATAAACAAAATGGAGTATATTCATACAGTGGACTATTATTCAGTCATAAAAGGAATGAAATTCTGCTACATGCTATGACATGAATGAACTTTGGAAATTTTATGCCAAATGAAATAAGCCAGCCACGAAGGCCAAATATTGTGTGATTCCACGTATACAAGGTACCTAGAGTCATCAGACTCATAGAGACAGACAGTAGAATGGCGGTTACCAGAGGCTGGGGAAAGAAGTCCGTGTTTAATGAGTACGGGGTTTCAGTTTGGGAATATGAAAAACTTCTGGGGACAGATTGTGGTGGTGGTTGCACAACAATTCAGATGTTCTCAACGCCACTGAATCGTACATTTAAAAATGATTAAAATGATGTATTTTATATTATGTATGTTTTACCATATATACGCGAAAAGGGATCAGAGTATGACATTCTGTTGTTCAGAAAGCTGCTGTGTATTCTCGTCACACTATGAGCAATGTTCAAACGTCCTTTCTGAGATCTCATTCCTGTGATCTCGCTTCTGACTTCTTCAGCTGCCTTCTCTTGCCTTTGCTACTTGCCGTGTGACCTTCTGTAACTTACTTAACTTGCTTAAGCTTCTGCTTCTTCATATATAAATTTCGGCTACTTCTGGTATCAATCAACTGCATGAAATTGGTGAGGATTAAATGATCTAATGCAGGTGAAATGCTTAGCACAGTGCTTGGCCCATAGTCAAGTCTGAATAAAGACTAGCTTTTAAAATTTGTAGCCGTTACCGGTATATTTAATTTCGCAGCAAATGTTTAACACATCATATATATGATTAATTCCTTTATAATGTCTAGAGAAATGATACAGCAGGCAAATTACTGGTGTGTGGATAGAGATGGGACAAGTATTTGTTAATAGTGTTATTTACTGTGGAGAGATCCATATATCTATATGTGTGCGGATTAGGAGAATTCGATCTAAAACTTTATTAGAACGAACACAGGGATGAAGCCAAGCTTTCTCTGAAGTAGATTATTCTCACGTAGCCGGCACTTGCAGCGGCCACGTTCTGTCGATCTGATTACAGGCTGCAGAACACTCACTCCTGGCAGAGAAAAACTGAAGTGTGTCAGAAATATCAGATACTTTCACAGTTCAGCACTTTCCTGCAAACAACATTTAGAGAGAATCTGTTGTTTTACAAAATTAGGTGGTCACGATTTGTACTTCCTAAGAGCTATTCATAGGAAGGGTTCATTTGCATCAGGCCCATCCTGGTGGCCTTCCCTTCACCCTCACCTGTAGCTGACAGGAGCCACCACAGAAAGCCCAGATCTGGGCCAGTGTGGAAATGGCCCCATAGGTTTATCTCTGACTGCGACCAAATATTCTTGTTTTTACTGAGATGAAAAGTAGAATCAATAAACTATGCTTACAGTATAGCTGTTGTTGTTGAAACATTTAAAGGACTCTGTTTAGTGCAATTGGCATGGCGAATGCAGTCCATCCTTGAACCTCCAGTCTGGAGACCTTGGCTGTCTGTTTCCCAGAGCTCCTTCTTTGCTTTGTCCTATCGCCTGCCATTTGGCAATGCCCTGTAGAGCTGGCCAGCAACGAGGGGACAAAAAATCCTCCCTTCGCAAACCTCAAACTAGTTCATATAAATTAACAGGTTTGGGGGAAAAGGTAAAATTATACCTAAAATGAAGTAAGTTTTAGTTTTACGATCTCTTTATATCCAAGAAGCAGCCTCGTGTCATTTAAAAAGAGCACTAAACAAAGAAGGAAGAAAACGCACCCAGACCCTCTCTAGCTAATTCCCTGGCCATGTCATTTCTCTGTGGGCCTTGGTGTCTTTTGCAGTTAATGGCGGTTTTCACCAGTTCTGTAACGTGAGAAGTGTTAGCTATACTGTAACTTACATCACTTTCTAAGCTGATTAGGATTCAAACACCCAGGAATGAAAGTTTGAAATTCTTTTCCTACTTATTCATTATTTTACCTCGAAAGGATGAGAAAGTTATTTAACCTAAAGCATTACTATCCCACAAGAATACCAAAATAATGGATTTGCGTGTGGGCACAATTTTACATTACATATTATTCTGAGAATTGGAGTTTTAAGCATTCATTACTAGTAACTGTCAAACACACAAAGGATCTGAAATTTTTTGAAAAATGTGAAGAAAGAGTTAAGGGCTAAATTAAAGGAATGAAGTGAGATCTGTTTTTTGGCTATTCTACTGGTATTTCACACATGCTTGTATCTCTTAAATTTGACAATAATTGCAAAAAAAAAATGACTAATCCAGACTTTATTCTGCAAATCACCAAAGAGTTTTAAGATAAACTTAAATTTTACTTATTCTGATTGCTATGTTGAAACAAAATGGTAGCTAGTCAGCATTTTAACAAAAGGATGTAATTTCCATAACTGTTAGGAGACTTCATTATCGTGTGTTGACAAAAGATATCGAGAGGGTGTTTATGAAAAGCTTTGATATAGAGAGTCAATCATAGAAAAATTATTTCATATAAAAATAAAACTAATGTCGGGCTGAGGAATATGAACATGTAATGTTTTTGGTTTTATATTTCGGTTGATCACTGAGTTTTACATGGGACTATAGCATAACAGAATAATAAAATTTGTGGATTACTTGAGAAAATTATTTAGTTTTTATTTTTGTCTCGTCAAAGTAAAGGCAGCCTTCTTGTGTGTTTGGCAAATAATGAGGAAAGTGAGAATATACATGGACATGAAAAAGGAAGCCATCAGGTCTTGAACTCAACACCTCAGACTCGATTTTTAGAAAGGATTTCCCCGCGGCACGTTCCCTGCCTGCCCCACAGACCCGAGGCCCGGGGAAGGGACTGCAGATGTCCTGTGGTCTCCACTACTTTCCCTGCGTGGGTTGTGGCTCTGCGTGCCCATCTCCAGCCGCACATCTAAAATTTGTAAAAGGCTGCCAGAAAAACAACAGTAACATGCTGCTATTTTAAATATTTAGGTCTGTGTCACATTCAGCTCCTCTGAAGAGGGTATAGCTGTTTTTACAGTTTCTTCTAGTGGCCAGTGCAGATGAGAACCACTGAGTCATGTGTACCTCAGCCACGGTGTGGCAGAGAAGAAATACCTCTTTACACAATAAAAGACGTTTCTCTAGCAAACAATTCTTTTGTATGCACATCATCCAGATGGCCATTTCTGTTTGTCTCCAGGGGTGAACTAAGCAATACAGCAGCATAAAGAAGATAAAAACAATATTTTCTCCAAATCCCATTCTCCCCAACCTCACTTCACTTTCTCTTCCAACACATTACACACTACTAGAAACTAACTCGTTTCACAAGATTTTGCTTTATCCAGTGTTTCTTAGGCTTTGGAGGAACGGATGCCTGGAGCCCTTAAGGCATACAGACTTCCTCTTCCAGGTATAATTAATGTCATATATAGGAGGATGGTACAAAAAAGAAAAGTTTGAATAATATGTGATGAGACATTTGTAGCGAGTTGAGGAAAGCCCAAATATTTGTAGGCGATAGAAATCTTTGTTCTTATGAAGATTAAAATGGTCAGCTCCTGATGGCTCAAAGGTATTTTATGCATTCATTTCAGAATTTTTTTTATTAACTACATTATTAAAGTGAGGAATATGCATCAGAAAGAAAGCAACCTATTAAGAGAAATATAAAAACAAAAGCAGATAATGGCAATAAATTCATAGCTTACATAGTTTGTTACAAATTTTATGTTCTTATGGATTCTCTGTCTTACCAATAATAATGAAGCAATATTATAAACAAGTAAGAAAATGCAAGAGTGAAGCATCTTACAGACACATTGTTTTTCCTATATTAATTATTCAACTTATTGTAGATTATTAGACTGCGAAATACACATCTGAGCTACATATTCAATGAGTCTTTATTATAAAATGACTAAATTACTTTTCTGATTCGGAGAATTTAAAAAGGTAAATATTGAACAAACCAGTTGAATAATACGGTGAATTTTGGAATCGAATAAAAAAACCTAAAGAATCAAAAGACTAAATTTCCGTATGTACATTTTTATCTCCAATACCTGGTTTATAACATCAAAAATATAGCTTTCTTTCTTCCTCTGCTCCTTATTATGAGGAGAGGGTAGGGGCATGGGACTCATGGAGATGGGGAACTGATTTGGATTTATGGACAGAAACCAAGAACAAAGATTCCAAGTTCTATCCTGAGCTCTAAATTGGACTGTCTGGTCTTGTGGGAGCCACTCGCCCTTTTGTGTATTGAAACAGCAGTGTGTAGCAAGGAGCACGGGCTTGAGAAATACAGATACGTGACTGAAATCTTCATTTCAGCTCTTACCAGCCATGTGACCTTGGGGCAGGACTTAACCTCTCTGAGTCTTTGTTTTTTCATTTTCAAAATGTGGATATCAACAGCTACCCTCCAAGGTTGCTTGGAGAATCCAATGAAATTATATTGGTAAAAGATCTAACGCAGTGTTTGGTACACAGCACAGACCCAGAGGTAGAGCTCTTCATTATCTTCAAATAAAGTGGTTCGATCAATTTCCTCTGAGCTGTAGTATCCTGTGATTCGAGAACTGGTTGATTTTGGCATCCAGATTTTGGCTCAGAATCAGATAATTTGCTGACACCCCACCCCCATCACATACATGGTAGCCATGCACTAGTAGAGTCCCTGGTCATGTAGAGCAGGTCGTGTTAAAGGCACAGACATTGGCTCGGGTTAGTTTTATGCCTGGCATGGAAGCAAAACATCGCGGAATTGTTCACTCAGTTGCCTGAACTACAGTTTAATCCTCCACCATGACTGAGTGACCTATATTTTTCCAAGGCTGTGAGAAATTCAGAGATGGAAGCTAGCACTGAATCAAAGCTCTGTGGTTTTGTCATACATACTCCTCAGTTTCTCTTCAATCTTATTTTAAATATTCCTAGGGATGGGCTTTCATCATTTTTCTTGATTATTTTTTTTAAATAATAATTTTTACTGTCAGAAAGTTTTCTCTCCCATTCAGGGTAAATTTTCCTTTCTTTTCTTATATACTTCTAAGCTATCCTGTCCTAAACCTGATTGAATAACTCCTCCTGCCTGTTCAGTATTTCTCTTGTCAGATTTTTGTAGTCAATTATTGGTCCCCCCTCAGCCATTACTTAGCAACACCAGACGTAATCTTCATCTTTAATTATTTCTCATAACTCATTCCTCCATCATCACAATCATTATTCTCTTCTCCCTGAATTAATCTGTCTGCTCTTCTGAAGGTAACCTCGGTGCCTGAGGTGCATGTTCCCTTGGAAGTAAAACACATAAGCATATTTATTTTAAATTTTTATTGAAATAATACAACAGTCCAGGCAATTTTGAAAACAAAACAAAACAAATTAACCTGCTCTTCTAACATGAGGCTATCATTACTTTTGTCTTTACCATTTTTACCTTTTCAAGTATAAACATACCTCATGCTATTGAGTGGAAATTATGCACCAGGCACCAGTGGTGGGATGGATGCCCGGTTGCTATGGTGGTAATCAGGATGATGCACGTGCTAAATCCTTCACGCGAATTATCATGCTTGCCATCACAGTAGTCCTGTGAGGTGGCTCTATGACCCATTTCACAGATGAGGAGACTAAGGTTCAGAGCAATTAAGTAAGTGGCCCCAAGTCTGGCTCCAGGGATCACTCATAATGGTTATGTTTCTCTGTCCACCTATCTTTTCCCGTGTTGTGTCATAGTAATTATTTTAATGGCAATATATTGGGTGAATAATACTTTAGTTAACAATTCCCCATCGATAGTTCTTTAGAGAGATTCCAATTTTCACTATTATGAACATCTATGAAATGAACTTTTTAGAGCAATGAATAGCATAAATTTAGAGGATTGTCTTATTTTTCCCTACATTATACTTCTAAAAATTATTTAAGTCCAGGAATCATAAAAGGAAATATTGACATAATTGATTAAATAATTTAAAAAAAAATGAGTTCCAAATGGCATAATATGCTATGAATAAGACTGAAGGCAAATAATGAACTGGAAAAATTATCTGCATAAAATATGACAGGTAGGACGTGGTTCCATAGTGTAGTGGTTAGCACGTCTGCTTTACATGCAGAAGGTCCTGGGTTCACGACCCAGTGGAACCACGGTCCATGGTCTATAGCCATGCCACCCTGAACAAGCCTGATGTCTGATCTTGGAAGCTAAGCAGGGTTGAGCCTGGTTAGTACTTGGATAGGAGACCACCTAGGAAGTCTAGGTGCTGTAGGCATAAATAATAATAATAATAATAATAATAA
>NW_011888880.1:1839986-1856988 GCF_000151845.1 Pteropus vampyrus | reverse complement strand
GTCGGAGGGGGAGGTTCACGTGCTGGATGGTATGTGATGCGATCCCTTTCTTCTTTTAAATCATCCAAAAACTAAAAATTGAGTGTTTCCTGAGATTCCCTTTCCTGTAGAAAGTGGTGACAGGACCAAGGTCTGCACACGAATGGCTGTGAGGGTGGAGGGTGAGCGGGCAGCAGCCAGGGGCACGTGCACATCCAGGTGACATCTGCCTGCCTGTTGCTGGTGCTTCTACGGAGCTTAGAAGGAGTTATGAAAACATCACCTGTTTGTCTCTGCCCATTTAGGGGCGTTTTTCTCCATTATACTTTTCAGCATTTCCTTCCTTCCTTCCTTCCTTCCTTCCTTCCTTCCTTCCTTCCTTCCTTCCTTCCTTCCTTCCTTCCTCCTCCTCCCCCTCCTCCCTCTGTCTCTCTTCCTTTCTTCCTTAACAATTACCTTGTATTATCTCTACAGAAAAAAAATGATATCTTAAGATTGTGTTTACAATTTTGCTTTCTGTCACCTTAAGATTTCAATTATGGTTCTGATTTTTCACCCCCTCACTGGACGTTTGGGTTTTCTAAATGTTTCTGATTCCAACATAAAATTTGGTTGTATGTCACTTTATTCTGTTTCTTCCTTCACTACTATGGAGTTTTCATAATTTAACTTTTTATATGGAATTTCAAGTTTTCGATGATTGCTCAGGAGTATTCAGTTTGGGACTCCACAACTTAAGAAGAATTTGAAGAATTTTTTAAATATGGAAAAATAACAAAAATGGTTATGGGGTAAAGAAGTAAGAACTATACTGACAGTACAGGAAGTAAGCTCATTTCATCAAAAAATAGTAAAAGATATACTAAAAATTTGTTTAATTCATTGTGCCTCATATTTTGGTCTTCATTCTCAAGGAAATAATCTGAATTTGGAAAAACTCTTCTTAGAATTCTAGCTAGAACTATTATCCTCACAACCCCTCTTTTTAGAACTCTCATGCCTCCATCGTTATTTATGTAACACTAGCATATAAGTATCTAATATTACAAGTTGTCTTGGATACAAAGTATGTGGTTTACATAAATAAGTGAATGACTAATGGCTCAAATGCTTTTATACCTAGAAAAAGATGATAACCAGATGTTTTTAATAAATAAATAAGAGGAAATTGCTTCAAATTGCAGCCTAAAATACTTTGGTTTTGTACAATGTAAAATGACCAACGGCTATGTTTGTTCAGCGTTAGAGTGAGGCCATCATCTTTCTGGAAGAAATCAGTGTGAGCCGTTCAGCGTGTACTTCAGAAGCTGCAAATAACCTCTTGTGTTGTAGGAAATTGGTCTTTCCTTGTTTGTCTTGTGGGAAAAATTGTTAGGCCTCTGCCATTTTTCTATTTCTCTTCGCATTTTTTTAATGGTATTTTCCCCTCACTATGTTTATCAATGTGCAATTTTTAACATCCACGAGGAGGGTATGTTTTTGTGCATGTAAACATCAATTAGAATTGCTCACATTTCAAATTAATATTCGGGGCTTATTAAATTAATATTTAGATTTTAATAACAAACTGAGCAACCTTTCTCCCACCCAAGTGGGAACATTGGAATCATTTTATAGTTTTTCCCAAAATAGGAGCCTCTAAGTCTATAATCTTTAGAAGGAGAGCTCGCAATCCTCTGAGTTCGACGTAATCTCTTAGATGTTCTTCCATCAGTATTCAAAATGTTGCCTGATTTGGGCAGCTGACATTCAGGGACATTTACTTTGATCACTTCCTGACCTAACTGTACTGCATTAATCTATTTTTTCTCTCACCGCTGGTCATAGTAATTAAGTCCATTCTAGTGGTGATATTTTTTTTCTGGAGAAAGTAGTTGCTAGAACTAAACTTCCTCTGGTTTCTCCTTTTCTCTTTTATTTCCTCCTTTTTATTGTCTCAGATACATGGTCATCGACTGTGTCATCATCGCCACCTCCCCCAACTTACTTCTACTCCGTTCTCTTCTTATATCTTCCTTCTTTTTCTTGTCTTGCTCCCCTTATTATAAAAGAAATGATTCTGCAGCACAGATTCTCCCCCACCATTAAAATGCATGCCGCCTATGGGCCGATTGTCAGCAGTGAGTCGTCCCCGTGATTTACCTCATTTATTCGAGTGAGACCAGAGAGATATTTGGGGAGCAAGTGCCTGGGCTGATACTCTCTCAGGAGCGTTCTTAGCCCTGTGAGTCAAGTCACAGGGAGGTTGTGTAATACTCAAAAAAATAATAGCCTACCCTTCCACAGAGATGTTTATTAAGGAGCAAATTATCCTCATCCCCAACTCATTTCATTATAGTTCTTAAGAGCACCATTTTGGGATAAACAAAGTGAAATTGCAGTTAACTAAATGCTAGCATCTGTTTAATTGTTTCAAATCTACAAAATGTGGTAATTTGTAAAAACTCTCTACCATGATACACCATTTATAAATCTCTGCAGCAGTAATCATAATTTATTAATTCCCTCATTTACTTGTTTTTCAACAAACATTTATTAAATAGTCATAAATTCACCCAACACTGTACCTAAGTAGTAGGTTATGAAGACAAAATAATTAAAAGGACGTTTGTTGAACTTTTTTTTTTCTTAAATTTAAAATAAAGCTATTTAAATTAAGTAGCTTTTGAGGTTCTCATAATATATATTGGGCCTTGGGCTTAGGGCTTTGATACTGAGAATGGATACAGTCTTAATTTCTTAGAGCATTTCCCTATTATTAGTATTTATGCCAATTTCTATTTGTGCCCTAAATATATCCACTGTCCCAAATGAGATAGAGAATGAGAATGAGATAGGTGTATCAGTGAGAGTTTGGCCAGAGAAACAGACCAGTAGGAGATCTACAGTAAGAGATGTGTTGCTCATGTGATGTGGTGTCTGGCTGGGCAAGTCCCTCATGCGGAGGGCAGCTCTCAGCAAGGCAGGCTGGAACTGCTGGGCTTGAGCTGTAGCTGCTGTCACAGGCAGGATTTCTTCTTCAGGGAAGTCTCAGCTCTGCTCTTCAGGGTCTTTCAACTGAGTCAGGCCCACACAGGTCATCTAGGGTAATCGCCTTTATTAAAATCAACTGATAATGGACATTAATCACATCTACAAAACACCTCCATAGCAACACCCAGGCTGGCTTTTGATTGAATAACTGGGGACTCCAACCCAGCCCTGTTGACATTTAAAACATTTCACTCCTTATCAACTTGGCATCCACACACATCTCTTTAACTGATGCTTAATCTCCAAATAAAAATAGTAAGAAAGTCAGAGTCTGCCTAACATGATTCAGCTCTTCTGTGTACAACCCCAAATGCGATAACCTTTTACTCTGAGGGAGATGCTAAGTACTTGGGTGATGCTCATGCTTTTACTTTGATATCCTGTAACTTAAACATGACTTAAAGTTAACTGTTAGTAATACATCTTAACATTAGACGATGAGGGCTGAGAGGAAAGAAAACAAAAATACTTGGCATATATTTATACATATATGTTTATGTAAAAGTAAGGAAGAAATGTTCATAACTATTACAGTTCTCATTTCTGCTACTAGTCAGACAATTGCAACTGGTATTTATCACTGTAAAACTGGGCCTATTTTATTTATTTGGATTTGTAACTATATTCCCTCGGAGTTATATAGTGAAAAGTCGCAATTTAATTGTAAGTAATTTCCTTGAAATTTCTTGCAAAATTTGTTTTTAAAATCAGAAATTGTTTTCTAAGCTCTAAATGTATGAATCTGTAGAAGCCTCTTTCTGCTCAGGAGATTGGAGTGAGTACTACACTCAGTAAAAAGCTTTATCTTCTCATGGGGACAAACAAATGAAGACCACCTGCTTCCGATCCATTTGCTTTCCAGCCTGCACCAATGATGCATGTGAGACAAATTAAATTATTTTCTTGCTTAAATAACAAAAGTGATTCTTACAATAAGTGGAATTTCATCACTTTCTTATATTATTAAAATGTAATAATATTAACAGAAGAAAATTCATAAGTGCCCAAAGAATTACATATTGTAAGCATGAACACATGAATTGCTATGTAGGGTCTAGTCTAAGGATTCTCAATCCAAGATTTCAGAAATTTAAAATTTAGATAAGATTAAAACTATCAACCTTTGAGATAAATTACTAAGAAAAGTTATGGATTGTCTCTCATAGAGAATTAAATAACCATGGATTGTTTTTGAAATCTTTTTGAAATATCCAGATGGTGAAATTAACTATATAATTTTTACTTCATCAATACCATACTTCATAGTCTTAATAGAATTGAAAAATAGTAGAAAAATAAAAATTATATAACAAAAATAAAGTGAAAAAATAAAATCTACGGCAATCCAAATAACCAGAAATGAAACATTTGATGTATTTTTCTCTAATCTTTTCTTTAAACCATATAGGTGTGTTATAGGTATCTGTCTTATGCTCGCACATGCTCATTTAATATATAACTATATATTTTGCATAATTGAGATCATACTGTGTATATTCTCATTCTTGCATTTTTATTTATCATATTATAAATATTTTCTCATACAGTTGAATATTTTAAAAAGCATAACTATAATGCCTGCAAAAGATTTCTTTTTATGGATACATCTTAATTTCTTAGAGCATTTCTCTATTGTTAGCATTTATGCCAAATTCTGTTTGTACCCTAAATATATCTACTGTCCCAAATTATATCACAATTATTTTCTTGCTTTTAAAAACAACTTTAATACTTATGTGTCATCCGAATAGCTAGCTTGTGGCTAGTCCACACAGTTTTGCTTGTGCATATCTTTGTGCTTGTCTCTGAATGCTCATATGTATACATTTTTCCTGGTTATATAACTAAGGTGGGACTATCAGATGATAGGGTAGTTGTATCTTCAACTTTAGTTGATAATGTCAAATTCTTCATCAAAGTGGTGCCATCAATTGTTTTCCCCTCAGCAGTAGGAGTTCTAGTTGTTTTATATTCTAGCCAATATTTAGTATTGTCAGTCATTTTCAATTTCTTCTTCTCTGTGGCTATATAGGTGATATTTCTTTATAGTTTTAATTTGCATTTCCTAGATTACTAATAAGATTTTATGACTGAATATTCTTTATATCTATCTATCTATCATCTATCTATCTATCTATCATCTATCATCTATCTATCAATGCCTCTTAAGTTTCTTTTCCATTTTAAATTTATTTAAAGTTATTTTTGTTGAATTCTAGTTCTTTTTATTTTCTAGATTCAAGCTCTTTGGCAGTTACATGCGTTGCGAGCTTTCGTTGATAGAGAATATTTTAGTTGGTCTATAATTCTGGGTTGCAGTTTCATCACCTTGAAGCTATCCCTCTGTCTTCATTGTTTCTTCTGAGAAGTCAATTGTCTAATATTTTTTTGAAAGTACTATGTCCCCCCCACACCTTCGCTATTCTCTCTAGTTGCTTTGGACCTAGTATAATGTGTTCGAGTACACTTTTTAATTTCTTTATCTAGCTTTGCATTTGATGGGATCCTTAAACCTATGGATTGAGAGTGTCTTCATTTTAGAAAATTCTTAGCCCCTTAATCTTCAAACCTTGTTTCTGTGGCAGTTTCTTTCCTGTCTTTCTGGGACTCCAATCACATGGATGTTAAGCCTCTTTCCTGAAAACTTCATGTCTCCTACTTTTTTATTCTGTATTTTCCATCTTTTTGTCTCTCAGAGTTTCATTCTGAATGGTTTCTTCTGGCTTATATCTATCTAGCTGCCTTTAATATTCCACTCGCTGAATTCTTAATTTCAGCTTTTCCTTTTAGAATTACCATTGAGGTGGCAGGTGGAGGGGTGTGCAGAGGAGGAATCTGAACAGAATCTGTTCCAAAGTAACTGAATTAAACCTACAAAAGACTGTTTAACTTAGTGAATCAGATTCGTTTTTTTCACCAGATTGAACTAAATTTACTCTACTACACAATGAATTGTGAGAAAGGGGAGATCATTTTAAAGAAATAAATGAGCTATGTGTATGTATATATGTATATATATATATATATATATATATATATATATATATATATGTATATATATATAGTTGTTAAAGAACATCAAAAGGCAAGTTTCGTCATACTCTGAATGTGCTTTTTTCCGTTCATTTTTCTTGAGATTCAGATGGTTCTTTGGCTTGTAAATTCTTCCAATGAGATATGAATCCTGTGACTATCTATGATGATCATTTATTTCTGTACCTGTTGCACATATATTTTTTTATCTGGTTGTCCTCTGTCATTTAGAGCCATCATCTTCTCTCAGAGGTTTCTTTTTGTTTAATGGTTTCCTTCTATATTCTGGGTGAATACCTCATGTTTGTCTTCTGTCCTTAAGTTTGATTTTCTATACTTTCTTGCCTCTAAAGTATATTTTAATTCTGCTATTATTTTTGAACATTTTAAATAAAAATGTCCAAAATATTTTTAAAATAGCACGATAAACCACATGTACCAGTGAGACAGCCACAGAGGGGAGCTGCTTGGCCCTCGCATTGGGGAGGAGCTTGAGCTTCAGTTGTGAAGAAGGCAGTTCGCTGAAATGCAGCACGTTTGAGACTTGCCACAGCATGCACGGCAAGTCCCTCTCCTCGGGGGGCAGCACCCAGCCAAGGAGTGAGCGCAGCAGGGGCACAAGGGCCCGGACATTTCTGCCCCCTGTGGGACTCTTGGATGGGAGCTCACCCATTGGATTGGCCAACACTGTCAGATCTGCTTCACAATCTGAGACTCTCCTCTCAATTCTGCCTCCTTCTGCCTGTTTTCTTACAAATGTGTATCACGGCCTGCAGGCTTTCCCCTGACTAATGCTGCTTCCTCCCGCTTTATCTTCCACTTGAATTACCCCCAAGAAACATCCATCCTCTAACTCTACCTCAGCGTCTGTGTTTGTGCAACCCGCCACTTGTCTGCAACAATTTAGATTTTATTGCATTCATGTCCTGTGTCTATTCTCTAATTTTTATTTCTTTGCCGAAGTATTTTAAAACAAATCCTAGGCATCATGCCATTTCACCTCTTTATACTGTGTTGTACACCTCTTAGAAATATGAAAAATTTATTGTGTGTTCATAATGCGCACATAACAACATCAACAATTATTCCTTAATATCATCCAATACCTAGTACACAATCAAAATTTCCCAGTTATCTAAAAAATTTTATGAGCCAAAGACATGTTATGTTTGTATGTAACCTAAGTCATTTTCTGCTATGTATTTTAACTTCAGCCAGCTTACTTAGAATTTCTTTTTCATGACGTTTTTTCTTTTATGGTTTCTTGTTTTCTTTCTACATGGTCCATATTCTCCTGTAATTTTTAGAAGTTAATCAGATTTCTTCTAAAATTTTTATCTTTTTAAAAGAAATTAAGAATCAGAAATTTAATCCTCTTAACCTTCAGAATAATGATTCATTTGCCTTATGCCTCTACAAAGTGGGTGATTTTTCTTTTCTGTTTATACATATTGGAAAGGAAGAGCTATATTTATTTCTGGAGTTTCCAACAGACAGGATAGAATACTCTATATTCCTTTACTATAAACTTGTGCTACAATATTTTCCCTCTAAGATTTAAACCTAAAGTTCCAAGTTGGTGGAATTTACAATCGCTTCTTGGCATTCTTCTAATGCAAGTCTTCTGGACTGAAATTGGATCTTCTGATTCAGCTATAAGATTTTCTGATCCTGCTCAGATAGTCAGACACAGTTTCCAGTTCTTCGAACCTCCCGAGGCAGGTCAGAATGGCTTCCCCGACTCCTTCGAAGGGAACCGTTGTGCTTGATTCAGAGGCTCGAGGGCGCGATGGTCTGCAGTCGATAAAGTCGTCTTAATCAACATTGCAATTAGTGCACATTCCACTCAGACTTTGACATGTCATCTTCTAGTAGAGCTAGTGTCTGATGCAGTTGCCAGTTTTTTGTCTTTTTTTTTTTTTTTTATCTTCATGGGTATTTTAATGGTGGTTGAGCAGAAATGTTTCAGGCATGGTTCCATTTTAAACTAAATGTCTGTAAATGCCATCATTACCCTTTATTTGCAGGTATCTGCCAGAGGATAGAAAAGTAATATGATAAATGAAATGCACAATTTAGAAAGAAAAGCTATATATATTTGTATTTCAGAGGGAAAAGATAATACAAAGAAAAAAATATGATAGAAATAAAATCAGTTGCCTTCTCCATTACCTCCCACAAGAGAGCAGGAAACAGCTAAATGTAAATATGCAAAAGGAGGGGACAATACCAGACACAAGTAAATTCAGTTACAGAATTTTAGAGCTGCAAAATATATCTTTTCTTTTAAAAAGGATAGAGAATCGTGATGATGGAAGTTTCATATATCAATTGAAAAAGCAAATTATGTTTTCATAAACTTGTGGACACAGTGAAATCTGCCTAAGGAGGTCTCTATATATACTGAACACATGATTATACCTGAGCTACTTTAGATTCATTTGATATCATGACTCAGTCAATTATCTAACCTAATGACTGGAACACAGGCTCTAAAGAAAATTTAGAGTGGAGAGCTCTAAATCACTGCCCCAAATTAAAGCAAATGTACATTTTCTAGCTCTCCACAGCTGCAGAAAGCCAAAGATATTATAGGATCATTGCCTTGAATTGACGTGGTGACTATTAATGCTTTGCTAATGTTATATAAGTGTAAAATTCTTCAATATTTACCACTATGATTTTAAGTTTTCCTGATTTTGTTTAGTCATTTGAGTTTCTAAAATATGTACTTTATTTGTTTAAAATTACAGCGCTTTTTTTTCGGAGAGGGGTTTAGTTTTTTTTGTTTTTTGTTTTTAATAAAACTTTTTATTTTGAGTTAAGCGTAGATTGATGAGCAGTTGTAAGAAAGAGAGCCTATGTATCCTTTACCCAGTTTCCTCTGATGCTAATACTTGCAGACTATGTAGTACAAGACCACAACCAGGATATTGACGTTGATGAAGTCAAGATACAGAACAATTCCAACATCACAGGATCCCTCCTGTCTCTCCTTTTCAGCCACATTCATTTCTTTTTCACTCTCTTCTTAGCAGAGTCACCACTAATCTGTTATTAATGTCTATAGTTTTGTCATTTGATTAATGTTATATAAACCGAATATTACAGTTTGTAACTGACGTTGGCTTTTTTCATGTCATAATACTCTGGAGGTTCATCCAGGTCGTGTGTGTATCAACGGTCTGCTCCTTTTTCCTGCTCAGTGTCTTTCATGCTGTGGACAAACTATTTGTTTAGCCATTTACTTGTTCAAGGACTTCTGGATTATTTTCAGTTTTTGGCTATTAGGAATGGAGTTGCTATAAACATTCACGTACAGGTTTTTGTGTGAATGTAAGTTTTCATTTAAAAAAAAAATTGGAATATCCAGGTTTGCAATTGCTCGGTCATATGGTAGTTACATATTTAGCTTTTTAAAGAAACTGCCAAATGGTTTCCTAAAATGGTTATGCCATTTTACATACCCTCTGGCAATGTTTCTTCAATTCTCCACATCATTTCTAGCATTTGGTATTACCACTATTTTTTATTTTATCCATTCTGATGACTGTGTAGTAATAGCTCACTGTGGTTTTGATTTGCATTTGCCTAATGGTAAATGATTTTTAATGTCTTTCCACGTGTTAATCTTCCATTTGTATATCCTCTTTGGTGAAATGTCTCCTCATGAGTTTCGCCTAGTTTATAATTAGAATATTTGTTTTTTTACTGTTGAGTTTTGAGAGTTCTTTGTTTATTCTAGATACTAGTTCTTTGTTGGACAGGTGGTTTGCAAATATTATCTCACATATCTTGCTTATCTTTTCATTCTCTTAACAGGATGTATTACAGAAGACAGTTTTTATTGTAGATGAAATTCAGTTTATCATTTTCCCCTTTTATAGATTGTGCTTTGGTGTTATTTTACAAACCCTTTGTCTAGTCCTAAATCCCAAAAAATTTTTCCAATTTTTTTCTAAAAGATTTATGGCTTTATGTTATACATTACTTTTCACGACCCATTGTGAATTAATTTTTGTATAAAGTGTGAAACTTAGGTTGAGGTTCTTCTTCTTCTTCTTTTTAAACCTATTGGTGTCCTTTTGCTCCAGCATCTTTATTGAAGGGATTTCATCCATTGAATTCCTTTTGCATCTTTGTCAAAAATCAGTTGGGCTTATTTGTGTGGGTCTGTTTCCGGGTTTTCTATTCTTTCTCATTAATTTAAGTGTCTATTCTTTTACCAACACAATATAGTTTTAATTACTATAGCTATATAAGTCTTAAGATCAGGTAAACTGACTCCTCCTACTTTTTTTTTTAATTGTTTTAGTTATTCCAGTTTCTTTGTCTTCCTATATAAATTTCAGAATAATCTTCTCTATATCTACAAAAACTCTTTCTCAGATACTGGTAAGAATTGCATTAAAAATTCATATCAATTTGGAGATAATTGACATCTTTACTATGTTGAATCTTCCATTTCATGAGCCTGGTCTGTCTCTCCATTATTTGGATTTTCTTTGATTTCTTTATTCAGTGTTCTGTAGTTTTCAGTCCTGTGAATGTGTTGGTAGATTTATATCTAAAGATCTCATTTTTATTAGCAATTAAAAATGGTATTACTTTTTGAAGTTTAGTATCTACATGTTCATGGCTAGTATGTTGAGATACAATTGACTTTTACATGTTGGTCTTTTAATCCATAGCCTGAACTCACTTATTAATTCTAAGAGAATTTTTTTTGTGGATATCTTGAAATTTTCTAGGTAGACAATTATGTCATCTGCAGATAGGCACAGTTTTCTTTTCTCTTCTTTTTTTTCCCTTGATTTGAATGCCTTTATTTCCTTCTTGCCTTTAATGCACTGGCTAGAACTTGCAGCAGTATGTTGGAAAAAAAAAGATGTAAGAGCACACCTCCTTGCCTTTTTTCTGATCATAGGAGGAAAGCATCCAATCTTTTGCCAGTAAGTATAATATTAGCTGTGTGTATCTCATAGATGCACTTGATGAAGATGAGAAAGTTGCCCATTATTTTTATTTTTCTGAGAGTGTTTATAATAAATAGACTTTGTTTTTTTTCAAATTATTTATTTTCATTAGTTGATATAATCATAAGATTTTTTTTTTCTTTAGCTTGTTAATATAGTGGATTATACTGATCACTTATCAAATACTGAACCAGCCTGGCATCTCTGGACTAAACACTGTTTTGTCATGGTACATATTTCTCTTGATAAAATACTGAATTCAATTTGCTAATATTTTTAAAGGCTATTTGTGCCTAAATTCAAAGTATATTGATTTATATTTTTGTTATTGTTGTTTTTGTCGTGCTGTCTTTGTCTGGTTTTGGTATCAGGCAATAACTTCATAAAATACATTGGGAAGTGTTTCCTCTTCATCTATTTTCTGAAAGAAATTTGTAGAATTGGCATTCATTAAATGTTTGGTAGAATTCTCTGTCTAAGCCATCTGAATACGGAGATCTCTTTTCTGGAAAATTTTAAATTATTAATTCAATTTCTTGAATAGTTATAGGGCTATTCAAATTATTGATTTCAAATTGGACACGTCATGGTAGTTTTCTTTTTTTAATTGGTTTGTTTCATCTAAGTTGTCAGATTATGTGTGTAGAGTTGTTCATAATTTTTCCTTGCAATTCTTTGGTATTTTCTCATTCTTAGTGATAGCCCCTGTTTTGTTCCTAATATTGGTACATTTGGTAGACTTTTCTTTGTCAGTCTTGCTAGACATATGTCAATTTTATTTACTTTTTCAAAATGAGTATCTTGTAAATAGCATGTAGTTGAATTGCGGTTTTAATTCACAATGTGAATTAACACTGTGTGAATTAAATTGATGTTTAGACCACTTACAATTAATATAAATATTGCTATATTAGGACTTAAGTCAGTGAATTTCTTCATTTTTACTTTTTTCTTCTCTGCTTTTCATTTCCCTGTTCTTTTTCTTGCCTTACCATTGGGTAACTTAAACATTTTAAAGAATTCTATTTCTATTTGTGTATCGTGTTTTTGAGTGTATGTATTTGTACAGCTCTTTTAGTGGTTACTCTAGATATTACATTATATCTGCATAACTTGCCATAGTCTATTGATGTCATCATTTTACCAGTTCAAGTGAAGTATAGGAATCTCACTTCCCTGTATGTGACTTTATTCTCCAACATTCAGAATATAATTCTTCTGAATATTTCCTTTACACACATTTATAACCACATCAGACAGTATTATAATTTTTGCATCAACCATCAAACATGGTTCAAAATACTTGAGAAGACAAGCCTACTGTATTTATACACATTTTTGCTTATTGTGTGTTTTTTTTTGTTCTTCCTGGTATTCTAAGTTTTTTTACTTATCTTTAATATTCTGTTTAGAGAACTTTCTCTAGCCTCTCTTTTATGGTAGTAGGTATCTTGGTGACAAATTATCTTAGTATTCTTTTTTTTTATCAGATAACGGCCTGATTTCCCCTTCATTTCTGAAGGCTATCATCTCTGGGTATAGGATTGACAATTCATTTCTTTCAGCAGTAGAGAAGTGTGCCACTTCCTTCTGGTCTCTGTGGTTTCTGATGAGAAATTTGCTTTCATTCGAATTGCTTTTCTCTTGCAGGTAAGTTGTCATTTCTGTCTTGCCACTTTCAAGGTTTTTTTTCTTTGTTTTTAGTTTTCAGATATTTAACTATGAGGTGTGTTGGTGTGGATTCCCTGGATCTATCCTATATGAAGATTTTCTCAGATTCTTGAATCTGTGAGTTTAAATTTTTTCCAAATTTGGAAAAGTTTTACCCATTCTATCTATAATATATACTTTTCAGCCTGTCTTTTTTTTTTCTCTCTTTCTAGGACTTCAATGACTAGAATGTTATATCTTTTTTATAGTTCCACTGGTCCCTGTTCATTTTTTTTTCAGTCTATTTCTTTCTGTTGTACAGATTGAGAAATTTCTATTGTTTTATCTTCCAGTTCACTAATTTTTTTCCTTTGTTTCCTCTGTTCTGCAGCTGTGTCCATCCAGTGAGGTTTTCAGTTCAATTATTGTATTTTAGGTTCTAAAATTTTTGTTTAGTTAATTTTTATATCTACTATTTCTTTGCTATAATTTTTTATCTCTTAGCTGAGACTATTTTTTTTTTCACTTATTTCAAGCATGTTCCTAATTGCTTCATAAAGCATATTTATCATGGCTGCTTTAAAATCTTGTGGTGACATTGGTTAACGAAATCCAGTAAGTTTCAGCTGTACATTTTAACAGTAAGACGTATATATGTATTTACATTGTGTGTTCACCTCCCATAGTTACATTTCTTTCTCTCACCACATATTTGATCCCTTTTACCCCATCTACCTCTCCTCTTAAAATCTTACTAAGATAATTCTAACATCTACGTCATCTCTTTTCGGCATCTATTGATTGTCTTTAATCATTCAATTTGAAATCTTCCTGGTGCTTGGTATGACCGGTGATTTTTGATTGAGATGTAAACATTTAAGGTATTATATTATGAAGTTCTGGATCTCATTTAAAGCTTCTATTTCAATTTGCTTCCACCATTGCAACTATGGGAGGGAGTGTGAGGGAGGAATGCTGCCTTGTGATTGCCATTTGGGGCTAGAAGTCCAGATTTTCCCCTCGGCCTCCAGTGACACTCAGGTGTACACTTCTCCTTACTGCTGACTTTGGCTGAGAGTTCAGGGCCCCACTAGGTTTCCATTGATAGCTTTCTGGTAGAGAGAGGTAAGAGTACCTCATCACTGCTATTCATGTGGCCTCCACTGATACCATGAGAAGGGGGCGGCCTCATTCCTGGGTGATAGTCGAAGTCTTGATTCTCCTTCAGGCCTTTTATGACATCACCACAGTGGGTATGGGAAGGGCATCTCATTACCGCTGGATGGGATCAAAGTCCAGGCTTCCCACATAGTCTTTGCTGACATCATGGGGGGGCGGTGGGGAAGATTAGCTTGTTTTACCACATGGTGGGGATGACAATCCTGAATTCCCATTTGGCCTTCATCAGGCGCTTTGGGTGCCTAGTTACAACTGGCAAAGGAAGAAGGCTGTTCCTTATACATTATTAAATGCATGCTATGTGTCAAGCATGGTTCTAAGAGCTTTACATGTATTAAACCATTTAATTCATACAACAACCCAGTGAGGTAGTTAATATCATTTTAACCCAGAGAGGTTAAGTAACTTCTCCAAGGTCAAAAACACAGTTCTACAGGGGAAATACCAGGCTATAGATGATTACACTAAGCAGAAAGTTGATGATGCTTCTCTTAGACGAGTGGTAGCCAGGAGCCCTGAGGAAAGGAATGATGCGGTCAAACTGTGTGCCTGGAGAAAGCCTGCCCCTTCCACCTAAGAGAGATTGCAGACATAGAGAGATGACCTATGCATCTGGTTCAATGGATACACTAAGAATAGAAAATATAAAAAGTAAGAACTTTCTTGCAAGGTTTATATACATGCTTCCTTTCCCCATTCATCTCAAATTGCTATATCACTAAACCGATAACGGAAGCTTACCTCAAACTGCCTTCCAACTTGAGAACTGAGAGGAATCCAATAGCATTCCAAGGGTGAATAATGAGATCTAAGAGAAACCTCTTTCTATGTAATTGTAGACCAAGACAGAATGCTCATCATATGCTCATCACTCAAAACCAAACAACAATCTGCTAAACACATGTGCATATGCACATGCACACAAGAGCATACGTGCACATAGATACCGAGAAACTGGGTCTACAAAAAGATTCATCAACACGCACATAAGAAAATATAGCACTTGAGAACCAAAGAAGAATCCTTTCAAACAGCTGAACAATGATAAACATGTAACATTGTCTACTTAATAAAATTTGAGAAACACATCCTTTTTGTCTACTTAATAAAATTTAAGAAAACACAATCCTTTTAAAACAGGAAATGAAAAATAAGATGATAGGACAGCTAACTGATAGGAAAATACAGACTGACTAAAACAAGCAGAAATAAAAAGGGAGCTGGATGACTACATTGAAAAGATGACTGTGAGGAAATACTGTGTTAAAACTGAAGAGAAAATAGCAGAAATAATACCACAGCTAAAGTAGAGAAGAGTAGATTTGCCCTCTAATATTTTATCAATGATGAAGTTCAACTTGATTAAGCTTTCTAGAATAGAGAAGAAAAAAGAAAATGAAAAGGAAGACTAGAAGATGCTTAATATGGAGAACAAATGGTTAAAAGCAACAAACTTAACTGTATATGATAGGGAGAATTCTCCTGAGATAAAACAATGTCCTAAACCTGCGGGAGGGTGAGGCTGACTAGATACTGTGCAAAATCCTAGTATATAGATATAGCCAAGCATATCATTTAGAATTTTAAGAACAAAGAAGTTTAATTATAAACACACCAAAAACAAATGATGCCTACCAAAAAAAAATGGCTCTGGCCATAGAAATTCTCTTCTGCAGTATTAAATCTAGAATTTGTCATGTAAAGAGTAATATCTTTACAGTTCAGGTAAAATATCTGTTACCTAAGAGTTCCATATTTGGCATGTTGTAATTTATGTGTAATAGTATTCAATGGACATCCTTAGATATTCAGTGACTCAGAGAACATACCACCTATATTTTAAGATATAGTCTTGCAACCAAGATATGAATCACACTCGAAGAAATCATGGCAGGAAAGACATGGTTGATAGCACTGAAAACATTTAAATATTAATTAGTCCAAAAATGTCATAAATATGTTTAGAGAGGAGAATATAGTTAACATAAATGGATCTCAAAGAGAAGATTTATAATGTAAAGAATAATTTGGCAATACTACCTGAGCCTTAAATTTCAATATGCCAAACATATCAAGAAGCATGAAAAGGAGACATGGAAGAAACAAAAAGAACAGTAGACTAATTTTCTGTTATATATGGGATCATATTTTACAATTAATATTCAAAATTAAAGCAACATATGGTCAAACATTTTAAAGTAATGGTATGTATTAAAATAATTTAAAACAGCCTGTGTTTTTCCTACTTACTAAAAAAGAAAAATATTCCTAAAAATATCATGTAGAAAATGGCAGAAAACAATCAAAATAGAAAATAAGCCAAAAATTCATAGAAATCATAAAATAAGATTGTTGAAGTACAATGAGGGTTGTAAATTTAAACAGGGCAAACTCTTTTTGCAGAGGCCAGCTGAGGTCATACTGTGAGAAAAACAGAATCCATCGATGTGCAGTATAAGAGAGATGCATCTAAGATACAGTGGTTCCAATAGGCTGATATTAAAATCGTGGGCAGATGTTCATCAGGAAAATGTATTCAAAATTCTTCAGGGCCTAAAATGTTAACATCTTACCAAGTGGAATTCAAAGGAAACATTAAATAAAACAGTCTTTAAAAAAAAAAATGGTGAAAACATAATCAATAAATAAAAGTCTTGTAACTTTTTACAATGAAAATTATTACCAACATATATTTAAAAATAGTTGTAAATGTAATCCAGATTACCTAAAAAACAAAATTTGTGAGGAATTTTGATGCAATTCAAGATTTAGTAAGTAATTAGATACTAAGAATATGGAGGAATGAAATAAAATCATTAATAATGCTGGTTATATAATTTATGTAATTTTAATCCATGCAAAATGAGAATATGTGTATTTTCTTTACTTGTCCAGTTTGAAACGCTTGATTATATGTTAAGCCACAGGAAATGTAAAGAATCCTAAAAGTAAAAAATTGTAATTTTTTTAATACCTCATCAATAAAACCAGAACTGAATAGTAAATTTTCACACATATGGAAATTTTAGAACATTTTCACTCATAGATTAAAGTAAAAATAAAAATTTTTGAAATTATGGTTTTCTAAGAAATAATTTAAATGAGTGTCATACTCACAAATCTTATAAAAGAATATTAAAATGCATTTAGAG
>NW_011888880.1:1837305-1839621 GCF_000151845.1 Pteropus vampyrus | reverse complement strand
ATTACCATTAATTGTAGGTGATGTATATGACCTACCTGGATAGTCAAAGAGTTATTAAAAACACTAGTAGCACTTAAAAGGGATTTCAATGTAATTTATTCAATAAATTCAATATAATAATTGGTTATAAATATATGTATATGCATATATACACCTATTTATATATATAAGCTAATTCCATATAGTTGAACATATGTAAATCACAGAAATATAGAGGAATGAAAACCTCATTTATATTAACAACAAAAATATTAAATATCTAGCAAAAATTTTAACAATGAATATTCCAATCTTCTCTTTAAAAAACTTGAAATAATAACCGAGGTACTTATCAAAGGAAACTTAAATAAATAGAAATGAAACTATATTCTGAGAAAACTCAATATTATAAATATATTAATTACCCAAATATCATTTACAAATTCAATGTAATTATAATAAGCCACAAAATTTTTTATTATTGTGTGTTTAGAATGATTGTAAACACCATCTGTAGAATAATCAAGAAATTTTGAAAAAGAATAACAAGTGAGGGTTATTTCACCAGGTAAAATTTTAAATACTGTAAAGATAAACTTGTTTTAACAGTGCAATGTGGTTCAAAGTAGACCAAAATGAGAAAAATGTTTACAGTAGGTATACAGAATTAAGAAGTTAGTATGTAAAGAGTTTTTACAAATTATTAATATATAAATGAATGTCTCAGTAAAAAAAAAAACAAAAGACATTAGCAAACATTTACAGAAAAATGAACAAATGAGAAAAATACGTTGAATCAAATAAGAAAATGAAAATTTATAAATTCTATACTATTTCATTTTGTCAAATTGGAAATTTAAAAAATGATAATACTTTGCATAAGTTACAGTGATATTATTAAGCATAAACTTTGGCAGAATTTGTTAGAGGTAGTTGGGTAACATATAAATTACCTATGTTATTGGCTAAGTAATTCCGCTTCTAGAAATTTATTTGAAAGAAACAATCAGATGCATGCCTGCTAACACAGTTTGAGATGAATCAAATATTTTAAAGTTAAAAATTAAAACCATGCAATTTCTATGATTAAATATAAATGACTTTTATTGGAGAAAATTTGCAAACAATTTAAATTTTTTTAAGACCAATTTGGAAAAATAAGTGAGTATATTTATAAAATAGAATACTATATAGCCACTGAAAATCATACCACTAGAAAATTATTTAATAATATAAGAAAGTTTTATTGAAATATATTTGTTGAAAAAGAGTAAACACTATGCAATAAATAATTTTACAATAAAACTATCTGCCCAGGAAAATAATCTATAAGTAAATTGACAACATTGTTAAATATGATTATTTATTGCTTTTTGAATTTCAGAGTATGCTATTTTCTATTTCACACAGTATTATTTCATTGATAATGTTGAAAATTATAGTGATATATGTTCAAATTTTAAAAAATAATGATATATAAAATTTGGCTAAAAGTGTGGTTCATTTTTTAAAAATTGTACTCTTCTTACTTTTCGAGGACTTCTATAATAACACATTACTTTTTTTCCCAGAAGAAAATTATAAAATTATAAAGCTATAAAAGCTGATTGACCTGAGGCAGAATAAAAATTAATCCTAACTGCTAGTGTTACATGCCTCCTATTTGTCAGGCACTGTTCCAGGAGCTTACATGCATGCTCTCATTTAATCCTCAAAACAAATTTATTTGATAAGGATTATTATGACCCTATTTTATGGATGAGGAAATTGAGGTGTAGAGAGATGCAATAACTTGCCCTGGAGACACGAATGGTAAGTGACGAAGTTGGGGATTAAAACCCCATGGCTAGTTTCCTGCATGGTACCAAGTGCCTTTCTCCCGAGAAATATTGAAACAGTCCTATTTAAATGACCATTTAGTGTAAAGGAAAGAATTTAATCCTCAATTACAGAAAATCTCATTCATTTAGATAAGCCAAAGCCTCCCCCCAAAAGGGGCGATTATTGATTTTTTTTCAGGAATGACATTACATTATTTATTCATTAAAGTCCAGAGTAATAATTTCTCATATAATAGATTTCCTTAAGAGACCTGTTTTGTTGAATGAAAAGAATGTTTGGGACTAAATTTATTAATTGCCTGAAAGTGAAATGTTTCTCACATGCTTAACATCAGTTTGTTCTCTAAGAATTTGTTAATATTCTCATTGTAATTTTATAGAATTTAATACTTTATCCATGAAGAAAGAATGTGCTAAAAAAAGTTTAATCTCAGTCTAGACTTTATGTAAAATTCCAAATAGTCTAAATTATTTAAGAGTGACTTTGTGAAATGTT
>NW_011888880.1:1804826-1837255 GCF_000151845.1 Pteropus vampyrus | reverse complement strand
ATAAATTACCTATGTTATTGGCTAAGTAATTCCGCTTCTAGAAATTTATTTGAAAGAAACAATCAGATGCATGCCTGCTAACACAGTTTGAGATGAATCAAATATTTTAAAGTTAAAAATTAAAACCATGCAATTTCTATGATTAAATATAAATGACTTTTATTGGAGAAAATTTTCAAACAATTTAAATTTTTTTAAGACCAATTTGGAAAAATAAGTGAGTATATTTATAAAATAGAATACTATATAGCCACTGAAAATCATACCACTAGAAAATTATTTAATAATATAAGAAAGTTTTATTGAAATATATTTGTTGAAAAAGAGTAAACACTATGCAATAAATAATTTTACAATAAAACTATCTGCCCAGGAAAATAATCTATAAGTAAATTGACAACATTGTTAAATATGATTATTTATTGCTTTTTGAATTTCAGAGTATGCTATTTTCTATTTCACACAGTATTATTTCATTGATAATGTTGAAAATTATAGTGATATATGTTCAAATTTTAAAAAATAATGATATATAAAATTTGGCTAAAAGTGTGGTTCATTTTTTAAAAATTGTACTCTTCTTACTTTTCGAGGACTTCTATAATAACACATTACTTTTTTTCCCAGAAGAAAATTATAAAATTATAAAGCTATAAAAGCTGATTGACCTGAGGCAGAATAAAAATTAATCCTAACTGCTAGTGTTACATGCCTCCTATTTGTCAGGCACTGTTCCAGGAGCTTACATGCATGCTCTCATTTAATCCTCAAAACAAATTTATTTGATAAGGATTATTATGACCCTATTTTATGGATGAGGAAATTGAGGTGTAGAGAGATGCAATAACTTGCCCTGGAGACACGAATGGTAAGTGACGAAGTTGGGGATTAAAACCCCATGGCTAGTTTCCTGCATGGTACCAAGTGCCTTTCTCCCGAGAAATATTGAAACAGTCCTATTTAAATGACCATTTAGTGTAAAGGAAAGAATTTAATCCTCAATTACAGAAAATCTCATTCATTTAGATAAGCCAAAGCCTCCCCCCAAAAGGGGCGATTATTGATTTTTTTTCAGGAATGACATTACATTATTTATTCATTAAAGTCCAGAGTAATAATTTCTCATATAATAGATTTCCTTAAGAGACCTGTTTTGTTGAATGAAAAGAATGTTTGGGACTAAATTTATTAATTGCCTGAAAGTGAAATGTTTCTCACATGCTTAACATCAGTTTGTTCTCTAAGAATTTGTTAATATTCTCATTGTAATTTTATAGAATTTAATACTTTATCCATGAAGAAAGAATGTGCTAAAAAAAGTTTAATCTCAGTCTAGACTTTATGTAAAATTCCAAATAGTCTAAATTATTTAAGAGTGACTTTGTGAAATGTTGTCTAAGATATGATAATTGACTAATGAGTGTGTGTGAGTAAAAGGACATTCTAAATACCTGTGTGTAGTACAGCTTCTTCTACTAAAAAGGTTAGGAAATGGTTTTAATTTTTATGCGGCATGGCGTTTTTCTTTGTTCTGTACCCCTCCTGTTCTCTATTCTTTATCCAATCATTGTTCATTCACAATTTCGAAAGTGAGTGGTTAAGTGTGAGTTCTTGAGAACAAGATCTTTATGTCTTATTCATCTTTGTATTTCAACATCTAACAATTGCTTGGCATCAAGTACTCAGTATTTTTCCAGCAAGTTAAATATAACTGCAAAACTCCTCAATTTCTTTAATGTCCTTATCACCACCTGTAATCAGCCTGAGACGACTTCTCAAAAAAGTGTTTATAAATTGACCATTGGTAGAGGACAGTCTCTACCAATCTAGAGCAGGAACGATGGATAGCCATGTTATCCTTTTTTCTCTTGTTTAAAAATAATAAGGAAATGTGAACATATCTTAACGCTTCTTTGTAAGACACAAAAGTTTTCATAATAATTTAATACTCTATGACAATGGTTTTGTTATTGCTCTTCTTTAATCTGGGTTACTCAGAAATTGAAGACAGCTTGACATTCTGTCAAAATTATGATCAATACCAAAAAAATCTCAATAAAGATTAGATTTTTTTGTCTCTCAAAAGATTGAAATTATTTTGATCTAATTAGTGGATGTTCATTTAATTAAACATTGAAGGAAAGTTTTCTAGAAGATCATTGTGATTTTAGGCTTCAGAATGAATTCAGTTTAGATTTGACTGTATTTCTCTTTGCTTTTGGGATACATTTATGTAAACATTGCTTTGTGAAAAAAATTGGCAGTGGTATGTTTATATAATGAAAATAATTCATTATATTTATTGAAATCATATCTTCTGTAATGGCAACATCCTTAGGGAGAGGATGGAAGATAGTACTCATTAGATACTTTTCTTCATTTGTGAGCCAGACAGTATATTAGTTTTATCCAATTGCCATCTGCCATCCACTTTATATACAGTATGCCTAAAGAACTCACTCCATATAAGAGTCTAGAAGATAAAGGTAGACCATATTGTATTTATATTTGTAAATACTGTATGCATTAAATTACAAATATTTATGTGCCATTAAGGTTTGAATAAAAGAAATATAGAGTTGAAACAGATATGCCATTTCTGTTCAAGGCTGGGGGTTGAGGATAAAGTTTGGCTAGAAGCGTGGTTCATTTGTGTATATAGTTGCATTTGTCATAACTATTTGAATGTGTCACTTTGATTTCATTTTCCATTTACTTTGCTTAGTACCATTTGCAAAGCAATACAAGGAATTTCTATATAAGTTGAATTGATTTGAAAGAGTGCACTAGCTGAAATATGTATGATGTGAACTCAATGACTCGATAATCTAATGGGAAAACACATTTAATCAATTTTTTAAATATTTAAAGAATGACTTTTTATTATGCAAAATTACGCAATAGCTAAAACAATAGATTCTTTAAACAAAATGACAGTTTTGAAATAGGAAGAACAAAATGGTTTAATTTTTTGCAGTTGTATGCTTTAAATCGTACATAGAAATATTTGTTTTTCAGCACAAAATATTTGCTACAAAATTAATTTCAGGGAAACAAAATTTAAAAAAAAAATAATGACAGTGAAAAATAAGCCCTAATCTAAAACATTCAATTTTTTTTTTTTTTTTTTTGCTCAAAAGAATCTATGTAGACTCATTAAAAAAATTCTTATTCGGTTTGAAATTTTGAAAATAAAAACCTCATTGTTAAATGTTAATTGATGAATTACTGTGAATCTCTGCAGGGGCAGAGAAGAGGTCATCTTAATAGACCTGCTGGTATGAGTGGATTAAAGTAGTGCTGTTATAATGTGACAAAGATGTGTGTGTATGTGCGTGCACACGAATGTGAGTGTGCATGTATACAGGCAACATGGCACTCAAGAAAATCAAAGGAAATGAGCCAGAAACTTCTCACATTCTGCTGGCATCTGTGGAGTGTCGCCATATGAGAACCATATGACTGCTGGCAGATTGGCATGTCAGCTCAGGCATGTTAAACTTGACCGCACTGAGCTTGGGCTTTATCAGTTTATTATAGGAATATCGATGTAATTTTAACCGCACTCCTTTTGTGCAAGGGCATTTTAAACTTTCACAATGCCTCTAATCCCAATCCCACCCTTTGAAACCATCTCCAAGTAGAAATAAGGCATTCCCCCAGTGGAATTAAAATGAAAATAAACTGCTGAAAATAGGAGCAGTGTTTTATGTGGTAAAACTGGGTTTACCCATAAGGATCAACAAGAGCTGACCACCATGTCGTAAGTCGGAGATGAGTTTTCAAAACCAAATTACTTTAACATGATTCCTCTGGTAGGGCTAGAAAGTGGGACCACAATCTTTTCTTTAGA
Organism: Pteropus vampyrus; assembly: GCF_000151845.1. Taxonomy (NCBI): domain Eukaryota; kingdom Metazoa; phylum Chordata; class Mammalia; order Chiroptera; family Pteropodidae; genus Pteropus; species Pteropus vampyrus. The sequence continues at coordinate 1,833,402 of NW_011888880.1, read as the reverse complement.
TTGGGTGAAGGAGTCCTACCTTGGCGTGATCTATGCCTTCCACACGTGGGAGCTCTGGGTGAATTGAGTCTTCAGTATCTTCAAATGAGAGGAAGGTGGTCTCGATTGCTGATATTTATCATCCACACTGTTCAAAAGCAAAACGGCCTTGTTTTGGGACAGTATTAACTGGCCTGCCTTTTAATAAGTGGTTATTTTGAAATAGAAGGTTCTATTTAATCTTTATAGCCAGGGAAGAAGAAAACAGAGAGGCCATTAATCTATTTTTAATAGAGTCTACTAAAATCACGATATTTCTGGTTATTGATGTGAACTAACAATGGAGATGACAAAACTCAGCCTCAGTCCTTGACTATCGGGTGGGCAGATCTGGCCTGCTTACGGAGCTCTGTGCCTCATCTCCTCAGGCCACCTTGTTTCAGCACAGGGGTGGCAGATAGCTCCATGCGTAGGGTCCCATAACAAGTGAAATCACTTGGTCTCTCTGCTTTGCATTCTTGGAACTTTCTTCAAAGCTCAATCACCAGTGAAATATAGAAGTGAAATTAACACCTCAGGGGCTACCCTCAAACAATGGGGTGTGGGAATAGGTGGGTAAATGCTCCTCCAGTCTCCTGTCCGTAGGTGGAACAATCTTGAGGCACATTCTTCATGCTTCCTCAGAGAGCCCTAGAGGTATTGGGCTGCAGTTGCCCTGAGCAGTAACCAGTTGGGTAGCACACCTTTTTTTGGCTTTATGCCATGCCCTGTCTCATCGTTCCCACTGCATCATCACTACCACTTTCTGGGATCAAATTCAAATAAACCACTTATGCACAAGATTTCATCTCAGGCTCTGCTTTTAGGAGAACCCAACTTGGACAGGAAGTCTGTCTTGGATGTCCCATCCCCGTTTATATCCTTATTGGGACTATCTGTCACCAAATACGATTTGCATCCCTTGACTATAGCTCCATATCCTGTTATCTTTAGTCATCCCCTAGCTCTGGGCTTTGCCCAATTTTTTCACACCTTATAGAAATTTCTTTATCTTGTTTTTGTTTAATTCCTTTAGGTATCCTGCATTCTCTGGATAGAAGGTCCTTTAAGCATGTATTTAAATGGCATCGATGAGCTATTTGATTTATGCCATTTGATATATCACACTATGTTTTACCAAAGCCTTAACCCAAAGCAGTCAGTCCACTGGTAGGAATTTGGGTTGCCTCCAACTCCTGTCAAAGAGGCCGACGCCAACGCTGCTGACACGGGAACTTGCCCTGCCAACACCCTTCTGCAAGAAACAAATGCCCAAATGTGTGAGTTGAATGGGAAACTGGAGAGCATAATGAAATGCATGATTCAAGTATCATTGTGTGAGTTATGTTTATTCAAGAAAATCTTGTTAGTTATTGACTACGGAACCTGATACAGAAAATACAAAATTATGAATTTAGCGAAGGCATAATTCTTTCTACTCACTACAAAAAACTTTCTGTGCTTTATAAAACATTATCCCTTTTATGGCCCTCTTTACAATATAAATATACAATATACAATTTCCTGTAGTTTTTTCCCCCTACAACCAAATGCTCCTTGAGGTGTGGGACGATCTCATCATTTTTTATTTCCATCTCCTAATCCCTTGCTTAGATAGAACATTTGGCAAACATTTGTGGAAATAAACACGTGACTTCTGTTATTTATATAGCACTAACTACTCAGCAAATTCTGTTTAGGGTTGCATTCTGTTTAGGGTGATCTCATGGTGACATTTAAAATAGTATTAGATGGTAATGTCAGCTGAAGATCACTCAGAAATCACCTATAATTTTTTGACCTGAAATAGACCAAGGACATATTGAGCATCACAATAGTCAGAAGCACTGGCTTGGGAGCCAGGCAGAAATGGATTTCAGTCTTGGTTCTGCCAGTTAATAGCTGGGTGACCTTGAACAATGCCCCTAACACCTCCAAATATCGTCTTAAAAATGGGAAAACAATAATACTTATTTCATAGATTTCTTTTGGTAAAAGTTAAATGAGATAAAGCAAATAAAGCCCTTAGCACATGTCCATCCTTAGTCTGTGCTCACTAATTAGTCACTACCATTCCTGTTTTTTATCTCTGTTATTTAATTTCCCTGGTACTACACAACTGGCGAGTGATAGATCTAGGACAAGAATCTGGCTTAGTGATTTTCAAATTAGTGTTCTTTTCATTGTAAAACATTGGGTCAACACAGACGTCTCTGAAATTACAGTCTTAGGTGATGAGAACACAGGATTTGATACATTGGCATTTTTCCAAGTACAGCTATGGCCAAAGTGTCCTCTGACTGATGTAATCCATAAAGAGACCCAGAGACCACTACCTTTAGGGTTCTGTTTGGGAACTTGAGTCACCAGTTTGTACCCTTTATCTCATAATAATGATGTCACTAGATATCTCTTTCTTTGAGAAAGTACTGGCCTAAATCTTGTCCTTGAGAAGACAAAAAGGGTATTTGGCCCAGCTGCTTGGAGGGCCAGTTCCACAGGCATCACAGTCCGCGGTGATGAGCTACTATAGCAACTGTTCTATGGTGGCCCTTTGTACCACTGTCTCATAATGCATTGCACAAGGCCCAGGATCAACTGACATCAGAACTAGGGTTCGCATTGTTATTTGCCCCAACTAAGAAGAGAGTTATCACTTCTCAGTATGAGCTAGGCTTCAGTTTTTTTCTATCTGAATGAAGGTTTGCTGTGGCATGAAATGTGTAGCCGGGGCAGTGAGGCTCTGTTCTGACAATGCAAAATTAATCTAGACAGCCAGTGTCAAAGATTTAAAAAGTGTCTTTCCATCTGTGGGTCCCATCTTGTTTGCACTTTAGAACCAGATGGGAATTCTATTAAAACTACTGAGGCCTGGGCCCCGAACCTCTGGGGCTGAGAACCAGGCACTCGTTGTCTTCTTAAAGGCCCCCCATGTGGTTGAGTGTGCATTCTGGGCTTGGAACCACTGTCTAGGAGAAGGGCTATATGCCACCTGCCATGCCACAGTCGTGCGGCCACAGGGAATTCCACCTCAAAGCCGACTCTGTGTTAGTCAGAGTGTCGGGCTTTGAGATTCTAAACAGCTTTGGCAGGTGAGTTTCAGCAGTTAGAGAAGGATCCCAGCAAAGTGGACTTTTAATTACTTAATTAATAATTTTTAGGAAAGCAAACCCATCGGTGCTCTCAGTGCTTAGAGCTGCAGGACACTCAGAGTTGCAAAGCCTTCCATGCTTAATGGAAATTTTGACTTCGCTTGCAGAATGATGTGTGCCAGGAATACGCTGAAGGAAGCAGTTAATTTTTCAAAAAGATGACATCAAGAATAACTGTGTAAATCTAAGATGTCCTTGGAAACTTTTCTGCCCGCCCCTGCCCCCACCTCTCTCTGGCACGATGTTGTTTCATCCACCCGCAGCAGAAACAATAAGGACATCTGTGACCTCAGCTCACATTCTTCTAAGCCATACACAATACGAAACAGCCCTGTTTGTGCATCTTTGCCCACTCTTTCCTCTGAAAAGCTTCACAGGCTTTCTTTTTGCCTCCTCCTAGGCAAACTGCTGCAGACTGATGCGGCTTTCACGAAGGCCAGCAAAACAAACACGCCCTTACTCTCTCCATGGACCGTGGTTGGTGTAAATCTGCATGAGACAGGCTCTTGCAACCTTCTGTACTAAAAGGACAGGTTTTGTGAGTAAACTCATTCAGAAAGATCAAGATACCTCCTTTTCGAAGAAAGATCAAGTCACATTGCGACGAAAAAAATCTGCCTCTGAAAAAGCTATTTCTAAAAAATCTGTTCAGTTTGTGTCAAAGAATCAAATTACACCCATCTGGAGAGACGCATGTGAATAGAAAAACCTGCATTAAACAGCAAACCACATCTATAGTGCTTCTTGTAGCAGACAAAGAAATGCTGGGTGTATCAACAGGCAGGGCCTCCTTTGATGAAGAAGTACTAACTGGAAGAGGACAAATCAAGCTCTTAGCCTTTCGTGTTCTTTCCATAAAGTGAGGATGGTAGTGGGGAGAAGGGGCAGCTGCACATTCTGAGTAATTCATACAGGAAAAAATCATTTTCAGCGGCCTGCGGATGGCTTTGAGTGCAAGCAGATTTCCATGCAGAAATGATCTATGGGCCAGGGATTACACCCCTTTTTGCTCACACAAGGACTGATTGCATGGCCCACAGCTGGAGCTAATCCAGATATCTGTTTAATTAAATAGGAGCTGTCATTCTGTTCCATTACATCAAAGCCCAGGAAGGTGACATGGAGGTGAGATGGCAAATGTAAATTTTCAGTCCTTCGTTTCTTTATAAAGGGATAAAAATTCTGATTTTTAGCAGGGTTGTGTGTGTGTTTGGGGGGTGGTGGGGAGGAGAGAAAATAGAAATCTAATTGAGACATCTGTGACTATTTCAATTTCCCATGAAGATCATCTTTTCTAAAGTCATATATTTTTTCTGGAGCAGGATGCTTGGCAGGGTAAATTTAAAAAGATGTCAGTGAGGCAATCTTTACCTACAAGAAGAGTCCACTGAGTGCCTCTTATGGAAATGGCATTACAGGGAACATAATGGACCCAGCCAAGAATAAGATTTGCTAAGAAAAAATCTGTAAGGCCACTGCTTACATGGTTGAGCAATTTTGGGTAACAGAATGTTTATTATACTTGCTGTTCGGAGTTCAGATATTTGTCAAAACCAGTGAATGTGCTTATATTTAAATGCAAACGAATGAACAAAAATGATTCCATTAAGAGAATGAATCAATATTTTAAAATAAAAACTACTTAGAATTTTACTAAATTAACTTTAACATGATGTATGTACATCAAATCTATCAAACAAACTGCTATAAATATGATTCTGATATTAACTGTCTTTTCACTAAGTGATTATAAAAACCCTTCCCCAGGTGTGGCTAAGAGAAAGCTTCCTGTCAGAGAAATTCCTCTAGGAGGCTCTCCAGTCTCTTCATTGTCCATGTTCCTCTGTCTCTATGCCACGTGTATTCTCTACCATTTGTGATGGAAGAATCACTTCCATACAACAAGGTCTTTATTATTAGCTTGAGAAAAGTTTTAGACTCTGTTTGCACTTGCTCAAGACTGCATTTTCTGACTTTAGGTGCCAGAGTCTTCACGAACTGTCGTTGACATCGGGTTTGCGCAATGATTATAATTTAGGTTTCTTTTCCTTTAAAATACTCTGCAAAATGGCATCTCTAATAGGTTACCCCATCTAAGAGTCTGTTTGCACAACACTTCACTTTTTTTCCTCTTATCTGAAAGTTGTAATCACTAGTACACTTTAACAATGAGAAGTTTTTCTTCTTTTTGTTTTTTTTTTGGGGGGGGCTGGGGGGCATGGGAAAAAAACCCAGTTAAATCACTCATGACACAACCACTGGCAGTAGGCCTATCTCCCAGAGTAGTTGAGAGCACGCATTCTGAAGCCCACAGGCCTGGGTTTATTTCTAGCCCTAATACTTGCTAGAAATGCGACCATTGGCAAGTCACTTAACCTCTTTGAACCAGAATTTCTTCATTTGATAATAGTTGCAATTACCTGGGAAGAAAGGAACGAAAAGTTGGGCTGCAACTCAGTTCTTCCCTTCTTCAGAGATGCTTCAGGCAACCCATACCTGGTCATAGAACATAGGAACATCGTTGTTTTTTTTTTATAGGAGACACTGTTAGCATTTACTCTAAGTTCTTACCTAAGAAGACTTTTAGGAAGATATACCTGATCTTTGTAGATTTCTTATTATAAATTGATCGGTAAATTATAGCTTTGTGAGTCGCAGCTCCACTGCCGAAGAGAAATCGGTAGCTAACATGGACTACGTTGTTAATATGGAGCTATGTGGTTAGGAGACATAAACATGAGGACACCCCAAAAATATATAGCTTTCATGAGCTTACTTGTACTTCACACGCAGTGATTATCTGTTTATTCAAAACCGAAGCATATCTTGGTCCAAAAGGAAGCTCTATCCCATGGTTTGGGGACTTCCAGATACTGGGCTGTATCAGTGACAGTTGCTTATTTGTTGTTTCTTTCACTGGTCATTAGTAAAACTCCGTGTTGGGTGAAACTTGTATTGAATGTGATTCTGTTTGGGTCAGTGCTTTTTCTCATAGGATTGTTGCACGGAGTAAATGAGTTAATACATGAAAAGCTTTTAGAATGGCATCCGGCTCGAATGTGCTATGCAAGTGTCAGATATTAACAGTGTTAAAGTTTAATGATATCATGAAACAGTATTGTGTAAGCTACTCTAGATCCTGGATGTGAGTATTAGAGATGCAAACGGTCTATTTTCACAAGTAATTTAAATCCAGGGGAATGGCTCGTAGAACAGGAGCAATAACGCGAGTTGTGGTGTAAGAGTCCCCACGCTATTTCCTCACTGTCTCAGTTTGGACTTTGCCAAGAGCAGGTCTGGAGACAGAGAAGTGAATGTAAGTAGCTTATTTTGGAGGGGATACTAGGAAATGGCAATAGGCGAATGGGGAAGTGAGACAGGAACAGCAAAAGCAGCCAGTACTGCGGGAGCGATCAAGCAGATTTCCACTGTGAGTAACTGGGGCTTATTCCCACTGGGCAACTCTTGGAGCCAGTGTAGAACACGCACCTCTGAGTTCCCTCAACCACAAGGAAGAAACTGGCATATTTTTATACCACCTTCCATCAGCCATTGGTTGCAGGAGGAGTTAATTGTCTAGTATTTCAGTCTTCCCAGGCAGGGCAGCTTGAGCTCAGGGAAGGCCCTCAGGCAAAGACGCACAGAAGCTGACAGCTGGCAGTTGGCCAGTGCAACCGCACAGTAAGGATGGAAGGGAAATGCACAGGCCATGGGCTGAGGCCACTGTACTCCACCACTGCTGACATTTGATTCCTGAAAATGGGAGGAGAATCCCCATTTAAAAAGTTTAAGATCTGATTAAAACTCAAAAAGGGCAGATGGAACTTAAGACAGAAGAGTATGTAGGAAAGTTCTTATGAATAATAGTCTCTAGAAACAACATAATAAAAAAATGTCACACTAAATAAAGACAATATAAACACTTGATATAGTTTATATTAGCATGATTAGTAATTCTGTGCTCAGTAATATTAATTTCCAATGATAGGCACTATTGAATGGGAACTGTTTGGATCTTTATCTATGGTCTCAATTAAGTTTTCATTTTAAGTTATTATTGTTTTATTATCAATTATATGCACAGTTATGTTACCCTTGCATCTGGCCTCCCATCCAAATGTTGAAAGCATTTCTGCTTTTATGACCTGGGAGTTGTTTCCTCCTCAAAGATCCACTTCATGCCTCGGGGATCCGCTTCCTAGCTCCTGAGTTTTGCTTCTTAAAGCTACAGGTCATTTCTCTTATCTTCCACCTCCCTGGTCCCATCTCAGTAAGTGTCATAGCTTCACATATTCCAGACTCCATGGAAGAACTTATCTATCGGGAGCTTCATTTCCTCTCATTTGGTTCCATCTTTTCCAATATAACACCACAAAAATATCATCTTCCATACTCCCATGTTACATCCCTTTCCTACCCCAAAGACCAGTTTTAAATGTTTATAATTTTGCAGAGCGGAGCCTGATTTTACAAATATCTTCTATCCAGTGCTAGGTGTTATGAAGGATACATTGCTGATTAAAATAGACAAAACAAACCTTGCTTTTATAAAGCTTAACATTTATTGGATAGACGACCATCGAATAAACCATCACAAAAATTAGTCTATATTTTAAAACGGTAGTAAGTACTATGAGAGCAAGTAAAGTTGCCATCTAAGCCTGTCTGATTATGTCTGTGTACAGGTATGTGGAGGTGTTGGAGAGGATTCTTGGAAAACATCCCTGACATTTAAACTTCGATCCGAAGGATGACTCGAATAAATTCCCTCCCAAGTAGGAAGGTTCCATATCAAGCATGTGTGTGCATGGTTCCTATGAAGGAAAAGAGCCTGGGCCTGCGAGGAACTGCAAAGCGAGCATGGCTGGAGCTCAGAGGGCAAGTGCACGTGTGGGGGCAGGTCAAGCTCAAGAGGCAGACGGGGGCTGAAATCAGGCTGAAAACTATGAATGTCTGTCTTTACGCAAAGACCAATGAGAAGCCCTTTGAGAATTTTAAATAAAGGAGTGGTCTGATTGGCATTTTGTTTTAAAATCAGTGCTCCTGTGTTGAGAATGGATTGTAGGAGTACAAGAGTGAAAACTGGGAGATACCTTGACAAAGTTTTTTGCAAAAATCCATGTGAGAGATAATAGTATCTTAGACCAGCCTACTGGACAAAAATGGAGTGACATGGACATATTCAGGAGATAGCAAGGAGATTAAGGCCACAGTAATGAAGGCATCCCAAATACCAAAATGTATACAGAAAAAGAGTTTGAACTATTTTATATTTTATGATATAAACTGTGTCACACTTTTTTTTTTTTTTCGAATTGAATAAAAACTAAGTAAAAACCCCAGATGCCTTGTTGGCAAGAAGTTGATTATCACAGTCTTAGGTTTACCTGGATCACTGAAGGACCCCAGGCCTTACACAAGCCAAAAAGGAGGTACGCTGTTCAGCCACAGTCAAGTGGGAAATTGGATGTTGCCATGACTACCTTAGATCCTCATCGTACCAAAAGGCCTTATCTGATAAATCTAGTGCTGCTTATTCTTGCTCTAGGGAGTTCCAAGGAGGCCATTCTCCCTACTAAGCTTGGCCCCTTAGTCGTTATCACTTTTAGTGCCTGGAACCTTCAGATGTATGTATTTCTATTCTTCTCCAAAGTCCTGCCGATTACAACATGCTTAGCTCAGCTTCCTCCTCTGAGGAGCATCAGACACTGACCCTTTTGCTAATCTTAGGCAGCCACCTAGGGAATTGGCTGCTTTCCTTTATCAATCCACAAACACAAAGGGCTTCAGGAATTTCCTTCTACAAAGAGCTTGATTTCCTTTCAGGAAGACTCTCGTCATTGAAAATATATAAACATAAAAAGACTGTTCACTTTCCTTGAAGCAGCTGATGAAGAAATGCTCTTTTTTCTTTCTGAAACTCCATATTTCTACCCCTGTTTTTTTCCCAAAGACAGAAATGGGATTTTTTTGTACTTTCCTGCAGAAGTAATGCAAAATAAACCATAATTTAATTTTTGGGTCACTGCGAATACAACGCATCATGTATATGTTCAGGTTTCATGTGCTTGTGGTTGAGGAGTTATTATGTACAAATAAATTGCTATGGAGTTCAGAGGAAGGAGTAATGAACTGCCCTTGGAGCAGGTAGGGGATCAAGGCACTAAGGGTACTTTGTAAAGGAGTAGAATTTGAGTTTGACCTTGGAGGCTGAATAGGAGTTTGCAATGAACAGAAGGAGAATCAAAACAGGCAAGCAGAGGTAACAAGTGGTACAAAGGAATTGAGAAAAAGTAATCTGCTATGGCAAGAATGTAAGATGATGTGTGACTAGGCTGCACAGTGTCAGAAGATGATTCTAGGAAGCTAGGTAGCAACATATTGTAGAGGGCTTTATAATGGTATATTTAAGATTTCAGATTTTTTTTACCTTAGACAATGAAAATGTAAATTTTTAAAATATTTATTTTTAAATTACAGACAAAATTGGATTTGCATTTCAGAGAGTTGGCTCTAGGAAAAACTTACAGGATATATTGAATAAGAATAGCACCCAAGTCAAAGAAATCCACTAGAGGCTGTTGTGGTTGTCCTAATGAGACATTTATTTAGCATCTTCTGTGTACCAGAAACAACGTGAGGTTTTAGCATATGCAGTAAAGCATAGTGGTTGAGAATGTGGTTGCTGAGTGACTCTAGAGGCAGTCTGCATAGATTTAAATCCTGATTCCTCCCTTACTAGCTTGGTGACTTTATGCAAGTTAATTAGCTTACCTGTGCCATAGTTTCTTCATCTATAAAATGATGATAATAATATACGTATATTGGGATTGTTGTAAAGACTAAATATGAGAGTACATCTGAAGTACTAGATATATGGTACTTATTTTTCTCTCTTTTATCCAAGTAGCATCCCTTGAAGTAAAAATAATTATTCTCACTTTATGGATTTGGAAACCGAGTCTCAAAAAAGGTAATGTGATTTATTCAAGTTTCAGAGAGAGCAGGGAAAGATGGAGCTGCTACTTGAGCCCAGTTGTCTTTGATTCCAAGGTTCGTGATGTTTTCCTGTTACTTTATGTTTTTGAGGGATCCCTGTGAGGCAATAGTCTGAGAGTGTGGAGAGGCTATGAACTTAAGTGACATTATGAAGGTGGAATGTATAGAAGGAGAGATGGCTTCTGCAGTCATTCAAATGATGAAAGGGAGAAGGCTCGGAAGTCGGGAGATCTTTTGGCAGAATAGCATGTTCTTGCTACACTCCAGGCTGCAGTGGTTCTGCACAACGAGTAGTCCAGACCTAGTCCAGGAACCATGTTATCGGTCCCATGCACTTTGTCGATCTTGGATTTACACAGTTATCAGAGATTACGTGTTTACAGGGTACATTACCTACTCATAGGAAAGAACAACTCGTAGAGGCTGAGCCAAATGCAGTCTTGAGTTTAGTACAACAAGACTACCTCTCCAAGAATTATGCTAGCAAGCCCACTGACAAGGCATATCCACCCTGATTTCAACAAAATGAAAATTTGCACGTTTCAGATCTGGAAAAATCATGGAGTAAATACTTTTGGAAAGGGTGGTCTTTCATTGTCCTTTTAAGGTGACATAATTTAATTAATATCACAGTCATGATATATCCAGACCGGGAATTATTAGATATTTGCACACTGGAAGCTCCCCATAGACTTTGCCATTGTTAGGTAAGTCACCACCCATCAAAATCTGGTTCTAAACTTTGCACATTCAAGCACTTAATATTATCAATTTGTCAGGTTATGGGAAACAGATTTACAACAGAATACGTTGTACAATAAAACTTTTACAATGAGATACCAATTTAGATGATAAATAATACCCCAAACTCATATCTCCTGAATAGGTAGGTGCAAGCGGGAGGTCAAATTATAAATGTAAATACTACTAATAATCCTTTTCTGGACAAATTACTCTTCTTTATTTTAAAGGTACTCTACCTCTGCCCCAGCCCATGCTGAAATAAAAAAGGCTTTGCCTGACAGCAGATAGGTTAGGACTGGGAAATCAGACCAGTTAGAAGACATCATAGCAATGCTGATGAGAATAACTTATAACGATTCTACTCTTGGGGAAGAAAAAAGGCAGATTCGAGTGATATTTAAGAGGTAGACAATAGAGTATAGAGTGGATTACATGTGGGAGCTGAGGCAAAGGAGAAGTTGAGGGTGATTTTCAGATTTTTTGCTTTGGATGTATGAAGTTACAGCTAACTATAAGACATCCACGTAGAGGAAACTAGTCGGTTTGGGGCTAGAGAGGTAGATTTGGAAATCATCACTGTGTCTATCTGTCTGTATGAGGATCACATTTACAAGGAAGTGTGTGTAGAATGGGAGGGGCAGATGGTAATGTTACCGGAGAGTGAGGTCCTCTCCCGGTGCGTTGTCCAGGTTCTTGATGCCTGGAACAAAGAATTGAGCAAGACACCAAAATACAGTAGAAAAGAAGTTTTATTAGAAGGGAAAGTCCACTTCCAGATGTGGAAGTGGGCCTGAGCAAGAGGAATATGGCTCAAAAGGCCTGGTAACAAAGCCTTTGGGGTTTTTATCCCTTTTTGCTATGGGTGGTTACTTTTCTTGGAGGGGTGGGCTTCCTTGATTGACAACTAAAATTGACAGGACTCAGTGATTCATCATTTTGTTTCTGCGCATGTTTGTTCCCAGAATTCAATCGGTTATAATGATATTTATGAAGTTCCGGGCATATGCATCATATTATAATGATGGTATAATGAGGTTCAGGTGAGTCGAAGGTCGTTGGGGTCTTCATTGTGCAGCTGCAAGTGACTGGCTTAAACTGGTATCTAATTCTCTGCCTACTGGTTTCTTTGTGAGAGTTAAAAAATGCCTTCTGGCTTGCTTAATTGTGGGTGGATTAGGGTGGACCCTTTTTAGGATAGGATGACCTCAGTGTCTTTGCAGGCAGACCGGAAACCCCCTAACTAACTTTCTTGCCCAACTCTTTTCTAAGAGCCATGAATCCCCTTATTATTAGTATGGATGTTGAGGGACTGGAGGTCTCTTCTTCCATATCTGCCTCCTACTGTGAATGGCCATAGTCCCTGCCTACAGGGGTTTCATGGAGCTCTTTCTCTTTCTGCCTCAGTCAGAATGGGGAGTTGGGTTTTCTGCTAAAGTGTCACCCCAGTCCTTAGACAAGGAAAAGAAGATACAAACTTATTATTTAAATCCTATATCTATTAATTTCTATTATTGATTTGCCTATTAAGTAAATAAAGGAAAACAGGCTTGGTTAATATATTTCTTAAAGAGTAAAAAAAAGGCCTTTGGCCTAAAGTCCCCTCCCCTCTCAGACTCTAAGGGCCCTATCTGACTTAACACCATTTCTGCTAACAAAGGGCTATGACCCTTATCAATAGCCAGAGGATCTGAGTCGACAGGGCAATTATCAGGATTTGAGGGAGAGTGCTTTTTTTTCCAAAAAAAGGAGGGAATAAAACTTAACTAGGTTTACTAAAAACATTAACTCTGCAAGAGATGTCCCATTTCATTCCATTGCTAGTGATGTCCCGTCTCAGTAACGTATAGAACTTTATGGCACCCCAACTTTAAGGGGCAGATGGGAGAAGAGGAGACCAAAAAGGAGACTGAGAAAAGGGTGGCCAGCGAGACAAGAAAAATCAGGGAGGAATAATATCACATTAGAGGAACTGAAGAGATTTTTCAATAAGATTTTCTTTAAAAACTCTTCAAAATCTTTTCTTTAAAAGGCAAATGCCACGAAGTGGCTAAATAAGAAAAGATCCTCAAAAATGTGCCTACCGTATATAACAACTGGGAGGTCTTCGGTTCTCAGCTGTCCCTTGAAAGGTGAGGCCAGGGGTCAGATTGTAATGAGAAGAAAGGTGAGTGAGTAAAGATGTCCAGGTGTTTGAGGCTACTCTTTCAGGAACCTTGGCTGTGAAAGAAATAAGGTTAAGCAGTTAGCTTGGAGCTGCATGATGGCCATTATGAAGACGGTGAGGTTTGAACATGTTTATTTGCTGATTAAAAATATACTAGCAGAGAGAAAAGTGATGAGTATATAGGATGGAAAGGACATAAATGATAAACAAGGAGCGATCCTTATTATCTCGTAGTATAGAGACTTTTTCTAAAAGGTAACTACTATCTTATATTTAGTATTGAGTACATGATTTTCTATTTCAGAGAGTGATGTTTGAAGATTTGTCAAATTCTGTAAAACTTTTATTTCGGTTTCTGACTGCAGGTAGGGTCCTGCCCCCTACTAATATATATTATCAGCTGTATTCTAGGCAGTTGAGTGGTGTTGACCAAACAGCAGAAAGAAAATTTCTTTTCCAAAGTCACGACATGTTGAGTGAGCCTCAGGTTAGGTGTAATACTTAAAGGCAGGACACACAGGACCTGAGAGTGAATGTTAACCACTAATCTGTCAACAATTGTTCATTCATCTACAAATGGTTTTTGGATGCTGGACACTATGCTAAGTGCTGGGATCAAAGTGAGCAGAGCTGCATTATGCCCCTGCTCTCCAGGAGACTATTATCTGCTGCTGGACACAAACATTCACCAAATCAATGTTTTGGTAGAGTATGTCCTTTGAGAAAGTCATTTCAGCTGTATATCACCAGAGTGGGGAAAATTTAATTAACCAAAATGGATGTGGGAAACCCATTTCTGGTAGATAGCAGTGTATGTTAAGGTTCTGGAGTAAGAGACATCTTTTAACATCTTACTGATACCTTCTTTTTTTCCCTTAGTTTTCCCTTTACCTACCCATTTGTTTTATTTTGATGACACAGGAGGAGCTGTGAAAGTTCTACAAAAATAAGGGATTAAATTTTGCAAAAGAAATGCCAAGGAATAATTGACTTCATAGATGGGATAAAAAGTGAGAACTTGGAAACGCAGAGTGTTTGGTTATTATGTTTTTGTTTTTGTTTTTTTAAACGTATATAGTTCACATTAAAAAGTTCTCCTTTTCTTAATTTAAAAAGAAACTGTTTCTGAAAGTTCCCAAGTGCTGTGCTCCTGTAGGTGACAGTCCTGGGAGATACCTGGAGAACGACCACCCTGGGAAGGATGAGTTTCGTAGCCACTGCTGGGACTATTTCAAGTGCCCCCTTAAAACACAGAAATCCTGTCTTCTGTCTTGGTCCGTCTTTCAGAGAACTTTCTTAGGCATAACAAGGAGCTCTCTTTTTCTTTTTTTTCCTCTTTCCCCTTTTTTTTCCTAAAACGATGGCAAAGATTTGCAAAGGTGATTTCGGCCTTGAACCTGATGAGCTAAGGGAAAACTAGTGACAAAACAAATGCGCTTATAATTCTCAAACTAGAGTTATGGTTGGCGCCTTGATGAATTTCTTATATAGAAAAGTGCCAAAACCTAAAATTTAGAAGGAAAGAAAACAAGACATGAATAACACTATCTTTGAAAATCACTTTGTGCCTTCCTATTCTTTTATTCTGATACATTTTCATATCGATTTCTCTCTGTTCTAATTTTCCCTTGAGACTTTTCCTTCTTTCCTTCTTTCTTGTTTTGCTATATGTAATTAGAATAAAGAAAGGCAGATATGTTGTGACCTTAATTTCAGTATATTTAAATTTCTGATTTCGCAATGTGTACAATGGGGACAAAGGAACATGAAGTGAATTCAGACAAGAGCAATAATGGGAGACTAAAATATACTTTTTCGATAAATGAAGTTTCAGTGTAGAGACTCATGGGTTGCTGTGTAATCTTTTAAACAACACAACGTAAAATTCTAAAAGCTAGCGGGGAAAGGTTATTAAGGGTAATTCTGAACCTGAAATTAAAATTTTACAGGTAGGACAGAAGGACGTAAACCATAGAAGGAAATGTGACTAACAGAATTAAAAGTGATTAGGTCAGCCACTTTCCATATTTAATTTTGATATATAAATCAATCTAAGATGTGAAATATAAATCTGATGTACATCTAAAATATAAATAAAAAATAATATTGCAACATTGTCTGTATTCATTCATTCGACAAACATTTATTGAACATCTACTCAGTGTCTGTCTTTGTCCTGGGATTTAGAGCAGGTTAATTGATAAGAATTCTTGTCCTTATGAAATTTACACTCTAATTTTAATTCTATTTTTGTGTAAAACCTTGTTGTAATATGTTCATTGATACAATATGCTGGTTTTCTGAAGTAACTTCTTTTTCAATGCTATAAACATGCTTAAATGTTAAACATATTAAATAATGCAAAATACATATATTCTTTCTTAAATACATGGTCAATTGGATGGGAAGACTTTCAAAACATGCTTGTGCGTGCTTGGGCAGAAGAGCATTGACAAGGAAATGATTTGGAAAGATAATGAAGAGTTAGAGAAAGAAAGCAGAGCACGCCTTTTAGAGAGAGAGAAATCACTAGCATAGAAATGGCTACCAGAACTGTCCTTAGTATTTTTCGAGTTCATCAATTCATCTTTTTCTTTATAATTTAAGTTCTTAATTTTTGCTGAATATTTGGCTAAATCCAAGGAGAGTTAAACTCTAAGAGAATATTTCTGAGTACAAATAATATTAAAATTACCTTTTCATAAAATAATAAAACTTTCGGTTGTTATTTGGGTTTTGTTTTTTAAGGATTATTGTTTTTTTGTTTTGGCCTTTTGTTTTGTTGAGTTTTTCCTTTTTTTTACTCCCCCCGGAAAGGTTTTCTTATTTTTTCTTTTATTTTTTTTTTCTTTTTTTGAACCCCCCCCCTTTTTGGAAAAAAAAAAGAAGCATTGTAAAAATGTTTGTCACTTCATTGGAAAGTAAGTGTCATGCATACCAAAATAGAGGTTTCACAATGAGAAAAACCTGAAATATGAAATAATGACTGCACAGTTTAGAATGCGACAGCACTGACCAGGGAAATTATGTAAAACCTTGCTTAGCAAAGTCCTCTGATGCATTGTGGGAGCTCAGATAATGAAAAATAGCAAATGATGACAATTCACAAATTCATGGTAACTCTACAGTATTTTACACCCAGGAATTTAGGAGTACACTTAGAAAATACATGGGTCAAGATATTTCTCTCATGTCGGTTCATATTTGTTGATTCTGGTCAAGATCTTTTTTTCTTAAGAAAGTTAAGGAGCTTGGTTATTTGGTTCATATCACTTATAAAAAAATTAAACAAACATGATCTTATTAATTACATCTTAGCTGTTTTAAATGATTAAATCCTGAACTTGGTTTATTTTCAAGAATACTATGTAAAAAGTATTCTTCGTAAAGTCTACTTTGTAAAAAGAGGTAACTGCTATTCTACTTGAAGAGACTATTGATCATCAGCTCATCAGGTTATTCAAGTGAATAGATTAACAAAAAATAACTAAAAGGGGATGCTTCTCACCTGTCTAGTTTAGCGCTGAGTAATCTGGCCAAAATGGTCTGTGAAAATAAACTGGCCATCCATCCGCTCCACTGCCTGCGGGCTTACATTCGGCCTCGTGGAAACGACATGCACTGTTAGGAGAGCCCGCAGAGGTCACCCCAAGAGTGACCAGCTGGAGGTGAAAGACCACGGCATACCTAGGCAGAGCTAGGCACTCAGTCATTTTAATAGCTCACTAATTCCAAAAAGTTTCAACATTTAATGGCCTTGAAGCTTAATTACTCTCATTTATCTTTCCAATAAATGGTGCCAGAGCTTAGAAGTGCAAGAGATTTACCCACAGTGAGTCAATAAATGAATTTGGAGGATGACTGCAATCTATGTGTAACTTAGATTGCCCCGCTGCCAAAATAGTAAGTGAAATACTCAACCCAGAAACCACTGTACCTGTCACATGACTGCCACCCTTTCAAGTGATTTCTCTCATGCTGGCTGAGACTACATCTGCTGGCACAATGTAATTTCAGTAATTAAATACACGTCTACAAAGATGAATAAAATGCATAAATGAAATCCAAGAATGAGAGGTACAGACAGATTTAATTTTAGCTATTTCCACTGAAATTTAATGGAAACAAATACAAAAATTGAAAAGAACTAACAGTTAATAGAGATCCGAAAATCAAAAATAGATTAAGTGGGAGGAGCTTTCGAAATTATGTAGATCAATGACCAGCTCAAGTCGAGAGAGAAAAAGTCTGAGGAATAAGAAAGATGTGCTCTGCATGGAATGCAACCCAGTGCCACAGAGGATGATGTTCGTTTCACGAACTAACGTGGTGCCATGCTCTTAAAAACTGTTAGTTCATGAAAATGGTAGTGAATCATTAAAATGCTTATTAAAATTAAACTCCCATTGCAGACATCTTCTGCACAGATACTCAAGATTTTCTCTTAGTCATGTTTCTCTTTTTGGTCACTAGAGGAAAGACATTTACATATGGTGAGCATTAGTTTGAAGTGGTCTGTTAGCTTTTGTTAAGTCCGCTCATTAAATTCCTTGGATGGATTCCTACCCAGCTTATCCTACCAAATCTGAAGTTTGTTCAGGTGTCGAGAGTGGAAAATATCAAAAGCAAGTAAATAGCCTCAATCATTTACACTGATATCACCCTAAAACATTTTCTTTTGTACTTGTATTTGTATTTGTAATTTTATATTCTTTTTCCTGGAGAAGATTCCCCAAATATGTAAGCATGAAGCCCCATAAAACCTGAATCTGTCCTTAAACATGACAGCGGTGATTGTAAGTGGAGTTTTTTGGAGGAAGAAGGCCGTGTTATAGAGGGAGACTATATTTTGAGATGAAGGGATTAAAGAAGGAATTGAAACTGAGGCTTCATAAAAAAATTATATTTTCACAAATAGAGATGGGAAGGTGATGTGGAGAAGCTAAAAAGATATTCCAGGCCAAGAAAAGCAGAAAATTTGGATTGTGGGAAAACTGACATATTTGAGAAAAAGTAAAGGGTCCACTTTGACTTTGGTAAAGAACATTTGTGAGGGAGATAAGCTGAGCAGGTGGGTTAAGGTCCCAAATGCCTAAATTAGAGAGTTTTATAACAAACCTCATTGTTAAAAATGATATATATATATTTTTACCCTACATATTATTTTACTCTCAGGTTAGAACCTCACGGTCTGTTATTCGGTAAATAGCAATGTGATTTATCCTGACATGTATCTCTGTTGTCTTCTATAAGCCATGTCTTACGTAGTATTCTGTACCCTTAAATCACCTGGTTGTGAGTGAGCTGTGGGACCTTATTGAACCTAAACATAATTTTAAAACCCTGTACATCTGAGGGAGATTGCATTTTAGAGGCTCATCTGTCACCTTTCTGGATAGACTTTTAAGTACTGGGCATCCTCATTCTGGAGTCAAAACAGGTCACAACTAGAAAAGAAGAAAGAGGTGTGTGTGACGAAATTAGAAGAAGCAATAGAGATTAATTACTCAGAGCCAAAAAGAAACAAAATTCTAAGGTCTAATTTTTGGAACTGGTGAGGCTTTATAATAGCTATTCACTTCTAATCATCCTCAAATAATAAATGAATAGAACAGTCAATGCTATTAGAATAATTTACCATTCATCAAGAATAATAAATGAGGGGAATAGGTTGTTATTCAAATTTCTCTAAAAATAGCAAAGAAGAAGGAAGAAGAAGAACTACTACACTTTTCCAGTCTAGTAACAACTTGTGCAGTGGCGGCGGCATTGCTGGGGCATCGGGGGTGGCAGAGGAGGAGATGGAGCCAAATGTGCTTGCGGTTGGTGCCTCTGGCTTGGCCAGGCACCAAAGTCAGCCAAAACGATGAATCCTCCTGGTTATTCTCGCTCCAAAAAGCAAAAGGCCTTCCTGCTTTACTAACGCTTTGCCCCCAATGGGTTGCCTCTTCCTCTCATTAATCTTCAGTTTATGAACTCTGTTGGCGACAGACACAGAAACCATCCAAAAATAACACACAGAAGTAGATGGTGTTGACAGCTCCTGGACGCATAGGGCCATCCCTTTATTGGCAGTAGCTCTGAGTCGGCATCAGCTTCTACATCCCTAGTTGAGCCACACAATGCAGATGTAATGCAGATGCAATTCAGTTGTGGTCTTCATCCGCAACTCACTTCCAAATATTCTCAATGAAAATAAGAGGTAGGGATGAGCACTGGGGTGCAGAGTTGGACATGGGAAGAAAGGGTGGGAAGTCTAGCCTAGCCTCCCACCCTGAATTGCCATTGTACCAACACTTGGCTGTTAGTGGCAGCCTGCTGGTACTGCTGAATCCTAAGCTGAAGCTCCAGCAAGGAGCTATCCTAGAGGCATCCTTTGCTGCCGTGACTGAAAACAGAATTCACACAGCCTAAGCGAGGAGTGTGTCAAGACAATTCAGAACCTGCGTTCACCCCCTTCTTTCAACTTGACTCTGTGGGTGGGACCAGATCATCAGGCCAGAGTCCATCAACATCGATGGTGAGTTTTCTATCAGTGGCTCTGTTGTGTTTTTCACAACTCAATCCGATGGGCTGGGCCACTTTAGCCAATCACACTTTTTTTTTTTTTAAATAATTAAAATCCCCATGGGTGCCATGGAGCTAATGAAATTCTAAATTGGGATCTAAAGCCCTTTGTACCCAATAGGCTCCTCCTGAATGTGATTCAGTAGGTATAATTTATGGGAAAGGGATGCTATCTAGCTCTTTCTAGCAACATCCAGTGTCCAAATGGTAGGGGATTTGTTGGGGATGGGGCATGGATAGCTTAAGGCATCTGCAAATGCCATGTTACTGAAGTAAAATTTATATATGGCTTATACTAGCTTGAAATATCTGTGGTTGAATATTTTAAAAAGTAGATAACAAGTTTATCTTTCTAGCACAAAGGGATAGAGTTGCCAGATAAAATACAGGATGCCCAATTAAATTTAAAATTTAGATAAACAAGAAATGATTTTTTAGTGTAAGTATGTGCCCAATATTGCATTAGATATACTTATTCTAAAAATTTTTCCATTGTCTATCTGAAATTCAAATTTAACTTAGTGTCCTGTATTTTAATTTGCTAAATTTGGCAGCCCTAAAAAGGAGACTATCATGCACATATCTGCTCAATTGTGGAAGAAATGCTGTTTTGTAAATGTGATTAGGAGCCCTTTATGGATATGTGTACCTTGTGGAATCGCTCATGAACTTGTTATTGAACATGTGAAAAGGCAGTGCTCTAAAGCCTGTTAAACTGTTATTAACATGTGACTTATATTGTGAATAAAACACCAATAAATATGTATTATGCTAAAATAAATAGCATACCCAAATGGTTCTCAACACAATATCACTTGATTTCCAATGCCATAATCAAATGGTTTCATGCAAATGAAATGGCTCCAGTAGTTATCAGTGTAATGATGTTGCAAAACAGCCTTACTGTCAAGTAACCTTATCTTTTATGCACTTTTCAAAATGCCTAAAATGTCACACTAAAGCACTTTTAAAATTAAATAATGCCTTGCTATTTCAGAGGTGAGAAGCCTGCTGAGTTTAAATCATTAAAAAATTTTAAAGAAACGTTAGTAATTTTTCAACGAAATTAGGTAGTTATCTGATTTCGTGAAAGAAATATATTAGCATATTTTAGGTTAAACTAAATGTTTAGTTACAACAATGACTATTTCCAAATAAAATGATCGTTCCAAAGGTAAATCAAAAGTTTGAGCTATAGAGACTGAGTCTCTATACAAATATCCAAGATACCTTTTAAAAAATAAAAGAAAAAGAATAACCATTGCTCACTGAAGTGTGCTCTACTCTTTTCTCTCTCTCTCTCTTTTTTTTTTTTTTCAAATTCAGCAATACTGATGTTTTCCTGTCAGGGTCTAATGCCTTGAACCTCTTACCCAGTTGATCTTCTTGCTAGGCCCACCCCACGTCAGCCTCAAGCACCATAATCCCAGAATCCCAATCTGAGACAGGAGAATATTAAGGAAATCTGGCCAATACTTGATAATTTTTGCATCCCATCACCATGCATCCCTGATCTTGTGCCCTGGTAACTATAATCATGATTACCTTGGCCCCCGGATATGAAATTTGAAGTAAATGTCCACCTACACCACATCAATAGGTCATGCCATGAGTTTCCAATATTCAAAGTGATCTTTTCTATCCAATGACTTCTTTCCTTTTTCAAGTGAGGTTCCTACAATTTAGAGTAAGATGTCCATAACATGGAGTGGCAAAGAGAAGTTCCACATGTTAACGGAGAAGGGGAAGTTTTCATAGCTCTTGACTTTCCTCATTACAGTGCATTGGTTTATCAGATTAGCTACTTGCAAACTTGGCAGAGGAGAGAGAACCT
Source organism: Pteropus vampyrus (assembly GCF_000151845.1). Taxonomy (NCBI): domain Eukaryota; kingdom Metazoa; phylum Chordata; class Mammalia; order Chiroptera; family Pteropodidae; genus Pteropus; species Pteropus vampyrus. The sequence goes on along the minus strand of NW_011888880.1, from coordinate 1,811,924 downwards.
ACATAAGCAAGAATAATCTGAAGACAGATCAAGTGAGTTTAGTTACGTGTAGAGGAAGAGAAGAGAGAACACTGCCCTGTGGAACTCTGAGTGCTGCAAGGCTGGGGGTGTGGGGGGGTGGGGAAGGGGAAGGGGTATGTCGGGAGCCGTGAATGAAGCCTTTGAGATATAGGATTCTGCTGAAGGAAGCACTGAAGCCAGTTTTTCTCTTTTACACATTTTGCCTTGAACTAGCTGATCTTTCTCATGGTTGTGGGTCATATTTTCTTACTTCTTTGCAAGTATAGTACTTTTAAAATTTTTTTGAAATCTTTTTTAGTTGAAATTATTGGGGTGACATTGATTAATAAAATCGTATAGGTTTCAAGTGTATAATTCAATAATATGTCATGTGTGCATTGCACTGTGTGTTCACCACTCAAAGTTAAATTTCCTTCCATCACTGTATATTTGACTCCCTTTACCCCACCTCCCCCGCCCTCCCTGCTTCCCTCTGGTAACCATTAATCCACTGTTCGTGTCCAGTTGATGTTCAATATTATTTTATGTTAGCTTCACGTGTACAGCATAGCGATTAGACATTTATATAATTTATGAAGCGATTCCTCCTGTTACTCTAGTACCCATCTGGTATCATATGTAGTTATTACAATATCATTGACTATATTTTCTATGCTGTACTTTACATCCCCATGACTATTTTGAACTACCGAGTATAGTAGTTAGAAGCTAGATATTATAAATGGTACAATATCCAGTGTTTGGATTTTGTTGTCTCCCTTTCGTTGTCTGGATTTTATGTCTAGATTCTTAAACTCCAAGAGGTTAAGATTGTCTGCTAGGATATGGGTTTACTTTTAGATTCTTGATACTTTAGAGATTTGTTTTCCAGCTTAGTTTGGGCAAGTCTAGAGTAGCCTTTCCTCGTGGACTGGTTTGGCACCTTTCTAAGGCATGGCTTTGGAGGGGTCTCAGTTATACCTGGTGTTCACAGAGGTCTCTTCATTCTGGGTGGTCAGGACAATCATGGGTACGTGAGAACTTCTGTAGCTTATAGCTCTCCAGTAATTGTTCTTTCCCTGGTATTTATTGTCTCCCTAGCTTCATGGAGTCTCATCTTATACATGTCACAACTTAGAATTTGGCAGACTCCCTATTAGGGTCTTTGGAACTCTTTCTTTCAGACTCATCCATGCAAATTCTAGTCATCTCTGCCTCTCCAATGTTTGATCTGCCTCCTCAGCTTAGAATTATTTATTCAACCATCCAGCAAATATTAATTATATGCTTACTGTTTTAGAAGCTTGGAAATAATGCAAAAAAATCACAAGATCTCTAATTTTAGAGGGAGATTACGTTTACATGTGTGGGGACAATTAATAGAATGAAAACAGAATAAAATTCATAAAAATGTAAATTACCTAGTATGGTAGAAAATGATAAGCTCTAGAAAACAACAACAAAAAAGCAGGTTATGAGGACAGGATTTAGGAAAAGGCAATTTTAAATAAATGTTCAGGGTAGACATTAAAAATATGACCTTTCAACAATGAGTTAAATGAGGTGAGGAAATTAGCGTGTGAATATCTAAGAGAAAAGCTGAGGGAAGAGAGAGTATTCTTGGAGTTCTGAAGGATCAATAAAGGGGTCACTGTGTCTTGAACACAATGAGCTGTATGAGAACCTTGTTAGTCATTATAAGGACTTTGGCTTCTACTCTGCGTATAACTGGGAGTCACTGCAGGATTTTTAGCAGATAAATGATATCATTTGACTTATAATTTAAAAGAAGCATTTTTTGCTGCTCTGTTGTAAATAACAGTAGATGCACCAACAGGGAATCGGGGAAACCAGTTATAAGGTTCATAATCAATGGACAAATGTGGTGACAATGGAGGAAGCAAGAAGTTGTCCGATTCTGAATAAATATATTCAAGGGAGAGGACATAAAGTCTTGGAAAATAAGATTGTGACCACGAAAGAAAGATAAAGAGGAATCTTGGCTAACTCAGTGGTTTGGGGCTGAGAAACTGGAAGGGTAGAGCTGCCTCCAATGAGATAGAGAAGGGTATCAATAAGGCAGTTTCATGGAAAAAATAGCAGGAGTTCAGTTTCCGATTCCTAATAGATGTTTAAATGAAGATATCAAGTGGGCAGGTGAATATAGGAGTCTGGATTTCGGAAGGAGTGTCAGAACTAGAGACATAAATTTGGGAGTCATTTACACGAAAATTATATTTAAAAACATGAGATACAACGATATTACCAGGGGTGAGAGAGTAGATCTAAGTCCTGGGAAAACATAATGTTAAGAGATCAGGGAGACAAAGAATAAACAGCAAAGGAGATTGAGAAGGAGAATCTAGCAAAATGGTAAAATCGGGAGGATAATGTCCTGGGAACCAAATGCTGAAAGTGCGTCATAGAGGAAGAAGTGCTCAGCTCTGCTAAATGCTGCTGATTGAACAAGTGTATAAGGACTAAGAACTGACCATTGGTTTTAGAAATATAAAGGCCATTGGAGACTTGATAAGAAGAGTTTTGATGGAGTGATTGGGGGCCAAAGCCTGGCTGGAGTTGTTGATTCAAAGCAATGAGAAGAAAGGAACAGGAAGCACCAATCCAGTAAATTTCATCAAGATGTCTATCAATTAATGGAAGAATACCAAGATGGTAGCTGAAAGGGACAGAAGAATCAAGAAAGGATTTTAAATGAAAGAAATAAAAATAAGATGCTATGCTGATGAAGAAACTCCGGAAGAAAGAAACAATTGATAATGTAGGGGCAAAAGAGATTTGGAGCAATATTCTCATGTAGAAAGATGACCTACTTACTAATAAGTGGAGAGGTTGACTATAGATAGGAACATCGACAATTCATCCATATAAACAGTATATGCAGGTATATGCAGGATACAATGCAGGTCTGAAAATATATATGATAGGAGAGCGCCATGCTCCAAACGTCTGACATGTGCTCCCATCCTTACCCTCCTCTCATCTGATGACTTTGCTTCCTACTTCATTGAGAAAAATCGGAGCAATCAGAAGAGAACTTCCCTAGACTCTAAGAATAAGAGTGCTTTCCGGAGGGGACATGGAAGTTGCGGAGAGGTGAGAGGGTGGTCTGGGAGAGTGAGAGATTGGATGGACTAGGGAAAATGGCACGTCTGCCAGGCAACATTATGGGTGTGCCTGAGGCTCACAATCGCAAATTTAAAGCGAGGCTAGTTAGAATAGTTTTAAGTTTTTCTCCATCTACTTGCTGCCCAAATGCAAACTTGGGTGAGTACCACACCCATCTGATTACCCAGGTACAGAGAAAAGTGAACAAATAGGCCAGTCAAGCACTAGTTTCTCAGATGCATTAACACATTTTTGAGGTACTAAAACGTCACTAGCTGTGGAAAAAGAGAAAAAAAAAGATTTTCCCCCAAACTTCACAAAGGGATCCTAATATGGTTGGAAAAAATACTCTTCCACTTCTAAACTTTACTTTGCCCATGCAGTTTCAGCCTATATATTCTTGAATTGCAATAGTTGGTTTCTTATTACTTGTTTTATGATTTTGCGTTTTAATATTCTATCAGGGCTGTTTAGGGATATGTGCAGTTTTAAAGTGCTGATAATTTAGTCAGAGCTCATTGTTTTCAAGGATCTAAAATTCATTTTAGCTAACTCTGAAAAAGGGGGCTTATTATGAAACAAACAAATAAACAAAAAGGCCATCTCAGGAGTGCAGTAAGGACTCGGCCAGTACCCATGGGAGGTGGGATGGGAAGACACTGAAATACTTGTCTCTCTCATAGGCCATGTGGCTACAACCATCTCTGCTTCATCCTGTCTGTTCTTTCTTTCAATAAACTTCCTCTGTTTGCAAAGGAATCAACACGGACTCTAGTCCAGGCCTAACTGTTCTCACAGATCTGATACAGACCTTATTGGTGACCAAGGTCTCTGTGTCTCTATATCAATATTTTCAATAGAGATTCTGTCTCTCAGGGTTACTGGCCAGTCATTTGAGAGATTGAACTAAATAGATATCTACCAAAGGCTAATCAATCAGAGAAAGAAGAGGTTACATAACCATAGGTGCTGTAAGCGATGATCCTTTCCAGAACAAAGGCCTGTAGATGGATAAACATGTCTATCACAGGAAAAATCACAGGGCCCCTATTAAATACACTTTCTATCATTGCCAATTCCATGTTTTTGATTAAATAATCAAGGAAGAATGCAGGAGCCATAATGATTCCATTCCCGGCCACCTCCCTTTCCTCTGGTCATGTAAAGATAAATTTTTAAAATTAGATTTTTTTTTTTTAAATTAGCTTAGTATACAGATTCTTTGCTAAAGTCACAGCTTAGATAAAGGCAGCAGAGTTCAAATGAAACTCAGTTTTACCAAAAAGCTAAAAAAGTAACAAGAAACTCATGCAAGAGGAGAGAAAAAAAAGTGCCTGAGTGAATACTTTAATTAACTCACATGCAATTTTAATTAAAAACATAATGTGTCAGGAAAATGAGTAATGCCTCAAGGCAATAAAATAACTGGGTTTCTAGCTTAATCTTCTGCTCATCTCTCTCATGGCACATGTATATTATTGTTAGGAAAAGATTGTCTTCTTCCCGTTTCATAGTCAGAGAGAACCCCTGCTGACAAGATGAGTTGAGCAAAATAAGAAAACTGTAGAAAAATACCCCGTGCGAGGGCTCTAAGCAAGAATCCCGGATTTCCTTCAGCTCATTCGCTTCCCTTCTCAGAACATACCCGTTCCGGGAAAGCGGATATCTGGAGTAAATCAAGGCCTCCAAACTCATTCTGCTCAAAATACATTATCTTTTTGTGATTAGAATTATAATGAACGACCAAAAATATCTTCCCTCCCCTTAGATGTTAAGTGTCCACGAGAGCCTGGTTCTCTGCAGGGTACAAAAATAACTCTGGCTTGGAGCCATATGATTTTGCTTTTATTTCACCTCTTTTTGTAAACTAACTGTGAAGCTTTCTGGGCTTAAGTTCTCTCACTTTTGAACTCTGAAGAATGATGGCTGCCTCCCAGGGCTGCAGAGAAGAGTCAATGGTACCACGCACATGGAAGTGGTCGCCTCTTCTTAAAGATATTGTTCTGATGTGATGGAAATGTTTTGTTGCTGTTGTTGTACAGCACACCATTGCCTTTTAAGGAGGATTGGTCCTGGTAACTGCATGGTAAATTGGGGAGGATGGAACCCCATGGAAGGTGCCTGGACAATATGTGATGGGAGGAAAACAGAGAGGAAAATTCCTGTGGGTCCCAGTAAGGAAGATGAATGCGAAACAAACCTGTCCAGTGAACATTTTTAAATGATTCTCTGTTGGGCTCTGATGTAAGTGTCCCCTTATATCTCCCTGATAAAAGCCCCAGAAGATTGCACATTGCTCACTATTGATTTGTGGGCTGGCAAATTCTTTATGGAGACTGCAGAGAGCTAACATTCTTCCCCAAGGAGGGTTGGGGTGACAGATGACTTCTAAGTTTTAAGATTGTGACTATAGCCTGACTCTAGGACACACCATTGTGATACTCTGTGCTAATACTGGTGGCCGCTTCAGTTGGCTGCCAGGGCCAAAGAAGAGGCTGTCCCTAAAGCCTTGACTCTGAGAATTACTCCTGTTCTTGGAAAGTCCAGGGCCCCACTTCTATCATTTCTAGAAGCCAAATGAGCAAGTATGATACTCAGCATTAATGATAGCCATTGTATTACCAAACTTGTCTCCAGAACTTGCCCAAAGCTTTGTGGTTAAGCTAGAAAGACAAATCTAGATCATATCCGTGCAACTCTACTTCAGGAATGGCTGGATTCTGAGGCTGGAGTAGAGTGAGCTTACCTAAAAGTATGAAGGATGCCGGGACAGAAGAAGTAGACAAGATCAAAGTTGGGCAGGAGTGTTAAGATCCAAGAAATTAGAAGTGGTGTCCCTCCATTATGAAGGCCAAGAGATCCAGCAGCCAGTAGTAATTCAGGTCAGTGGGTTAGCAATATGGGTCCCAGAAGGCTTCACTTTCTAGGGTTCACAGTTGTATATTTCTTTATAAACCAACCATGAAATAGCCTGTGGGTGGATTGGCTTTGTAAAAACGACCAGCAGTGTAGATGCCCTCCAATGTTTTATTTGCGGCCGCCCGGCCAGTCCCTCACTGTGTGCTGAAGAAGAGCACAGGCCCACTGGTTCTCCGTGGTCATGGAGCCTGGAGGACACCCCTGTTCCTGACCCCTCCTCTGACCTCTCACGGAGCAGCAAAGTCAGTACCCCAGCATGTCCCGGGGGCTTGATAAAAGCCCCTCCTTCGTCCTCTCCATGTGTTATCCATAGAACACTTGTTCAGATTACTACTCCAAACAGTCTTAGGTACCCTGAACTCAATCTATGTATGCTAAATCCTAATACTTTCCCTGAAATTTCCTAGGGAAGACAAATTCTATCTTTAATGAGATTTGGGGGCTTTCTTGCTCACTGTTGGAATTCCATTATAATTGTATTTTCACCCAGATGTATTGGACAGATAAATAAAAATAGACCCTTTGGAGACTTATTTATGTGAATTTGCCAAATAAATCACCAATTAGTGATAAAAGTTCAGACTTGAATTGGCTGTGTGCTGAAAAGATAGGATCAAATTTTATATTACAGTTCCTGCTATTGTAATTCCTGGTTTCCTACTCCTCCTGCTCAGGCTCCTATCCTGAGGTGAGGTGAAAGTTCATCCCGAGAACTATGAATCCAGTCCCCGCTCACTTTCCTGTGGGCTAAAGATAAAGACATATGGGTACAAAGGAGCCATTAGTCACACTTTCTGAAGTGTGCTTTTCTAAAAGCGGCCAACTTACAGTCCTGGGATTTATATCCTTTTGGTTCTCAATCCAATTTACAAGTCCACTGGCTAGACGAAGAGGTTTTCCATAAATGTTAAAAGTCATCAAGCATGGCAAAGAAAATCCATAAAATTTCAAAGTTTCCTTGATAGAAATAACAGCAACGCTTTTCTGTCAGCATGGTGGCTATGGTACAGCACAAGTCCACGTACATACGGGAAGCAAGTCACAATGTGTCCT